>NC_086081.1:7194287-7531391 GCF_948474715.1 Cydia amplana
ATCATAAGGCAATTATGACAAATATGACTATAATGTAACTGGGGCGAGTGAGATACAGTCGTCGTTTGATTCTCTCTTTCAGACCGTTTTTGTAATTAAATATTCAAACATTGCGTCAATAACATAAATAGCAACTGAAACTGATTGTGTAGTAGGCCATTTACGTTTAGAGGCAAACTGTTTTAGCTATAGTTAAAATTGCCGCAGCTAGTTTGCTGAACTGTGATTACGGCAGTTTAAATATAAGCTTGATGAGATTATGAAGTCACGTAAAAAAAACATTTGGAAACGAAAATAAACAATGACAGATTAGCTTTGTTTGAATTCAGTTCAAGTTACGAATTTCTAATTAATTCTAATATTATTTACTAAACATGGAAAGTAAACACGAAGTACCAAGTGATCAAACTGATGTTTGTATCAACAGGCGAGTGAAATTGCTGCATTTCAGTGACGGCGTAGAAGAAGTTATGGAACAACAAAATGTTAGCGAATTAGATGCAGCACCCAAGCATGAAGAAACTGTTGATCCGGTAAGTAGTTTTTCTCTATTTAACGCCAAAAGAAACTAGAAATTCAAGGATGCACTTGATATTTTGTTTTGTAAGATCAGTTCCAGTGAAGGCCTATGTAAGTACTTATATTGAATATTTGATACAAGTTTGGATGTGGTCAAGGCCTTTGAATGTTTGATTTAGCGATGACTAATATTTGTCGCTTTATTAGGTTTTAATAGTAGAACTACGCATTAGTTGAGCCTTTACTGCTTACCTTGACCTATTGATACTATACAATATGTTATTATGTTATGATTGAAGATATAAGTGTTTGTATGTTTTGTATATGACACAAAAAAAAACTTAAAGCCGTGTTGGCAAACATTTGAAAATATACTTAGTTTACCCGCGCTGTAAATTAATTAAAGGGATCTATCAAAAATAACTGTTCCAAATTTCAGCTATCTACGTCAAACGGTTTTTGAGAAAAACACATTTAACTGATTTGCAAGACCGATGTGATCCCATAAGTGTACCGAGAACAAAGTTTGTACGGTACACTAAAAAGAAAGGAAGAAAGTTTGTTTTATTAAGAGGGACTGTTGTTGTTGTTGTTGTCCTATGGCACCCCAGAGGTGCAAAGGGCCTTCACAAGCTCGCGCCACGCCTTCCTATCTTCAGCGACCCTTCTGGCCTCGCTCCAGCTCAACCCGACCGCTCGTAGCTCATTTGCGACGGACCGTTGCCAAGAGTGTACAGGGCGCCCAGGTCCACGGCTCCTTTTGTCCGGCGGTTTCCACCCGAAAGCGATGGTTGCGTTAATCATTTCCCCTCTTAAGAGGGACTAATGAGGAGAAAATAATTATTACATAATTATGAGAAAATATTACTTTAATTATTTAGCCAGTTGACAATTTGTATTAATAAATACTTCTGTTATTTCTCATTTTCTCTGTCACATAATTTTGAGTTCCAACTAATTTGAAGTCATACACTAAGGTCACTAAGTGTAGTGTAGGCTGTTATAGCAGGTCAACCAAATCTTGTCATAAAAAAAGGCGCGAAATTCAAATTTTCTATGGGACGATATCCCTACGCGCCTACATTTTTCAAATTTGCCGCCTTTTTCTACTGTCAAGATCTGCTTGACCAAGTATAACTTCAGTTTTTTTTTATTACCCTATATGAGTGTCCCACTGCTGGGCAAAGGAGAGCCCCTTGATTTCCACGACTTAAAAAAAGTTCATAAATAATTGTATATTCAACTTAAATTACAGAAATCCCTGGACTGGGGTCCATGGTTCTCCCACTATGCCTGGAAATCCGGCACCAAAGTCCTCAATGCTGTAGACTACGCTGGCGAGTCATTGGCAAACTTCTTCGGTATCACCACACCCAAGTACCAGATAGAGATTGAAGAACATGAGAGGGTAGTTGAAGAGCAGAGGAAGATGGAGGAGGATTCTGTTGGTTGGGTGCCGAGGAATGGCGGTGGGGATGTTCCGTTGGTGTTGACGGAACCTATAAAGGAAGTTGCGAAGCCTGCAGAAGTGTAGAACGGCATCAAATTCTACACACGACACACACACAACCACACACATAACTCAACAACAATCGCACTGTTAGTGCTTGAGAAAGGAGACCTAGGCTCTCCAAAACATGTCGCGCGAGTGACTTAAAACTGAGTCCTAACCGTAAAATTATTCAATGTTAGTATGTCTCAAAACAGTTTAAATTCGAGCATCAAATTCATTTATTTGTAGGCTTTAGGTGTGACATTCAAGACATAAAAATTAATAAAAAAAGCTTATGAAACACTCACCTACTTATGTACTAGATGTTAAGGATGGCACAGTCCAGTGATAAATTATATGTCTAGTTTTAGTAGTTTTCAAGGGTTTTCTTATCAGATTATATGTATCATATAATCATACATCAGGGTTTTTGGTGCGGGACTGTTTTACACTGTCAAAAAAATAGGTAAAAACTGTAAACACCAATACTATTTTAACATTTCTAAGCACATTTGGAGCTTGCTAACCATTTTTAATTCATAGTTTGGTAATTATTTTACAAAAAGCCAAGTTATAAATACACGAAATCATTCCCACACCAAAAACCCGATGTGTGCATATAATACAGATTTATGACAGTCAATATGGTTTATTTACTAGGTCTAAGGTTTTTTTTTTCATTATTTAAATTTGATTAATATCAATGTATGTTTATTAACCGTTTTATAATCGTGATTAAGATTTTACTAAATGTGCCTAGATATTAATCTCACAAATAAAATTTAATTGAAACTATGTGGCATTTTGAAGCAGAGGTGATAAATGTTTTTATTTTTCTTTAAATATTTTATTGTGTTCTTTAAGTTTCATAATTTAAGAGCTTTAATAATATAATTTACTAGTCTAGTAGTGTTATTTATTATACTTTGATAATCACTTTTGCTTATACTGTTTACGATATTTTAATAATAAATAGTACCCGTAAACTATTAACGGCATCTTGTGCACAACGTCACACAAAATTAGGATTCTCACAAAAAATATATCGAAATATGGATGTATTTTTTTATTGTTTGTAATAAAATTGTAATATAATTTGTCTTTCATTTAGATTGATATCCCGATATACCTTAACAATGGCGGATTGGATAATTGACTACTTTTTTTATTATTTCGCATACAAATAAGTTATTCAACACAACACTGGGTCTGAGAGCCCCTGGCAACCACAGACTTGAAAGTCTGTAAGGTCATGGATGAACTTAACATCGTGATATTTGTGATTATTACGCTACTAGAGAGATCTGAAAAACTAATAAGAAACAGTTACACGAAATTTCTAATTATAACGCCATCTAGCGGGCAATAGCTGTCGAGTCCGAAATCTATCTCATACTAGGTCGACAACTAAACGATACAATCAATTTTCGCTAGATGGTGCTAATATTCATTCGTAACGTTATTAATCTGCCGGCAAAAAATCTGGTGTTTTGTGTGTTGGGACTTGTAGGTAGGTAGGTACTTTATTTAGATTTATTTTAATGTCGATTATGGTTTTCTTTTGGTTTTAGTAAAATACCTATCTAACAAAAAAAGGATTGGTAAATAAATTAAAAACGTTGCATGCGCTCATAGCATACCCACTCAGTTGCTTTTGGATTTCAGAAATGGTAGCGTAAATTGCTTCCCCGTTTTATGCAAATGTCCGCGCGATGCAGTGTTTTATTGAAAAATTAATTACTTGGCGTCTAATGAACCATTTGCTATGATTTTTTTACACAGAATAGTTAATAAAACAATGAATCTGATTCCGTTGCTTAATGTATGGGTAATTATAATAAAAATAATTATAAAAAATGCGTAAACTTGACACACTAAAAAAGTCGAAACCTTCAAGCAGACATGTATTTTTAAAAAAAAAACTAAAGCGATAACACCTATTTTTTAGCATCGTAAAAAAAAGTAGATCAGTTCTTCTTTTATTTAGTACCAAATACCATATAAGTGTTTATTAAAAATCCTTAAATAAACATCATTTCATTTTTCGACACGTCACGCAAGAAATACGCAGGACGGATCGAAATGTTTCGTTGATTCGTGATGTATTTTTGAATGGTTAAAGAGACTCAAGTACGGAAATATAGTTCTAATAAGAACAAGTAACTAATAATCTTTAATTAGAATAGTCACATTTTGCAATTATCGCATTCATTACGATTTTACAAGTGTAAATAACAAGAAAGTATTACGTACCACCGTAGTTTCGGGTTCTTTTGCCGATAAAAACAACACAATACCACATTTTCACTATAAATTTTTCACATCATTAATCACAGAATGTTAGAACAAAACCATATTACACAAAAGAAAACTGCTAAATACGGAATTACACTAATTTAAACGTAAATAAACAAAGCCGGTATAAAAACACGTGATCGAGCGCCGGTAGGACTGGCCGCCATGTTGAAATAATGGCCGCCGCTGGTGACTAGGGTCGGGGCACACACAGCGCGTTCGGCACAGGTAGGTTCAGCATTCGAAAAAGTATGCAGACATTATTTTCACTCACCGTCATATTCTTATCTACGTTATTTAAGGTACTTTTCCTTCATGTGACATAGTCTGGGGACACCCTGTATATGACCATGCACTAATAAAAGATATACCAATAACCATGTGCAAATAATGTCAGGTTTCCCCAAAACACAATCTTAGTAGTTGAAACATTAGTAGGAACACATAACAAGAATGTACCACACGGGCACGCAAAGCGTCTAGTGTGCCTCATGCCTTACGACGTCCGAGCGAGACGTTCGCTAAATTGCTTTTGGTAGCTAGAGTTACCAGCCGCCCGGCACATACTTACAATTGTTTCTTTCGCTAATCCTGTATAACATATCACAGGTTTAAATGATTTTATGATTATAAATGAAACTTAATATTTAGACTATTTAAATAACAATATTTTATTTGAAAAATATGACTTATTCTTCAAAATCTTATCTTATTTCAATCGCAAGTAACCGAAAAAAATCACCGTTTAACTACTTTGAAGTGAGATAGTAATTCATAATTCTACATTAGAACTGAAATATACATTCTATCTGTTAGTTAGATAAATACATAATCGTTTGGTATAACATTTAGATAGTAAAAGAGTAATTAAAAATACTTACGGCATTTTTAAAACACTGACCACTTTTCCGCAACTTCACTTTTGCACAACTTTGAAACCGACAGCTGTTTTAAATATTTTTATTTTATCATGTTGGCCATATGTTGGCAATTTTTTTTTTCTGTATTGCGATGTTACTTGTCTATGCTCGGAACATAGTTTAAACCGCTTCCAAGCCGCCAGTTACAGATAAAAAATCAAAAATCGTACAATGGTCGTCTGGTAGCTCTGGCTACCAGAAGCAATTTGTAGGTGTTCAAAGTTGGTAGCTCTAGTTACCAGAAGCAACTGAGTGGATACAATGAATACCACTTACCTACGTGTTTTTTTTGTAAAGGTACCTATTTAATATTCCGAATGTTCAGGTTCAAAATAATACATAATTTTAATCGTGGTCAGACGTCAGCTCCAGATTGTTCGGTACTTTCGGGCCGTGAGGTCACAACTACACATGCATACAATTTAGCCTTTCGTTTGAATAAAGGCTTACGTTTATCTAAACTTGACACTACAAGTTCATCTCTCTCGGTTTATGCATAAGGTCGAGTTTTCTCTAATTCAACCTTATGTTATAAATTACACCCCCATTGAAGCTATAATAGACGTAAGCGACACCAGTGTTCTCATTGTAACTTAAGTCATATTCTGTTTTAAATAAGGTTGATTTTACAACGGTAAAAAGCCATATGTTATTGTTTGTCAGTGTTTAGCATGTGATATGTCGAAATGTAAACGGTTCGAGCGGTGTCCGCAGATCAATATGCGTGTTGCGCGAGGGTGTTTAAGGCGTGCGATTGGCCGGCGTGTGTGGGGCGGGGCCCTTGTATGAGGCGGCGCGCGGTCTCAACTGACGCCTGATTTTGGCGCCAAATTGAGAGCGCGTTCCATTTGCGAATTTGACTTTTGAAGTGGTCGTTTTGAGCGGTCAAGAAATAATTATTTATAAATATTTTATTTTCCTTTAATTACTTTAGGTAGGGTAATGTTTTTTGCTTTTAAATATTAACATTTAAAACAATAAATATGTACCTAATAGATAGCAGGACTTTATAAATAAAAATAAAGCTGTTTTATTTAGGGCCACTACTATATGGGGCTCAATACATTCCACGACTCTTCTCTTTCCGCACAGACTCTACTCGCATCTCGCAATAGTCGCAATAATTATGATAATAATAATGATAATTTGACAGTAACTAATTGGGTACTTTCCTCTATTTAAAATAAATTATTTCACACCGTGCACGAAGCACCAGATAATTATTGGAAAAATATAGACAGCAGTTATTTTTAAATACTATTTCTAATAAATTGATTGAAACATAAAAAGTAGGTGAGTTGACCGTGACGTCACTACACGCGTTTTCATATAAATTCCATATTAGAAAATCGTTTTGACAGTTCTAAAAAAGAAGCTGATTTGACTATAAGTAGGAAAGTAGCCAATTACTTTGACCTCCAGGTATAGGTTTGCCCGATACGGATATTTGTCGGAGAGGCCCTAGATCTTCACTCACCTAATGCACACGCTGCCCAATGGGTGAAGAATTTAGATATTGTATTGTAATTGATAACTAGCGACTCTGTAAATGCCATACGAATAAATAAATAGGTTTGTCATTAGGTAGGTAATTAGTTCCAAAACTGAAACAAAGCACCCCACTATCCACATGGAATGACCTGTCTTACCCTTAGTGTTTTATAGGCTTGAGCCAATTTATATCCGTTGTTTTATATTGTAGAGAGGGCGTCAGGGGCACAAGCCCAAAAAGTCAATAAACAGCCGATAAATCACGGTCCAGTCTACGTAGTCTATGGACATTGCTCAGCGGGCCGGAAGCCGTGATTTATGCGTGTCTCTGCCCCCTTTTATTTAGGTATCTGCTAGGTACCTATCACCTTCCTTATACTGTGCTATATGTAGGTAGCAACACTAGAGCCTTCTTATGACACCTTTTTTGTACTCGCACCAAAGAAAAGTAAATTTAGTCAGGTACTACCTAATCTACCTACTAGATAATTTGACGTCAAGGCATGAATGAATGAATGAATTTGCACTGAGAAAGTGTGGAAATGACATCATTAATGTCAAATTTCTATGAAAATAAGTCGGCGCAGAGTTAGCTTAGACGGACTCTACTCCACAGCATTTATTTTAATTACAAAAAAAATGCCTGAATCTTTTGCTTTTAAACTGGCGTCAGTACCTATGTAAGTAGTACTAGTAGATACCTACGGGTATATTATTATGCAGGCACCTACAGCTAGGTACCACTGTAGGTAGGTACTGAAGCCAATTCCGATTAGGTAACTAACTAGGCTTTCCTGCAAGAAAAAAACATGAAATACCTAATAACCATTTGCCTAATGACTTAAAATCCTTGGATTGTCAAGGGTTTAAACCAAATTATGTAAGTGGTGTTTACAAAAAATGTTCTACTCGGTTAATGAAATTAAATTTGTTATTCTATTCTATTTTATTATTACTTTTTAGGTACTGTATTAGTTTGACATCTAAATATTATGAATTATTATTAAAATCTTGTGTTTGCCACTTTTCTATATGCATGACATTGATCTGTTATTTTTTTAAATATTATTATTAATCCTTATTGTTTAATCCGACTATACTATAATTATATTTTTATTTGGTTTTAATGACATGCATATTGAGAGTCAGAGTATTGTACGCCAAATTCTGGCTGATTGTGATGTAACCAAATACTAAACCTACCACCATTTATAACCACTCACATTCAAACAATAAATAATTTGTATTTGTATTTGTAATATAAGTTTCAGTGGGTGGCAGAGCTCGGATTGTGTGTGAGCCTCTAATATTACTTACATACTTAAATTATGTCCAACGACACAAATTATTCCCTAATTCAATAATTCGTTAACTGCATAGGTCATTCCGGACAATGTATCTGGCACAATACTGGTGTGACCAGCCCATAAAATGACCGTACAAATAGTCTTAAACGCCGCACCACCAACACTAAAATACGCCGTTTTACCCAAGACAGTGTAAAAATCCAACCCATCCATTAAAAATTGCAAATTCCATAGACACGCGCTCAAACCAGTTTTGTTTAATCAACCAGTATTACTGGTTTCCCGTTTTGGTTCTTTTATGAATATTCGCGTGGATTTGCTAAACATAATTATTTCGTGTGGCAACTATTGTTGAAAGTTCACCGTCCGGTGTAAATGTAGTTTTATTGCGAATTCTTTTTAATTTATACCCAGGTGCTACGGTGCTAGCTTTTTGCCGAGTCACGGATTTTTTTAATTCAAATATTTATGAACAGTCTGATTCAAATTACCTATAAAATAAAAGTGCCGGCGCAATCATGGAATCTGACTGAAAATTTTAAGACTTGATCGCCTCATTTGTCGAGACGATCCGTAAATGTTTTGATTTTAGCACTATTTTGTATCTGTGTACCTAAATATTTATTCGGGTAACTGTGACATAGCCACCATAAAATCATTCATTTAATTTCTACCAGAACAGATCAAGAGATCTACTCAATTGGACGTAGCGTAGTTTATCAATAATCATTTATTTCAAATAACAAAGATTCTTAATACATGGTTAGTAACATAATAAATAGCTCTCTAACTTATTCTCTACGTTAGTATTCTTATATCTAAGGTATTTGTACATTAATAACTAAATAAATACTCCATTGCAACAGTTATCGAAAAGTGTGCCTAGACGGTGTAATTTCCCTCTAAAATTTGCCATTTAAAATGAATAATTTTACCTTTTGACAGATTTTTGTGTATTGGCTGAATTGGCTCCCTTTTTAACCGACTTCCAAATCTAAAAGGAGGAGGTTATCAATTCGGTTGTATGTTTTTTTTTAATTTTTTTTTATGTTTGTTACTCCATATCTCCGTCATTACTGGACCGATTTTGAAAATTATTTTTTTGATTGTATGTATATGCATACAGATTGGTCCCGTTTTTGTCAAAACCCAGTTCTGATGATGGGATCCATGAGGAATCGAGGGAACTCCTCAAATCTTAAAGGCACACATATAGTGATTTTTGTATTTTTATCAACAAATCAAGCATATACATTCAAAAAAGTGACATTTGATGAAGTGGAACTGCTGATGATGATCAGAACGGAACTCTTCAACGATGCATAGCACACGTCTGACGATTTGTCCTCTTCGTTATGTTTGTTAAGCAAGTTAAGTTTTTAAGCTACATTTTTGTCAAGCTCGAGTGCTGATGATGGGATCCATGAGGAATCGAGGGAACTCCTCAAATCTTAAAGGCATGCGTATAGAGATTTTTGTATTTTCATCAACAAATCAAGCATATACATAAAAAAAGTGACATTTGATGAAGTGGAACTGCTGATGATGATCAGAACAGAACTCTTCAACGACGCATAGTTCACGTTTGGCGATTTGTCCTCTTCGTTATGTTTGTTAAGCAAGTTAAGTTTTTAAGCCACAATTTTGTCAAGCTCGAGTTCTGATGATGGGATCCACGAGGAATCGAGGGAACTCCTCCAATCTTAAAGGCATGCGTATAGAGATTTTTGTATTTTCATCAGAAAATCAAGCATTTTCATTAAAAACTGTCGCATTTGATGAAGTGGAACTGCTGATGATGATCATAACGGAACTCTTCAACGACGCATAGCTCGCATTTGGCGATTTGTCCTTTTCGTTATGTTTGTTAAGCAAGTTAGGTTTTTAGGCACATTTATGTCAATATCAAGTCCTGAACATGGTATCCATGAGGAATCGAGGGAACTTCTCAAATCTTAAAGGCATCCGTATAGAATTTTATATATTTTCATCAGAAAATCAAGCATTTACATTAAAAACTGTGGCATTTGATGAAGTGGAACTGCTGATGATGATCAGAACAGAACTCCTCAACGACGCATAGTACACGTTTTGTGATTTTCAATTTCGATTTTGACTTGGATTGGGCCCCGGACTCCGGACTCGGACCCGTACTCGGACTCGGACCCAGACCCGGACCTTGACCCGGAAAACCACTATGATACCTAAACTAAATCAACCACTATGATTACCATAAAATGTATACATATTACCAAATAAAGTATAAGCACCGTTAAGTGGGTTAGGCTAGTAGTTAGAGAAGTCGGTTTTTTTCTATTAAAGATTTTCCTAAATTAGGTACGTCCAATTAAGTACACCCTAAAGAAATTGTACCTATTCTAAGTTAAGTAAGTATGTTAAGTATGTGAGATTTTTTTGAGCTAGAGCCGAAATAACTCTGTAGTAGACTAGAAAGTATAAAAGGTACCTACTTTAGGTAGGTACTTTATTTCTGTTGTGTTAGGTTAGGTACATACTCCTAGACAAACTGTTACTTTTTGCGCGTCTATTTATGCTAATAATTCGAAAGCGCATAGAGCAGATGTTCTACTTTTCAACTTTGCATGCATTCGCAATGTTGTTTATTAAAAAAATCTTTTGTGGCCATTTAAAAATAAAACCTCCCTTGACAAAGCACGATGCAAATTAGACAGAAACACAAATATTAAACGATCTAAGTAACATGAACAGCTAAACTAAAATCGACGCTAAAGAGCACAATTTAAAATATATTTTTGCATGACAACGTTGCACATGCAAAATATTATTTTTATTCCGGTTGCGAAAACGCAATTTCAACTTTATTATTGTAATATAAAGTTCATAATGCTTTGGGGAGTAGACGATTAGAAAGAATCGAAAATTTGCATAAACGGCGACGCACACCTTTCGCTGATCCGTTCGATTTGGTGCATTTGACTGACAGCTTTTGTTAGGTAAAGTATTTTATAAACATAATGGTTTTATTAAAAACTTTATATACTGGGAAATTTATAAATATTTTTTTTTTTTAAATACCTACTTTAGTTGAACTTTTTTAATCTATCGCAACGAAAACCTATTTTTACTACGGTCAAGTAATATCTACAGATCATGTACCTACCTACCTACAGGCTACATGTATGCAATCTTATTTTAAAAATCCTTTAGTAGGTACAGTCAGCATCAATACTAATGGAAAGAACATTCACACCAAAAGTATCTGACACTCTCCAATACCTTTTTAAATAGAGATATATTATATGTCTACAGTTTACTCATAAGAGTTTTTTCCGTCACTCTAATTGTCTTCATTTACTTAAATCTGTTTCTCAAATATCTGTTTTTGTAAAGTTACAAAAAATAGTATAAGTAGGTAGTATAAATAATTTAATCTAAACCTACCTTCTACCTAACTTACCTATCCTACCTATCTTGCTTTGTCAGTATAAGCTCTGTACTTATGCAGTACTACTAACAAATCACAGTTAAAACATCGTTGCATCTGCACTTCCGGTGCATTCAAACAATGATCCTCCGAAAGGTGCATCATGGGTATGGGGTATGCAAAATAGCTGCTCTAGCGCAACCCTTTGCTAATCTAAGCTTAATGTAAAGAAAGACTTAAGTAACAAGATTTTCCTTTTATAATACGCCCTTTATGTTCAGTCACTGAAGATACTTTCGCAAATTCATATCAAGAACTGCGTTTATGAAATTTGAACTGTAATAGTATGGAACAAAGTTGTGATTGTAATTGAGCGACAGTTTAAATAATTTTGTTTTAATTCAAAGGATATCTTGTTTCATAAATTGTAAGTGTTTCAGTTTGTGTCTTGCTATTGAGCAAGTGAGTATATGTATACCTACTTAGATAGATATTTTTAAATTAGTTTGGTACTTAGAAAAAAAGTGATTTGTGAATAGTGTTAATTAATAATACTGACTAGCAAAGAACTGTCAACTGCTTCAACATTGCCTAACTGTGCCAAACATTGCCTGGCTTGAAAAACAGGTACCTATACTCTATGAAATTGCTATCCATATTTAATCACTACATAGTATAAAACAAAGTCGCTTCCCTGTCTGTCTATCTGTCTGTATGTATGCTTAGATCTTTAAAACTACGCAACAGATTTTGATGCGGTTTTTTTTTAAATAGAGAGATTCAAGAGGAAGGTTTATGTATAATTTGTTAACCCGTGCGAAGCCGGGGCGGGTCGCTAATTCTTAATAATGGAATGAGGGTGACCGTTAAGAGGAGTACGACATACTTACACAGCTATTTGATAGAAAATCACAGTTTTTTTCAAACTAGGCAATGCTTCGCAAAGTTGCAGCAGTTGACGGAACTTGTGAATTTATTAATTTTTAGGTATTTGCTTTTTACACAGTAAATTCATGACCTATCTGTAAAACTCAATTCTAAAATCGTTAAACTACGCAAACAAACCTCCAACGTTACTCAAATGCTATAAATTCTTCTCAACCCGACATGTTTCCCAAACTCGCGGCCGCGTCACTCCCCTGCCCAACCCGGTGACCCTTAACCCCTCTACCTAAATATGACCCGACCCTGGGCCTGGACATTGTCCAGTGAATTAATCGGCTGGTACCCCCTTTGTGGACCGGGGGAGGCGGACATTGTGTTCGTATTAGGCCTTTTTAAAGTGTTTGGACCGGTTTGCGAATTTTGATTAGATAGTGGGGCAGGTTTGGCGCGTTTTGGAACTGGTTCTGTGTTTAGACTCGCTTCGGTGAAGGCGGAGCGTATTTTGCATGCTAGTTATTATTATTTATATGCATTATTACATTTTATGGAATTAAATTGAATTAATGTTGAATCGTCGGCGATGTCGGGATAACTTGGACTCCTTTTTGAGCGACTGGCCAGATATAGCTCAAGACCGGGATGAATGGAGGAAGAGGGGGGAGGCCTTTGCCCAGCAGTGGGACACAATAGGGTCACAATAATAATAAATTGAATTAACCAGGTTTGGTTGCTTATTACTTTGCATACTCACATAATTCGAAGCTTCAATAGTAGTAGGTTTACTTATTACTTAATGGGTTATGTAGGTACGTACTGACATTAGTAATTTCTCCGTTAAATATTTGAAATGGTTTTGCACCTACTATTTTGCGCTCTTCACTTTTGCTGCTGTTGTATCTCGAAAGTTAAGGAAGGATACAAGAGCCTATAAAAATGCGCTCAAGTAAAGTTGCACGTTCGCTGACTCTTGAAATTTTCGATTCGATTTTCTATTTCGAACTTATCTTGTTGTAGGATCAAGTTTAACAATATCACTAGTTTACGTGCCAAACTAGTGACATAGTGACTAGTGAGTAATAGATTAGTGACTAGTGATTGGATAGAAAATCGATGAAGATGATTAGGTATGATAGAATGATGATTGATAAAAACAATCCCTTGTCCTTTCCCGTGCCTCAATCTATCTCTGTACCGAATTTCATCTAAATCGACATACATTTACTTTTTACTTATAATATTAGTAGGGAGTGTAGGGATAGTAGGGATTATTTGTGACCTACTGTGACAAGGAACAAATGGGCACAGAAATCAAATTCCTTGTCTGTAGGTAGGTATTAGGTAACTATATAATTTGATTTGAATTTTATTATTTTCACGTTTTGTTATTTAAATTTTTAAATGATACTTATGAATAATTTTTCAGTTAAGAAAATTATATAAAATACTTAAGATATCCTATTTAAGTGCTATCCAACATTATCATTCTCATCCATCAGCACTCCACAAGTCAACAGACAGACAGACAAAAGCACATACAGACAACTCTATCAGAATGAAAGCAGAGCGATGCTATCGGCGACCCATGCGAGGTACCAAGTGTGAAATTGATGATCTTATCGTGCTTATTGTAGTTTTTACTGTGCTAGGACTTTTAAATGTCAAGTATAAATTATATTGAGTACTTTATAGATGGTATCATTTAAAATAGAGCACTGACTAGTCGAATGTTCTTGCAATTTTTATTTACCTATGCCAATTTTGTAATGGCCCGACTAAATAATCGAAAAATTGCAGTTATTATTATAAAAATTGTTGTTTTTGTGAACTCAAACACATTAAGGTACGTAAATTCCCCTGTGGTAGACACAGCGCATTTTGGTTTATTATTGTGCGGTTAAAATAGTTAAGCTAATTTTTTGGATGTAAAATATTCAGACAGAATAAAAAATAAAAATTAAACCGATAGGACCACCTGATCCGACATGTAGTTCTTGTACTTCTACGCGTTTATAAAACTTAGCCTTTTGTTTTCGTGACTTGTAGACCTTGCAGTGGTATGCCTACAAAAAAATACAGGTTGCAAATAAAAAACATGCTTACCTACACCGTGGTGAAGTACTAATTAAGTTCCTAGTTGGGTATTTCATTTGTCGTTTATACTCGTATCTGGATATTAGTCCTCGCGAACCGAGTAGAGTAGGTAGTATTTATAGATATTTCCTAAAAGCTATAGCAACCGACTTTTATTGATCCTGACCTTTGTAAAGCAGTCTATATAAGTATCTACTAGGTACCTGCGTTGCGTACGTGCACTTTCTAAATCCCACAAAATAAATGATTAAAAATCGGCCTACAAAAAACTTCTTTCATCCGCTGCCACAGTAGTCCTTACAAATCAAAGGTCAATGAATCGTTATTTAAATAATAATCGATATCAAACACGGGTAACATCTTTTGTCGTATCGATGGGAAAAAATCTGGCAACCCTACCCCTGTTTACGATGCACCTTGTCGCAAATTAAGGATTCAACCCTAAAAAAACGTGACCCCAAAGATTCGTGGGTAAGAGTTTTATCTCTTTTTTTATTACACATTATTGAAATGAGATACCACTGCTGCATATGAAATTGGTCTTTTTATAACGAAAGGGTTACATTGTGCATATTTTTTTTGTACTTTTTGTAGCACAATAGCAGCTACTGTGGTTCGTGATGGGTCGTTATTTTGGTGTTAAAGTTGAATTTGTGTTTGCAATCGCATTAGGAAAAAAAAGTTGAGCCGACAAGTTTGAATAAGTGTAGTATTTTGATAGTCAATAGACTTAAAATATTGGATGTAAACTGACATTTATGTGGGAGAGATAAATATATTCTTACGTCTAAGCAGGGATCGGATACCGGTATTTTTTGTATGGGAACGGAAACGGTATTTTTTCGTTCTTTGCTAATTACTTCATTTCTAATTGGGCAATCTAATAATACGAAGTCGGAACCTAAAAACACAACTGAGTCCTACATTTCGAGTATAAAATAATTCGAAAAATATGGTTATTTCTAAGTTTTTGCAAAAAACCGGTTCCGATCCCTGCGTCTAAGTCCTACAATATTTTTTTATAATTATTTACACCCCAACGTTAACAATAAATAGGTACCTACAATGAAAAACAAAATCTACTTAAATCGCATTTGGAGTTGAGGTTTTAACTCAAAGATTTAAAGTAGGTTACATACTCTAATTAAGCTGGGACTTTGTTCGTAAATAATATGAACACTAAAATATAAATTTATCTCAAAAACAGTTTCTCAGCAGTAAACAAGTATTTTAATACTTATTAGCTGTAGGTAGGTACTTTCCAACTAATAACCTACACATTTATGTATAAACTAAGTGTATAGTATGGTACATATATGTATGTTACCTATATGTAAACTCGCACGTATATCAAGCTTAAGCCTTTGTCTGAAGATAGGGCGAAGCCACGCGTCCCGGGTCCTCCTCCGGAGCTCTGGCAACCGTCGCCATGGCAACGCTACGTGTGGTCGGCATTCGGCGCACTTACCCCTTCTGCGGAATGTGTTAGATGGTGACAATTAAGAAATTATTGAGAGGGTTGGGTGTAAATAAAAAAGCTGAGATGTGACTATGCTGATAACTATGTACCTACTGCTACTAACTAGGTACCTACCTGTATTCGTTTTATTGTCACTGTACCTATACTGAGTGAGTATATATCGACATAAAACTTAACTAGGTACATGTCTCTATGTAAGTATAGGTAAAAAAATCCTATAAGGCATGTAGATGATGCACTAAGATTATTAAACACCCAACATAGCCTATGTACACAATTGTACATGCTATGTTGGGTTAGGTTACATATTACCTATGCTATGTTGGGTACAAGGCTTCACCTACAGCCTCGTCTAGGTGACGATTTAAAAGCACGACCATCATAGGCCTCACGGCACAACATAGTGATACAGTAATATTATAAGATCTGTACTTATGTACTATTCATACCTATGTTGGACAAATAAACGATTTTGTATTTTGTATTTTGTATTTTGTATAGATCCGCAGAGGTCGGGCTTGTCGAACTTCGACGATAAAAAATGTCGTTTTATCCAATTTGTCCCGGTATCTACTTTGTATGTATCTATAGTTCATTTTTTTAGCATTAGAAATAAGGTAAACAATCTTGATGTGTCTTTTAATTGAAAAACACATTTTAAAAATAAGTTACGGCAAATATGTAACAACTATGAATCTAATACGATCATTTATATTCTTCTGCTTTCATAAGTAATAGTTACTGATTTTTAAAAAGCGTTTTTCAATTAAAAGACATGTCAAGATCGCTTACCTTCTTTCAAGTTCTTTCTAATACTAAAAAAAACGAATTATAGCAAGAGATAGCCTGCTTAAGAGTAAGTAGGTAACTACAATTAGAGATGACTTATATTTTATATTATATCGCACATCTCTAATATTGTGAAACACTCATCATAGCATCTACCAGGCTTTACCTACAGCTACCCTTAAGTAGAAGGTTCCCGTGCCCCTCCAGTGCCCCCACTCGACGCACAAGCGGGCAATTCCGCGCTGTCCTGCGCTCGACGTGTGCCGTCAAACGAACATGTAACCCCCTCCCGAGCTTAGTTCACCAACAAGGTGGACCAAGTTACAAGGGTGGGCGTTTGATTAAAACTAATCTATCATTTGGTCACCTTAAGTTAAGTGCTTAGCGTGCACGAAGAATTTCGTACTGACTTGACCCGCCCGTTTACCGTCCATCCTCCAAAACATCTTGACATTTTCACATTCATCACCACCATCTTCATCCATCATAATACAACATCACCCAAGTGTCACATATTTCATGAGAGCTATAAAAATCCCATATACCTACCTTACGGATCTAGCCCGTAAACTTCGCGGGGAATGGACCGAAAAATGTAAATGCATTGAACCTGACGAAGCTTGCGTTGCGGATATAAAATTATGGTCCCTGAATAAAGTATGTTATTAAAGTTGACTAAGTACATAAGTAAGAACTGAAATAATTTTATATGAAATGCATTAAAAAAATTAACAAATATTATAAGAGAAGTTTCTCCTTGTGTTATGTGGTTTTTCTTCCTCCTTTTGCATGAGAACCTCCTTCTTCTTGGAATTTAGAATGTTGTTCAATATGATTCAAGAATGATCTATTGTGTAGTTGGAATTCTCATGACAGTAGATTCCTCATCAATATGGTCAAGTGTCCCGCTGAAATCTCATACCTGTACCACTCCCCAGCACGTACTGTACCTCCCTGCTTAGGCGACCAAACAGCGGGGGAGGCTATACCCCACGAACATGATATATACCCTTAAACTTAAACGGATTACCTTTGATATATTACGTGGATTCGCGATTCAATCTCCCGGCATGGATAGTTGATCTCTCTTAGATGTGATTGCTTTTTGAACGTACATCGTAATTAGGATGTGATGTGGATGTATTAGAAAGGTTTACTTTGATGCCAGTGTAAGTTTTCGGGTTGAATAATTTATTTCATGCTTAATTTTGTAGAAGGTTGTAATGTTTTAGTCGAATAGGTAGTGGATTAATATTTCCTTCAAATGTTGATAAGATTGTGTCAAATTGTCAATCTTCAAATGTTGAAACTCAGTTTGAATCAGAACTCTGGGACTAACAAGAGTTTATCCATAGATTTGAAAGTGATTACTTATTTTTAAGATACAGTGGGGCTCTTTTATAACTTACACCTACAGCCCAACAGCAAAACCCGCCTGCGGAGTTTTGTCGCGTGATAAAAATAAGACAAATCATTAATCACTGCCTTCTGGTACTAAAAAGAAAGCGTTGGGTTGCGTATGCAATAGTACGTTTCTTGTTTATCGAACGTAGGTATTTGATTCGTTTGCATCTGATTCCTTCTTTTCCAGATCATGATTTTCAGCGCCTTTTCTTTACAATTTCCATTCCTTCTCCTAGACCCTTTATTCCCCACCCATTAGTCGCCGCTGGTCCATCTCAGCAAGTCAGGTGTTCTCGTAATTGCAGAGTCGAGGACGGCGCAGACAAACCACAATGGAGGGCGTCACACGTCCTTTCATCACTTACAAATGATAAGGGCATGCGTGCTGCGAGGCGGAGTGGATGCGGCGGTTGCTTTCTGGAAAGAAGAAGGTTGTTTTTGAAAGGTTTTTGCAATGGTTAATACTTTTAGTTAGTAACTACAAAAAAATCTAAGAATCTAAAAATTTATTAGGGCGAGCGAAGCGAGCGAGCCCTATCACTATTCGACAAACTATGCATTCTTGTGGTACACTTTACGGAAAAACTACTGCACTGTTAGGTTTGAGATTTAACATAGTAATTTAAATTCATGTCTAGATGTGTTATCAAACATAAAAATATCATTTTATAAACCTAAAAAAATAAAATAATGTAATAACATTTTGTATTACTACTAGCGCCATCTGTTGACAAAATAATGAATTAACATTCGTGCTAATGTTAATTATTTATTTCTCTAACAGATGGCGTGTATATAAATAAATAAATATTGGTATTGTTATACAAATTGACTAAGCCCCAGAAAAGCCCAAGAAGGCTTGTGTTATGGGTACTCAGACAACGATACCTTGTGGTGTTTTCAATTTCAATAATGTCGATGGCGCTTACGCTATTAACAACGATGAATACAAAAGTGGGTTAAAATTTTGGATTCAGACCCACCTCGCTTCGCTTGGTTTGATTCCCAATTTAGCAATTAAGTTTCTGTGAATACCTACTAGAACAATCAATCTTGCTGTATATTCATTGCGGAGGTCAATTTACTCGTATGTTTTGTGACGCTGATGAACTGATCAGTCATGTTGTGTTAGCAAACATAAATCGGGTATTTTCAGTTCGAGAAACAGTTTTGGCGCCATTAATTTATTACGTAAGACGATTTTGGGGGGAGGGGGGGTCGAACATATCTTATTTTTTCCAATTTTTTCTTACTAGTACTAGGGTGTGGGAGGGGGTTTTTATAGTTCTTACGTAAGTAAGATCACAAAGATGCGATATTTTTTAATTTCTACGAAATTATGACGTTTAAAATAATAATAATACTTCCACACTCTATGCTATCAAACACGGTACAGAGTTAGCTTAAACGAGCTCAAGTACCTTTGTCCTGTACAAATGTACGTACAAATAAACATTTTTTGAAGTTTTTTATTTTTTGAAAAATAAACACTAAAACAAACCAAACGTGTACTCATTTTTTCCTTTAGATTCTTACGTAATATATGGTAATATAGGAGTGGGAGGGGGAGGGGGTCAGCCTATTATTATTATTTCTTACATAGGGAAGGGGGTCAAAAACTCGCAAAAATTGTCTTACGTAATTAATGAATGGCGCCTTTAGTGTTACTATTGCTTGGAACTGCTAAAATATTATTAATAAAGATCATATTAATACAAACTTCAGTGACTTAGGGCCGATACACGACTGCAACTTGTATAGGAACTACCTACACGCCGACTGCACGCCAATTGCAACGTCGGCGTGCAGTTCAACAAAATGACCCAGAACCCTGGCAGTTCCTAGTGGAACTCAGGTTTGGTGCAATAAAGGCACACGCTGTCTTAGTCAATTGACACGTCTTGATGAGCACTTGGAAGAGCAGTACCCAAGATAGAGCTGATGCTGAACCTTGGCTGTACCTAATGGAACTCAGGTTTGGTGTAACATAGACACACGATGTTTCGGACATCCGACTCGTCATGATGAGCACTTGGGAGAGCAGTACCCAAGATAGAGCTGATGCTGAACCCTGGCAGTACCTAGTGGAACTCAGGTTTGTTGCAACATAGGCACACGCTGCTTTGGTCATCCGACTCGTCTCGATGATCACTCAGGAGAGTAGTACCCAAGATAGAGCTGATGCTGAACCCTGGCAGTACCTAGTGGAACTCAGGTTTGTTGCAACATGGACACACGCTGTTTTGGTTATCCGACTCGTCTTGATGAGCACTTAGGAGATTAGTACCCAAGATAGGTTTGGTGCAACATAAGCACACGCTGTTTTGGTCATCTGACACGTCTTAATGAGCACTTAGAAGAGCAGTACCCAAGATAGAGCTGATGTTGAACCCTGGCTGTACCTAGTGGAACTGTGTGTGTGTGTGTGTGTGTGTTTATGTGCGGAGCAGCGTGATTACCGCCAGTAGGTGTCCAGATGGGATAGTTTTTCGCTCAATTGTGTGGTGTGGATGTGGACGCAAAAATTAAATTCAAGGACATTGGCTCGCTGACTTAACATTATGTAGGAAAGCCAGTTGGCTTCCTTACAAAAAGTACTGGGCGACCGTATAGGATATAATAATAAGCGCTTATGAAATTGTATATTACATGTGGATGATATTGGCAATTTGATTTTGTCGTCTGGACACGTTTTTAATGGACAAAGTAAAAGCTATAACAGACAGGCGTACCAGACAGCAACCGGGGTCCGGTTAGTATATTTCTTTCTTGCTCTCACTTAAAGCTACGTTCTTAACGGACTTATTACGTACCCACTCGATCGATCATGGAACAAGCCTCGGACTGGATCAAAGTCGCGGTCCGGTACGTTTAGGCAGGTTTAGGTAGGAAAACTCCGCGAGCCCTTACAAAGCTCTGCTTTTTGCTAGTATATTTTTTTGTAGTGAACTGAACGTTCGAACGTTCGGGGGGGGGGGGGGGTAAAACTGGCGGTGGAAGTATGATGGTAGGTGTCAGCCAATTGTGAACCGTTACGTCATCTGCAAACAGCATCGATCTCTCTAAATGTAAAAGTAGGCTTCAAACAAAACGGTACATAAGCTTAATGAATATTTTCTGTCACAATTTGACAAAACCCAAAATTTTTCCTTCTTGAGCGTCATGGAACAAAAATACCTAACTTTTGTAGGGTCAATTTCGGCCCAATGCAAGTTTGCTTACCAATTGCCGCATGGAAAATATTAAGCTTATGCTTAAGGTAGGTATGTAATTCCAGAAAAAGTTAAAGGTTTAGCTATAAGTTAGTAAATATTATCTTAGCCAGAATAATAAAGTGTAGACCGTTGCTATATTTGTAGCTACTTCCTCACAAATTGCACTGAGTCAATGCAATAACGGAATTATTTTGTAACAAAACAGTTCAAAATCGGATTTATTACCATACAAGAATCCCCATATAAACAGAGCTTTTAAAATCTAACCTCACATTCCGACACTCAAATAAACCGATGCTCTGTACAAATTTGATTTTAAGTCGAAACTTGCTCAATTTAAGTTGAGTTTGCCGCCTCCATGCCGAACGTATAGTGGGGGGAGCGTGGACAGGCATTCGAAATGAAGAGTGCTTCGCAACTATGGGTGTCTGCCCCTCTTGGAGCCGTTGTATGGCGACTGCTTAGGTATAAATACAGGGGATGAGTACCTCAGTAACGTACGTGTGTGTAGGTATAGTTAAGTAGTATTTCTTCAGCCCGATTCAAATTTAACAAACTGTTACGGTTTTAACATGGTTTTGATACGACATTGGCAGTCTTGGTGATTGGCGTCCATCTCACATATGATTTTCACTTCATTTCGCATGCACCAATAAGCGTGAGCGATCTTCAAGATCAAAACCGTAAAAAGTAGTTAAATCTGAATCATGCTCCTGGATAGTGTATAAAAAAAATAGGACGCAATAGCGATTTTTAATTAGTGGATATGGATTGGATGAAGACAGTGTGTACCTATTTGTTAGTTTAGATTAGATTCTATTGTGGATATGATCTTCAATACATATAGTTAATAAATCCTCGAAAAAAGTAGTTCAGGTAATGGGAGAATGTTAAGATGATTTGAATAATATTAAAGGCCTTCTTTGTCTAACAGCTGATGCCTATTAGCTTATTACTTGACCAATCAAGTTATTAACCTGCCTATTCCTATTGATTACCTATAGATTAAGCTTTGAATCCCACGGATATGAAGTCGAGTCGGCAGAAAAATTACATCCAGGTCCCACGGCGGACGCGGTTTCATGCAAAACAAGAACGCCTGGGACCACAGAAAACCGTGCCTGGGACATAGACGGGTTATGGCAGGAGAATAGTTTTTTTTCACAGAAGCCTTTTCCACATCAGCCAGCACGCCGTGCGGGTAGTGTACTCATATCCGCGGACCGCTCTAATGGCTCGCGCTTATTGGAATACACCGAATTGTCACGACTGACGCAGGCATGCCGCGTGCACCGCTCTGAAATCCTGGGTGCGTTCGCGTTCCATTATGGGAATATGTGAGCTAGTATGAGGGGGACTTTATGTCTTTGAGTATTTTATAAGGGGGTTTCTTGAAAAAGGGTAAGTTATTTTTGTACCATTTACCTAAGTACATAGCCAAATAGGGTACCTAATTGTTACCGGTGTTTTAATGTTACCTACATTAAAACACCCTATGTAATAATTATGTATATCTCTTATGAGATTCTATTTAGATTTAGCCTAATACCGCACCGTCACAGTTTAATTTATCAGTTGTATTGGTAACTACTTTACAATCCGCTTTTGTTTGTTCATAACCATAAGTTAGCATCATCATTAATCATTTCCAAAATAATGTCGCATAACTATAACTACAATTCATATTTTATTATAGGACTATAGGTACAGTATTGGCTGAGAATTTCGCCTGCCTTGCGTTTCGCATAGTGTAAGTACTTGTAAACAACAGCCAACTTATTTACGTTCCAGGTAGACAATTCGTGGCCGGTTGCCACGGCGACGCAAGATGGCCGCCGTCTGCTGCGGTTTCCAGTTCGCATCTAGTTCCAAATTGTTCCACGAGTATTTTAGCGTACGTACATAATTACGTTGTATGTACTTATACGGTATGTACGGTCTCACTAATTACAGGTAGCGTTGGCAAAGGAGGGAGAAACTTGACGTCGGTTAAAAGCGTGACAGTTGTTGTTTGCTACCAGTTTTAGTTTATGTTGGTCGAGTTTGTGTGACAATAGAAACGTAGGTTAAGTAGGTAAAAGTGTGCCATCGACAATAAAAAAATTAAAAAAACATTAAATAGCGTGAGCAGCTACCGATATAATACCTAACTATATCTTACCGATATCATTAGTATTTTTAGAGTCTAAATCATTCAAACAATATACAAAGTGTTGGAAACGGCAGAAGGCGCACGAGAGATTTTGCCCCGCTATAGGTATTTAGTATAGAAACGAATTTCCGTTACGTTCGAAAAAAAAATACAGATCTAACTACTAGCAATATGATAGTTATGATCATATTAATCGCGGTCAGTCATAAAAATGTGTTGTCAAGCTATGAAAGCTCCCAAACCACTGCCTTCGTTTGCTGTCCCTACATTACGTAAAGGATTAGTTGAGGAGGATTTAATAAGAGTTCCTTAGATAAGTGTAGCCCGCTCTGGAGAGTTGAGCTAGGGAAGAGACGCGCATTCTCTGTTGTGAATTATTGTCTCTGTCCACTTTTTGAGAACTTGGCCTCGTGGATGTCCTTCTTTTTATTATATTATAATTTTTTGTGCTTAGAATATATTTGTATGAAGTGAAATGAAGTCGGTTAAAAAATGCCAGTAAGTACGTCACTTATTAACCCGTGTTAGAAAGTGACGTACTTATAAATGCATTATTATTTTGTCATGCGCTAACAATCATAACGTAAATATCCCGGTGCTCGACACTGTCTCAATGGTTGCCACCTTCAATATTAATTCCAGGCAACAGCAGAGGTGGCAAAAGGGCTATCAACTGTTGGAATAAGTCAAACACTTGGACGTTTACTTTACGCTTTGTGATAGTCTAATAAAACTAATACAGGAAATATAGGGCATAAAGTTTATTAAAGTCATGACCGAGCTATAACATTAAATAAAACCTGTATTTTTATTATATTTCCTACTTCACAAATATAAAGAACTGAGTTCAAACTGTTACTTTTTTATAACTCCTAAACACTGCAATCTAATTGAATTTACTTCGTTCGTCGTCAGTTCCGTATTTGCCCGCGATATTCGCTCATACATTGTCACCTCTCGTAAACGAGTTTATGACTCAGTTTTCCTAGTATGTCAGAATTCTCATCTCTTTCTAATAAATACTGACTAGAAAGAGAGGGATTTTCTTCCTCGTATCGTGGTATCACTTTTTTAGATGCTCTGCGAGCTCCTATATTCCCTCGATTTTTATATTGCGAATCTACTAATTATCTATTTTTCTTAACGCGTCTAATGAACCCGCGGTGATAATGTCAAATAAACAACTTAACTTCAGGAAAATATTTCTCAACTAAGGTGCTGGTCGCTATTAAAGTCGGAATAACCTATAGCGTCAACAGCGAATGCTGAAAGCGCCGATTCAAATCCAGCCTCACGCACTGAAAATTTTGTCTTGTGCATAAGTATGACATTTATTTCAGTTTATAGTTGCTTTGCTGTTGATATAGGTGTTTGCATTTGATGCGTCGATATAATAATACTAAACCTACAAAAAGCTACACCAAAGGCCTTAACATACTACCTTGCGGTACTCTAGAAACTCCTAAACAGAGTATGGGCTAATAAAGTTTTCTTTATTCACTGATGTCACTTCCGTCTTTGTTCGCGATGGCTCATAAGTCATACATTGTCATCTCACTCATAAACTAATTTAATAACTCTCACTCATAAACTAGTTTATACAAGGCAATAGGACAAATACAGGCTTATTTGCAAGCCATATGAGTATGTGTCAAATAGGATAAAATTATATTTTCTGATATAGATTCTGCAGTAAAAGTGAGGTCAGTTTATACAAATAAGTACAATATTGCTAAAAATATTTTTCTAAATATATCAATAAATCTGCGTCTTATTCAAATTCCAACTCATGTCCATTAGAAGGTACAAACTAAAGCAAATAGCTACGGAACTCGAGAGGTAGTTTGTAATAAGGTTAAATATCGCTTGGCAGTTCCCAGCGAATCAACGTTTGATTAGGCATTAGCGTGAGTCGACGTTAGAAGTGAAACGGGTAATTGTAGAACTTGGTACCGCTACAGCAAACTAATTATGCATGATATGAATGATATGATATATAATGTGTTTCGATAAGTACGCAAAACAGACTGTCTCTTTATCTGCGTGTGCATTGTCAAACACGCTTCAATGAGATCATAATATAGATATAGGTACGCAAAATGTAGCGACTTGTAAGCGTGCGTAAAGAAAATTGAGCTTATAGTCGCAAAAAGAGACTAAATTACAATCTTATTGAAGTTACTGGTAGCAGTGGTTTCCCTTTAAAATAGAAAAGCAATAGACGCTTTTCCCAAATGTGACCACAACGGTATACATATGTCTCTTTAGTCGTATTTTCCTCCAGTATTTTTACTCAAGCTGCTTATAACCGGTAGTTACGTGGATACTAATTCTTAATAACCCCTAAACTTATTTTGAGGCTAAAATTAGCTAATAAAGGCACCTCTCCTCAGCGAACGTTAACATTAAACGATGACGTCATAAAGGAATATGGGGTAGTGTGGGACCCGGATATGACGACCCGGATTATCCGGTTCCATTCTATGTCTATTATTCGGAAAATTCTTGACAAGATTGTCTTCCGTTTAACTTGACCCTGAGGTTCTTTACTAAGTAAGGGTGAGTGTGGTAAGGTTAAGCTAATACCTAAGGTTTGATCCCCAATAAAACTGCCTTTCTATTTTACAGTTCTAAATTTCTTGAAGAACATATGTGTAATCTAGTGAAAAATACCTCCCGGTTATATCTTTTAGTGGAGAGCAGTTAACTCGGGCAAAGGTGTAGAGAGACAGAAAATTGTCGGATATTAGGAAACAAGGAGGAATGCAGAATTGCAGACTAGGTAAGTAAAGTAGTAAGATAAAGTAGTAACTATATAGAAATTTCCGTATGTACCTAGGTAAAAAATAAAATTTATTTACATCTAATGCAATGACTTTGAAAACTGAATTTGTATCAGGAATATCCAGAATAACTTTAATAACAGTTAAACCTCAAAAGGTTGAGATCTGGTAAAAAACGCCCATAACTCGGAATGGGCACATAAAACGATGTTGATATGGCGTGCTTATACATTCATTCCTTTGTAACGTCGATACACGCGCAAAGAAAATCGATACCTGCCGAAGTTAAATTTTAATCAGAACCTTAAAAGTTAATTAAACCCCACAACAGCACTCGCAGGGCTTAATCCGGTTCAACATACGCATAGTACGTTATATGATGACAGGATCTGTAAGGGACACACGAGCGGATATTGTAGAGCCTTTGGCGTTGCGAGCAGGATATTAGCATGCTGATATATCATAATATATCATAATATTAATATATGAGCGTATAGTTGAGCGGAAGGGGGTTGGGTGAGGGATTGAGAGTGATTGTGTAGGTAGGTATCTTATTTATTATCTAGAAAATAAACTTGAGAGTCGAGAGTAGGTAATGAAATTGGATACATTTTGTGTTGAAAGGTACTTAAATTTTACGTTTTTCTATAGGCATATAGATTGATTTCATTGACATTTGACTTGAAGCGTTGTCTTTTTTTTAATTTTAATTTTAATTTGTAATTTTAGATATAAATATTAAATTTGACATTATTATAATACATAACTTATATCTTATAAGTACCCATTAACTTGGCTAACCTGTATTTGCCCTAACAATTAAAAAAAAAGACTGGACTGGAAAGATTTCTCGTTTAGATATTTAACTAATGTCTATAATCATAACATTAACGATACAAAAACCTACCAAATCAAATCCTTAGGGCTAGGTACCTTAATTAAAGCACACGTCATGAAAACCTCCCATACGGCACACGCCAGCGAACACAATTACTGGTAAGCACAACCGGCCTCACCACAGGCTCTAAACGCCGAATTTCCCCCCTCCCCAAGGGGGTTAAACCCCCCCTCCCAAGCCCGGCTCACGTCTATCCATTTGCCAGCTAGTTCCGAGCTAAATTAATTTCAAAGCTCCTTATGTTACGTGCCTTGCGGCTTACTATGTATGTGTGTGTGTCCATGTGTGGAGCGAAGCTACTTTCGGAAGGCTTAAACATATATGTGTGGGTATATGTTACGGACAGCGTCTTGTTAGGGTTGAATTAGAAGCGATAAATTGGTCTGCGAGGAAATTAATGTTTCGTATCTATTTGGGGTGGAAATGCTTTAGTTGTATTTTGAAGTTAAATATGAGTTGAGGCTTCGGAGTTCGCGGCTTGTAGTTGGAAATTTGACTTTGCTATGTGCATAGTAGAATGAGGCGACTCAAGCTAAAGCGGGTACATTTAGGTATGTAATTATTGTACTTTCAAACAATGCATATATCTACTGAAAAGCAGTTTTCCATACGAGATTGCGAGCGAGAGTGTTGTTAAAACACAAATTTTTGTTTTCAAAACGTCCGGATGTCGACTTTCGTACATAATCTAATAAAGACTGCATGAATTGATATTTTAAGAGGCACATTACCTACTCGCCGCCCCACAATGGAACTTACGCTCTCATTTCAAAACGACGTACCTACTTTAATTACATGAAACTTGTCATTAACATTTACGTAATTTTCGTTGTTAAAACTTGTAAAGAAAATAAAGCTTGTCTATACAAGTTTTGTATGTGAAACTTCTACTCGCTCTAATTTATTTATAGGTATTTAAGTGCTGTGAGTAAATATGACTTTTGTACATTGGTACCTATTTAGGTACACGAAACGTTTGAACCTTTTTTTTTTCAGTTACTTAAATAAAACGCGTCTCAACTCCCCAGTCAAATCTATTTTCTCATTTCGCAAAAAAATGAAACGATACCATCTCCTGTGATATTTGAACCATAATGTATGACTCCATGATTACCAGTTGACGACGAATGTTACGCTCTGCCGAACTTTTTGATGCCACTAGCGTCACAAAGTAAAAGAAGTCGTTACGTTTTGCGCACAGATAACAGGTTATTGTGGAATAGATAAAAAATATAAATAAAGGTACCTATTTAAGCTTTATGTAAAAAAAAGTTCTATGGT
The DNA here is from genome assembly GCF_948474715.1 of Cydia amplana. Classification (NCBI taxonomy): domain Eukaryota; kingdom Metazoa; phylum Arthropoda; class Insecta; order Lepidoptera; family Tortricidae; genus Cydia; species Cydia amplana. Next base: position 7,222,696 of record NC_086081.1, read on the forward strand.
TGTTTCATTATATTTTATTATATAGTCTTATAAAAGCATCATACAGATTGCATTTTCTGCAGTCTGTTAACTTCGGCTTACTGAATTTTTCGTCGAAATGTCATGTCGCAATTAGTTTTTCTGGTTTCCTTTAAAAAGCAGTTAAACGCTATATGTATTGGTAAATATTGTAAACAAAGCTTTATATTTGACAAAACAATTGAAAAATATGTCATAGATTTTTTATATCTTCAAAATAGTACGAGTAGGTACGTACCTAAGATATGAGTTAGTTTATGAGAATGTTCCCTTGAAGTTAATGGAATCCAAGAAAAGCCTGTATATATTAGCACATTATTGTCTTTAGCATAGCCATTAACACAATATCTATTCATGAGTTTCAGATTACAAAGCATTTCGTAAATCATTATTTTAATTCTGCCCAGATTGACGAGCAAAGTCGACCAAATGGCATTAAAATTTCGAATTTCGAATTATAATAGCCATGCATAGAATTAATTCTATTGTTTTATGGTCACAATCGCTAAAACAATGCCTGTTAAAGCCACATGCAGAGTTTTAGACTAAACTTAACCCTTTTGTGTTAAGCCTTTGTGCGAATGTAGGAGCGTTCATTGTTTTGGGAGGGCGAGAATTAATCTTTATTTCTTTGATCGCGATGTTTGGATAATGGCCTCCTGACAGCCAGGAACTGATGGATTTCGAGTTGGTGACTTGTTCTGAGTTCGTATTCACGCATTCCGTTATAAAATTGGAATTATATTTAGCTAGGTACCTATAGCCGTGATTCAATTTAGTTTATTGTTCTATTTGTCGACTTTGGGGGTTCTAATTAATTTTATTTGTATTGTTAATTATTTTCACAAGAAGTGACCAATATGACTTTTAGTAGCACTGATTGTCTTTTATTCATTGTTTGTGTTTTTGAGTAACAATGAAAAACAAATAGGGAAGGACTGGCAGGTGAAATAACCTACATTTTTGACGTTTAAACGAAATTTATTCACCTAGAATTTAAGTTTATTCTTAATTATGACCGCTTTGCCCAGTCTAAACACATTCCTTTTCGCATTTTTTAGCAGCCGAAGCCAAACGGAACTCTGTTGTTTATATATGTGTGATATGTGTCTGTTAGCCTAGCAGTATTTGAGTGATCAACTTTTTCTTGTCACTCGTTGCCATGGATACGTTCCCCTGGGTCACTCTTTAAAACCTGATTTTTAGGCGTTAAATTTCTCCAAACACGCTTTTTTGTGAAACTTATAAACCCTTTCCGTAGTGGATCGTCTACCAAGCGTGTCTGAAGAAGGTGGTGGACAATGTCTTCTAACAAAGTAATGGTACTATTGTCTCTTGGCTGACCGGACAGAATAACAACAAGAAATAGTTGATCCATCCTGCACTGTAATAGCTAGAGTAGACAATTGAATTTACACAGTACGCGTTTGTATTATTTGTATTGCATTTTTCAACAACAAAAATTCATCGTTTCATTTTTGCTATGTTCTGCTGTTTGTTACCTCATAGTAAACAACATTCCATGAATTCTCGCCATAACCAAATACCGAACACGAAGCCTTATGAGAATGTGATACGTTACATGTTCAAAGGTAGGCCAATGTAATATCCGGATCGGTTGGATTACTTACGCAGGGGTAAAGGGCCCACCGAAGGGATCAGTGTTTACGTAAATGGCTCGAGTTTTAGGTTCTATGTTCTTGGTTTATTTTATGTTAGATTGACATATGATTAAATTATGAGATGGCCTAGAGATATGCCCTGAATATACTTTACAATATTCAATAATAATTTGAGCCTATATACGTCCCACTGCTGAGCACAGGCCTCCTCTCATGCGCGAGAGGGCTTAGGCTAATAGTCCCCACGCTAGCCCAATGCGGATTGGGGACTTGTGAAGTCCCCAGACCTTTAAATTTCTTCGCAGATATATGCAGGTTTCCTCACGATGTTTTCCTTCACCGAAAAGCTAGTGGAAAACATCAAATGATATTTCGTACATAAGTTCCGAAAAAGTTACATAATCAAAGGTATTCAAAGGTAGGCCAATTTAATATCCGGATCGGTAGAAGATCCCACCGGACAGGGAGAAGATCCCACCGATAGGACCAGTGTTTACGTAAATCGCTCGATTTTTACGGTATTTTCGTAATTTAAATTATGTATAAACGTATTTTGTAAGTATATCAAATCAAAATCAAAATATCATTTATTATCAGGCAACTAAGGACCATAGATACATACCTTACAAACTAACATACATACAATAATATAAATCTTACAAGCTAAAAAATATTTTATATCGGCGACACGGCGTGGATATGCGTGTGTGACTTAAAAAAGAGTGATCAGAAATGTTTCCAATAAAAAACACAGTTGTATTTTCGAAGCTGTTCGACATTAAATAAGAAATATTATTTTATCAGTGACATCAGTATACTAGTCGCCGGTAACAAGCGAGCATCAAAGGAGTTTTTCCCCGTACGTGATGCCCGACCGAAGCTCGAACAATCTCGATGAAAGTGCAGACCAGCCAACTTATGTTGAATATTTTAAGGACCTTAATGCACAGAGTATAAAGTTTAAGGTCGCTTGATTAATATGTCGTACCTAAGTTGGCCAAATTATAGGGTTGCCGATCAAAGTTACTATTAGTAATTGATGCAAGTATGTAATGTGTACATATCTAAAAGTACACTTGTTAAATTCTTAAGGGGTGTGTAGGTGGAAGAAATATTTATACTTACGTATCAATTCCCGGGGTATAAGTTATAAATAAAATATTTGTCATGACATCATGACATCTGAATAAATTACAAAAATATAATTAAGGTGCATTTATATTTAAATGAGGTACCTACCCTAAATCATTAATTTTTATATTTGATATCGGGGTTTACTGATACTTAATAAAATGGTCATTTCATTTTCAATGTAAATTGTAAACCGTAGAGGGAACGTCAATTGTTTCTACTCTAAAACTGTCATAACGCAATGGATTTGTCGAGTGGTTTCACTTTTAACCACACACAATATTACTAAATAATGAACATAATTATAATTGTAAAAAAAATCCTATGCAAAACAAAATATATTGGACACATCCTAATCTAGCTCATGTGAAATGCAGATACAGGGTGGCCAACTTAGAGGTATACAACTTTTTTTTGCCGCTATTTTATTTTGGCGGTAAATATGACAGTTATTGCATGAAAATTAGTTTGTTTAGATACGGCAAATTTATTATGGAGCGTTTTACGACGGAACAACGTGTTTTAATCATTAAAAACAATAGAAACATTAAAAATAACGTTTCCCGGTCGATTAATTTCGAGAAACGGTGACATTGACTGGCCCCCAAGATCGCCTCATTTAACAGCTCCTGACTTTTTTCTGTGGGGCTATCTAAAGGGACGTGTCTATGCTAATAGGCCAACGAACCTTCAGCAATTATTTAAAACAAAATATTCGAAACACTGTCGCTGAGATAACGTCAGAAATGTGTGAAAAAGTGATGAAAAACTCGATGAAAAGGGTTCGCATCTGCCATGCTGCTAGAGGTGGACATTTGTCTGACATTATTTTCCATGTGTAATTGCTGACCCTACATATTATATTTAACAAGGAATACTTAATATTTTTTTATGTTTTATAGAATAAAATTTCAAAAATAAAGTGTATACCTCTTATTTGGCCACCCTGTATTGCTTCCTTTCCCTAAAAATCTCGAACCTATTCGAAACTTCTGGGTCGCAATCAGTTCCTTTGTCAGACAGATTGGTTACAGGCTTGTCGCCACACATCGGTTGCGGGAGTAATCTCGATACGACATCGATATACGGGGCGAAATGTGGAGTTTGCTCGCTTTGGGTATTTTCGAAAGAAATATCCTCTTTCCTCTACCTACATTGCAAAGTTGCCTACATAGCCATCACTGATAGAGTTGTTCACTGCAAAAATCTCCCTGTCCTGATACCACGATGTTGCGTAACGTATCGTTGGTAATCAAAATGCAATTTAATTTTTAATCATGTATATCATATCGTCAAAATATAATTAATGGCAGTAAATAGTGCTGTTGTTAGTTTTACGTATCCTAGTTTTTTTAATCTAAGTATGACCCGTTGCCCGAATGAATAAAAATATAAATTTTACTTTAAAACCGGGCTATGTACGTAGTCTCTAGTTTACGTTCCTGCCGTAAAACTATCATGAATCCTTATGTAATTACAAATTCCATGAAATTCCTATTTTTAGAAGGTATCTGGCCTTTTTTGAGCTATAGGTAGTTAGGTACCTACTACCTACGTAAGGAAACGTAAACAGTTTATAATGATTCATTGAATTATGATTTTAGGGATTTAATATAAAAATATCTTTGCTTGGCACTTGCTCAATAACACTCTCAAATATCACAGTTGATTAAGTTGGTATTTCTCATTAATTACGCTTTCTAGTTTTCCATCTACGACATATTGCCAACAATACGGCATTAACCACAGCAGGTACAAATATACTAGTTCTACATAACACCAATGAATTACCTTCACAACCTCATATCTAACCCATTTATTTTATTTAAAATCAACGCTGATCCTACCAGCTTAAAGTTCACTTTTCAAAGGAAACAAAAGTTGATACGAGGTTTCGAAAAACATTCAAAGCATATACAGGTTCAATAACCTTAGCCACCTCATATTTGACTGAACTGCGCAAACAAAAACAAACTTTAAAGGTTTCTGTTAAGGTTTACTATTCCAAATCAACATTAGTAAATACGAGGTTTTATAAAGCAGCGAATTTATGAACTGGCACCGAGGTGGCAAGCCGTGGGAATTTGTCTCTATCTTATTGTGGCAGATATAGATTGGCTTGGCGGCTAGTATATGTTGCCTTCATGTTGCTCGGGATTATATGTTGCGAAATCTAAAAGAACTACAACTTTTGTTTAGTTAGTGGTCCTGTCTACGAAGCTGGCCGCGTAGCCAACACGCCAATCGCTTACGTTCCGTAGCGATCGAAACGCAACTGTCACTGTCGCACCAATATGGAAGAGTGATAGAGAGCCACGAAGCGTTTCGTTGTCGAAGCAATAGCGATTGTCATTGGCTAAAATTCAAAATTATTTATTTAGGCTAGTCTTCTTGGGTTGACTCCCGGTTAGCTACTTAGGGCATGGGCATAGGTTCTCGCCCCATCTAAATAGTTAGATGGGGCGAGAACTCGCATGCGAGTTTGATTACATTGCGTAGTTAGATCGGTCGGCTGAATTGTTGTAACCTCAATGGTCCGCAATGTAGCTAAAATCGTATACAAGTTCGCGCGCCGTCTAATTGAGCCCTTAATGAGTTACCTAAATAAACCTTTGTTGGAACTTTGTTTGCTGAGCTGATTATTATATTACATATAACTTAATTTAATTTCCTTGATGCCTTGATGATTAAGTACCTAAAAAAAAAGTTGCTCGCGGGATATACTCTTCTTTCTTTTCAACTTCTGTCTTTACTCTCCTTTCTTTTCTTTCGTATTTCAACGAAGGCGAGCTTCTTATAGTTGACCGACGATCTGCAAAAAAAGATTGTGTTAGGTATTAAAACACTTTTAAATGTCATTTGACCAAGTTATAAACCTACAGTTTTGGCCATTGTAATGTACATAGTTAACGAAGCCAAAAATTGAAACAACCGGACCCATTAACGGCTTTACTTTTATAACTATTTAACAGAATAACTATCGAGTTTAACAGAATAGTTATCGAATGGAACTATGTTCCTAGACCTAAACATACTTAGCCATATAATTAGTATAATTACAACGATATCTCACATATACTATACATCAATTAAATAGCTAATCGACGTTCCACTGAGACTATCTCGGCTCAACCCTCCGAGGTCTGCACTTAACTTGACGTTATACATTAAGGGAATTGCCAAAGACAGTATTAAATAAACCCGTCCGTCTGTTTAAGGGGGCTGAGGGACTGTGATATATGGCGGGTGCAGTAGTTGAGTTGTTTAAACTGTCCGTTTAATACGAGTTTAATGCGGCGGATTTGATTGGTAAAGGGTTTTAGGGGCTATAGCAAGACTAAGTATTTTATATTAGTCTAGGTTCTGTTATCCTCCACCATACAAAAAATAGGAAGTGGAATTTGAAATCAATGGTGATAGAAATATGGTTGAAATTGTTTTGATATGAAATCGAACGAAACAAGAGAAATGCAACTCTGTTCCAATTGAAAATGGTTTAAATTACACTGAATTAATTAGTACTAAGTGAGACAGTGGGCCTAACAGGGGTATGAAAATTGTATATGGGATTATAGCTGGATCACCTTGAACAGCACTTATACTCGTAAATTGTTTCTTAAAGGAATTCAGAAAAGGTCCACTGTTCTCCCACTTTTTTGATATTTGGATAAAATTATCTACGAACAGGACCGTAGGTAAACCTTCCTTGATAAGTTCACGTTTTATATAATTGTCATTTTAGTGGTTAAATAGCCATCGAGATGCGTCTCCTTATTTCCATCTTTTATGTGACGTAACCTTATTTTCATAACGCTTTCAAACAACGTTTCATCTTCACCCTAATACGTGAAAGCCCTTTTAACATCCAATCATTTCGCTTATAGAAAAGAAGCTATTAATTTTGAAAGTAACGTGTTTCTACAAAAAAGCGTGCGTACGGCATTTTATTAAAAGAGAGCTAATTCAAAGGCTTTCACGTAAAAGGGAGGCCCGTATATCACATATAGGGTAAACGCCTACTCAAATACACGCACATTATACGCACAGGTATAGGTATATGGTAGCTAGAGAGCACATAGCCGGGGGCCCGTCAAACGGGCTCAGAGTCACGTATGCCTGGCCGCCTCGCAATATTATTATCCAACACTTACGCACGTACGTACACTCACGCATCTATACGTAATTGTGTACGTATCTCAGCCGTCATAGGTAGTGTAGCTAGGTAGGTGGAGGCCCGGGCATCTCACGGCCCACACGACCCCGAGCGAAGGGACAAAGCGAAACGGGTTTGTCCCAAGGGAAATTCAATATTCGGGACTAAACCTTAACTCCCTCTAAGTCTCCCTGTCTGCCTCCCCCGGAATGCTTATATGGCCACGACGTGTATCGATTTTCTTGCCAAATGGAAGATTGGTGTCGAGCCGTACTCAGCGGACGAATGAATGATGTATCGGAGTGGCGAGTGAATATTTCACGTGTGTATGTGTGCGGCACCTTCGGGTTTCGTGCTAAGTCACCGTATCGGCTTTGATGGAAATCCCTTTCGGAAATTGACGTGAATTTTTTATTTAGGTAATGCGTTGCGCGACTCTTGGGCCCCGGGGGCGTTGATAACCGCGTATTTCTTTGAGCTCCGTGCCAATTATGTTTCAAACATCTTTGAGGTGACTGATTGGATTCAGCGGCGGCTGTTTTCGCGTTGCCGACTGTTTGGTGCCAGTTGCTATAATAGCGCCGGCATTTATTCAATCCCGATTTTTGAGAGCCCTTCTTTATCACTCGCTTTGAATGAAAACGACTTTGTTTTTAAGCTTTATTGGTCTTTGGAATGATGGAGTAGATAACAGTGTTTCACTGCTTGATCGCGTGACCTACTAAGTTATTCACTACCGAAGCCTTTACGGGTAAATCTCGACTTTTATGCCCGTAACATGTCATAAACCAACGTCATAAACCCCGTCATAAAATACGTAATAACGGAATTATTATAAATATTTACCGACCGTCTGCCATGTGTGGGTAGCATACATAAACATAGCGGAGACGTTATATAGTCGTTAGATAAGACATATTCCGAGCACAATAAGATCCAGCAAATTGCCTCGAGTCTCCTTTCAAACGTGCATTTGCAATTTTATTATTAAAGCTGCAGGCTTATTTATAAAGCGGACAAGGAGAAATGCATAGGTCGTATAGAAAAGGACATCATCTTCATGTTAATAATCTGTAGTGTAAGTACTTAGAGTAGGTACTGATGACATTAAAGTTTTTCGAGCAACCAAAAATATGGTACCTAAAATAGATATCTATACCTATCCCGGAATTAGATTATACAGTTTTAACTTTTAAGTATTCTTAAATTAGACCCTTATTTATGTTGATTACTTTAGAATTAAGAAGATCCTCAAAAGTAGTTAATCATTGCTTCAGTTTTCACCTGAACACTCTGCACATAATATCGGGACACATTGTTAAATGTTGGCAAATTAATCACAAACAAAGCACATATTTGTTGTATGTACACACACATGTAGAGGACATTAGTATTAGTGGGATTCGGCCTTTCAAAGGCCCCTTAGATCGAGGGGGCACGTGCGGCAAGATTGAGCGTGGGCGGGGCGGGGGGTTTCCAAGATGGCGGCGGTCCGTGCCGGCCATAAGGGTAAAATAGGAGCATTTATTTATCTATAGGTATGGCAAGTTTGGTCAGGGCAGCGATCGATTTTGCTGTTTGTACCGAAGTTTGAAAGGGGTGCAAACTTCGAGTTTTCTGCAAGTTACGACATCGTCGGTTTGGAAGTTGCGTATCTATCAATGACAAGTTTCGTGGCGCGGTCGCTAAGATTTATTTTTGGCGAATCCCCTCATTCAATTTATTTCTTGATAGATTTAAAGTCTATTTTTTTATTCGGTAGACTGAAATGACAGTTAATAGTATGAAATGACATTTCATGTCCATACTATTAACTGTCATTTCAGTCTACCGAATAAAAAAATAGACTTTAGGTACTTATTTTATGGAATAGTCCAAATGATGCAATGGCCGTTGGCATAGATAGGCGACTGTATCTATTGTGAAACAATTAAGATCGTAACTAGTACTAGTTTTATTAGATAGGCATAGTACCGAACTCATTAATATATGTATTGAAATACCTATACGGTATCATCAAAAAAAAAAAAAAATAGGATGGCTTAAGTTATTAAGAACCTACTTGAATCCAATTGCGGACCTCTTAAAACATGGGCTTTAAATGATCGACATATCAAAGTGATATTGAAAACGTATTGACTCTCTGCGCTCGCTCGCTTTACAGCACAACTTCATGTGTACGAGTGAGACGGTGGTAAATGTTGAAATGTTTCAGATTTTTCTTTTGAGAATGAGGTTTTAGTGTTAAAAGCTCGTAAAGAAAGTCATGAACCGGGAACTTTTTCCCTTACCGCTCGAACTTGGGAAGTTTTTTTGTTAACGCATTAAACAAGTTTACGGGTGAGCTTAGTTTTGTTTCTTTTCGCGGCGTGTAAGGTTCTTTTGACATTATTTGAATTATTTCGAATACTGTTTGATACATAATATTCATTTATTTAAATCGCTTTTGTTTGTTCAAATACTCGTACTCGCGGGCGAGGTGTTCAAAATCTGGGGGCACGGCAGTGCCCCCGCCAAGTCGAGCAAAACAAAGAGGCACGGCCGTACCATCCTTTTCTCGAAGCGATTCAGGCCATTTTCGACGTCCTGTAATTTTGTGTTGGCTGAAGCTAGAACCCTGAATTTTCAGTAATATATAGGGCTAAACATGCTTAAGATATATTGTCAAAAACATTCAATTTGAACTAGTAGTTTAAGAATTATTGTACGTCAAAGTTCCTTATTTTCGACACTGACACACTCACTCACTCACTCACCTACGATCATCATAATTCTAAGGTACTTCTAGTATACCCACAAGCTTCAAATTTTAAACATAAGTAGTTTTCAGCTTATCAAGCCATAGAAAACCTAAAAATATTGCAATATCAGTCACGTTTTAAAGATCTAAGAACTGCATAAGTAAGTTTGTAATCCCATATAAATATATGCTATACAAAGTCACTGTTGCAGTTCCTACAAATAGTAGGAAAGTAAAGGTACACTACGATGTACGATGTGAGTATGAATGAAGATGTGTTTCTTTATGATATGTGTATACATAGTATGGGTATGAGTACCGAAAAGAAGGACTGCCTACAAAAAGAGATGAGATCCCATCAAAAACATTACATTGTTTTTAATGGGATTACCTTGACACGCTCTTATTCTTTTAACAATAAAGTCGCGTTAAGATCATATTAAACACATTTGAACACCTCGCCGGCTTAGCAACTTTTGTTGCTGACTGTACCTACCTATTGAATAGGCGTGTCAGGGTAGAGTAGAATAAAGTGACTTTTCGAGCTTATTACTCTTATGAGAGCGTATTAAGCATATGTGGATAACCTAGCATTATGTGGGTACCATTTTTATGCTAGTTAGATGTTTTTAGTCCAACGATTCTTACGACAGTGATCACACTGATGAGTGACGGCTGCTTAAGATATTAGGTACCTCTTTAAAATGACTTTGGCCCAACACATATGATATTTTATTTTAACCATAATCCAAAACTTTATTGCATGAAAGTGAGAAGTAGATACCTACATAAAGCTATTAGGTTTATGCTAGATGACATAAACTTTATTAAGATCAAAAGGTTTACAATTTATATAGGTACATAATATGTGCCTATTTAACTGTGCTCAATCTTTCTTTAGTTCGTTGGCCAAATACGAAGATGAAATCTCTGTAAACTTGTCACAGCCTCAATTTCAGGTTTTAACTATTACAATCTTCAACAAAACATCCAAATACCTACTTGAAACTCCCAAAACCCGCCATTTTCCCTCACTGCCCCCAATGACCATACAAAATCCTCCCTACCCTCGTCCTGTAATTCACCCTCATACAGAGGGACGATAAACTGCAAAACCGCGGGGGCCACCCACCCCCACCCTGATAAACAGCCCAGTAATTTATGACACCTAGAACCCTTCCCCGGATGGACCGAATTTAGGGACCTCGAGGATTTTTGCGATGTTTTGGGAAGGTTTTTGAATGTTTTATGTATGAAATTGTAGAGTTAGCTAGCGGTATAGCAGTCATGGCTTTTTATCTTATACCTTTAAACGAGCAATTTTTGTTCATTTATATATTTCGGGGATCTCGGAAACGGCTCTAACGATTTCGATGAAATTTGCTATATGGGGGTTTTCGGGGACGAAAAATCGATCTAGGTTTTTTATCTCTGGAAAAACGCGGAATTGGAGTTTTTATAATGTTTTCCGAGCGAAGCTCAGTCTCTTAGATATTCGGTATTTTATATTAGGTATATCCATTCGAAAACATTCACAAATACTTAGCTTTAGATTTTTTGTGTAAAAGTTTTGAAAGAGATTTTGAATACTTTTTTCACTACTACGTTTACAGTAGGTAGGTACGTTTGGAATACACAATGAAAATGATTTACTGCTTAGAAAATTCCTTGTTTATAATAACGGCCCACTCTAAAACATATGTATATGCTCTCTCAGAACCTGCTGCAACATTATCATAGATATTTGAAATAAAGTCAATTCGAATAAAAGCGTAGGCGAATCCATTAAATTACCAGTAAAGTACGTTTTTCTCAAAGTATCAAGTTTGCGCGGCGCGCCTCCTCTCGAACGCGCGGTCAAGCGGATTTTCCGCCACAGAGTAGCGCAGTACAGAACAATCTTTTATAAGTAATTTTTTTTTGTTTTTTTTTTTTACTATTTTTACTTTTTAGGTAAGCTAAACGTACTAGTGCTCGACATGCTAATGCCCAATAGATGGCACCCTGCTGTCACCTCTATTGACAATGACAAGTTTCAAGATGACATGTACTGGGACCGCGTCGAGGACCAGTACGTTTACCTTATCTGTTAACGAAGTGATGTTGAATATGTTTTCATCGTTTTTTTAGGTATTGAACCGATGATACAAAAATGGTATGAATTGTCGGAATGTATTATTTGAGAATCGAATTAAATGATATTTTCAATTGACTACATATGTAAGTAATATAATTTTATTAATTTTATTCCTAGCTTAGAATTCAGTAAAATTAAAAATACCAGATTCCAGAAATCTTAAAAACTTTCTAAAGTATGAAAAAAAAAACTTCTTACAATTTGCAGTAAGTTTTAAGAATTACCTACGACCAGGGAACTAATAATAACGAATTAACGAGTATTAAAGGGCGAATCATTATGCGCAGAATAGGTAGTAAAGAGTGTGAAAACATTCATAAATTCCATTGAATTCCTAATAAAATCAAAATCAATCTTATCATCTTGTACCTACTTTACGATACAAAAGCAGTACTTGTCACATAAAGAAACTACAGAACAAAGAAATGCCACAAAAGGTTCATTGTGGAAATTCGGATACTCTGTACCGTTTGACAATGGGGAGGCGTGCGGTCGGGGGGAAGCGGGGGTGACATGGCTACCGGTCACCACCGCTCGTATTGATTTGTTGTATCGCTCGTCCTGCAACAACCCTCCCTCTCACACTAGCCCACCCACCCATAACCCCGTCTTTCTCCTACACGTGTCCCTCCCACGTTCACACACGACACACGTGCATATGTGTAAGTGTGGATGTGTGCGTTGGGGTCCGAACGTGTACGCAAAATTTTCGGTACGCGTGCTTTCGCTTTATGACTGTGTGTGTTTGAGTAATTTAGGCCAGAGGTCACACTGTATGTACTTTTGGTATATAGACGGTAAAGCCGCAGTATATGGATTTAGTAAATGTTTGAGAAAGGATTACAGTTTACGGTCTGCTCCTTATTAAATGTATAGGGTTTGTTCTTTGAATAAATTAGCTTAGTAATAATGTTAGTCTATCAAATTAGTTAAACATTTAATTTTATAATATGTACCTAAATGGTTGGCGTTAACGATTAATGTTACCTTGGTGGTAAACTGTTTCGGCATACCTATACTAAAAAAATAAAAGGGACGTTAAATCAGTTCAAGCCATTGTTAATATTTCATACTGCCAGTATTTTTAAAACATTTATATAAATTTGTTATTCAGCCTTGTACAAAACAAATGCGTATTTTTACCGCTAGTTACATTGTGATCGACTAATCGTAATAGCTAATCCATAATCGTAATAGCTAATCAATACGCAATATGGTAAATATTTTGATAAAAATCAAGAGCAAGTTCAAAATCTATAATATCAAGTGTACAGTCAGCATTCAAAGTGGCGAATGAAATAACACGCCAGTATCTACTACCCTCGAATAATTGTCCAAATAGAGATATGACCCAACACTACCCGTTCAAAAGTATCTGACATATGTAGACTAATTGTTCTACATATATAGACATTTATTTTTGTTAGGCTATCAGATAATGGTATTAACTTGATACTTTTGATGGGCGTTTTTTTTTGTTGTCCCCTACACTTTTTTTTTCAAATTTGGGATTTTTTATGTTATTTCTACTCAGAATCACGAGCTCTTTCTATCCTAATAGGAGAAAAAAAATGTCCTAAGGTTTTTATTTCCATTACGTCACCAATGTCACCATTTTTCATAGACTTTGTATGGCAGTCGCGCAATGGAAAGATCGAAAAATGTATGGAAATTTTGGGACACTTTTTTTTCTCCTATTAGGATAGAAAGAGCTCGTGATTCTGAGTAGAAATAACATAAAAACATCCCAAATTAAAAAAAACGGTGTAGGGGACAACAACAAAAAACGCCCTGATGCATAATAGTCTGATATTTTGCTTTTGATGCTGACTGTACCCGTAAACGCAACAATCCCAACTGTCAAGTGAATCCCCCCCATTAAGGACCAGACCAGTATAATTCCTTATTCACGCCCCACACACGTAGACCGTAACGAAGTTACATAAGCAATTACGGTACTGCTTAGTATTTTTCTCGCATCCGGCTAGTGGCATTAGTATGCGAGCGGTAATTACTGGCTTGATGCAAACATTCGCCTCTACCTCTGACAAGCTTTTACGGATAGGACGGTATTAGATGACGAGTTAGATTCCTAGGCGTATATAAATAATCTCGTCTTGATTTGATATTGATTTTACAGATTTATAAAAAAAACACGTGAAATACATTTCAGATTCAAATTTACCAAGTGTAACCGTAATTGTATCAATCTCAAATCTCAACTCATATACATGTATAAAGTGAATCCCTCCCATCAAGGACCAGTTTAATTCCTTATTCACGTCCCACACACGTAGACCGTAACGAAGTTACATAAGCAATTACGGTACCGCTTAGTATTCCTCGCATCCGGCTAGTGGCATTAGTATGCGAGCGGTAATTACTAGGATACCGGCTTGTTGCAAACGTTCGCCTCTGCCTCTGACAAACTTTTAGGGATAGGACGGTATTAGATGACGAGTTTGATTCCTAGGCGTATATAAATAATCTCGTCTTGATTTGATATTGATTTTACAGATTTATTAAAAAAACACGTGAAATACATTTCAGATTCTAATTTACCAAGTGTAACCGTAGATGTATCAATCTCAAATCTGAACACATGTACATGTATAAAGTGAATCCTCCCATCTAGGACCAGAGGGCCTACCGCGAACCACGTTAGAAGTGTTACCTCCCTGTCACACTTACGTACGAATTTACAAGTGCGACAGAGAGGCAACACGTCGAACGTGGTTCGCGGTAGGCGCTCAGTTTAATTCCTTATTCACGTCCCACACACGTAGACCGTAACGAAGTTACATAACCAATTACGGTACCGCTTAGTATTCCTCGCATCCGGCTAGTGGCATTAGTATGCGAGCGGTAATTAGATGGTACGACTTTTTAGGACGGTATTAGATGACGAGTTACTAAACCGTTTTTTGTGTTTCTTAACACTTAAGTAAAAGGCAAAAGTGCTAATTTTGTCGTTAACATTGGTAGTAACAGATTTGTCCTAATTAGGGTTTTTTTTTGTTGTCCCCTACACTTTTTTTTTTCAAATTTGGGATTTTTTATGTTTTTTCTACTCAGAATCACGAGCTGTTTCTATCCTAAGAGGAGAAAAAAAGTGTCCCAAAATTTCCATACATTTTTCGATCTTTCCATTGCGCGACCGCCATACAAAGTCTATGAAAAATGGTGACGGAATGGAAATAAAAACCTTAGGACACTTTTTTTCTCCTATTAGGATAGAAAGAGCTCGTGATTCTGAGTAGAAATAACATAAAAAATCCCAAATTTGAAAAAAAAAGTGTAGGGGACAACAAAAAAAAAACGCCCAATTACCAAAGTAAATCTAATTAGACACATTCCGGTACTTACCTACTTCAGACACATTAGGAATCTTTAATTACTTCATAAATCAAATAGCCCCAAGCAGAACACGTTTAAATGTATATAAATAACACCTAATTTTGCTTAACTTAATTTAAGGATTTTTTTTTTATTTCGTTTTATCGCCAAAATCCAGATAAAAAATCGATTTATGCAAGTAGGTAACATATACATACTTAGATATGTGTATGTACCAACAATACATTTTACAGTACACATGGTGCTACTCGTACTTTCCTAAACTAGTGCGGGAAATAGCACTTTCCGTGCCTATGTCGAAAGTTTAAAGTGCCATATGTACTGTAACACGTTGTACGATACACGTGCGAATAGGTAATTCGCAACTCGTGTCGATTTCCCACTCCCTTCCCTTCGGACGTGTTTTAATTTATCGCCACTCGTTTCGAATTTCCTCTTTTCCGCACTTATATCGTAAATAACTATTTTTATAAACGATGGAAAGATACCGGAATAAAAAATATTCGCATAAAAAACAAAAACGCACGCGTCTCTCGGGTCGAAAACTTGAAGCATCTCAAGTGGTCCATGCTGCGTGCGCCTCCCCTTGTAACTAGTGTAAAAGTAAACAGCGGGGAGAAAGGGAAAGTTTCGCCGTTTTTCCTAGGGGACCCTTCGCGGAAATCTCCAATGTAATAACGTTTGAATTTAATTTTGGAACACATTTAACGTTTCAAGAATCCAGATTTGAAAATTATACCGATTTCTAGATTCTATTAGTTAGCCTCGAGCCGTTATTTGCTTCATTTATAAACCGTAAGAACTTTGAAATTATCTGACAAAAGACTAAATACAAGCTCCACCAGTTCCTAGTACCTAACCAGCGTCTTGAACTTTTGAACCCTAAACTATTAACCTTTTGAAAGAACGCGTGCGCTCACATATTCTTAAATTAGTCGTAAAATTTCCAATAATCCAAACTAGAACCGGTAAGTCCAGTCCAAGCTGCGAAAATATTAAAACTTTTGTACATAATGTAGCAACATGCGAGGGTCAGTAATAGAAGTACTTATAAAAGGGCACATGCTTAACATACTCGCGAAACACATACGTCCTTTTATTTTTAAACTTTGCACCCCCCTTTAGAATGACCAACGGCGACCCGACGCGCGTCGGTCAACGAATAATGAAATTCAAAAAAGGAACGTACAGGCCCGCCAATAAACAAACCGTATATCATTCGTTATTCAAATAGTTTAAAGAATGGTTGACCCGTGAGCCCACGCGACCATTGATGGTTAAATATTTTCAGTAGGCAACACACGCGGGTGAAATTTATGACCAGCAAATTGGAGAAAAATGGACAGGATTTCGATGCTTTGTGATAAAATATTAACGGCGTGTTCGTAGTTGTTGTTAGACCGACTAATGGAACGAGTTTATTAAATGTTACGAGCAACATGGTTAAAATGTGTTTGCTTCGAATTTAAAAAATAAAAAAAAAATATTTTATAAACAAGGTTAGCGGTTAGTCAACAAGCACACAATAAACAAGTTTTAAAATAAAAAAAATATGTTGGCAGTATAATATCATTTTTGGCAGTATAGTTTAGAGCCTTTGCCTTTTTCCCTATATAAAGTCTATTTTTTTATTCGGTAGACTGAAATGACAGTTAATAGTATGAATCGGTAGACTGAAATGACAGTTAATAGTATGAAATGACATTTCATGTTCATACTATTAACTGTCATTTCAGTCTACCGAATAAAAAAATAGACTTTAGTGTTAATAAGTATTTTTTTATCTAGGTACTAGTTTGTGATGCCCGAATTTCTCGATGTTTCATGTTTCCCTAACTTTATCTGTCATAATTATAAATAATAAAACACGGAAAATGATTAACATTCATTAAGCGGTATCACCCTAATTGTAACGATCTTCTTTATTAATAAAATGACTCGTAATTAGTTAGGGGAGAAAATGTAGAAAAATTATATTAGTCTGCTCTGCTCTTAACGCGTTTTTAACAGGGTGTTTTCCTCCCCGAGAGTGGTATTAATACTACTAGTTATTGATGTTGGGAGTTAATTGGGTGTGTTTAATTATTTTGTAAATTGGTCGAGAACAATAATTTTGTTGACACGTTTTCTGTACCTACTACTCTAATATAGAAAAGTAATAATTCGTTATGAAAGTAACTTAGGTACTATACCACGTGTTCCAAAATTCAACGATAAGCTGGCACCAGAAGATGGACCTGCTCATGACTACTCGAGGAAAAAAAAGAAAAAATATATATCGCAATTTATTATGGAATTACAAAAAAAAAATGAAAATCGACACCCCTAGTTATATTTTTAACGACCATGTCTACAATTTTTAAATTTTTATTTTTTTCAATTTATTTTTTATTTTTCCTCGAGTAGTCATGAGCAGGTCCATCTTCTGGTGCCAGCTTATCGTTGAATTTTGGGACACGTTGTAGATTGATGACATTATGAAAGAGTAGGTATACCTAGTTTTTAATTTAAATTAACCTTCAAAGCTTTGCTTTGATTTGATATAAGTAAGGTACAAACAAATATATACCTTCAACTTATAGCGACGCCTTAAAACCATTATAGAGTCTGTGCGGAAAGAGAAGAGTCGTGGATTGTATTGGGCCCCATACATTCCACGACTCTTCTCTTTCCGCGCACAGACTCTACCTACATTGCTATACCGACCGACCATAACATTTCAAGGAATAAAAATGAAACTTACTACAAGGGACGTAATTTACGACGGAAGGACAACATTCAAATTCAAACATGGAACATAAATTTCGAATATTACCTATATTGAAACGAGCGCGGGTTCTAAAATTAAATTCTGCATGCAAAATGGCGAGGGGACCGTTATTTGGTAGGCGTATATAATTTTATTGCAGGGACCAATGGTTTGCGAAACATGTCGGGCATTTCTTATTTTGTAATTTATGAAATATTTTTGGGCAATGTTTTATTGTGTTTTTTTTGTGAAGCCAGGATGTCAATTGCCATTACTATTTAAATATAGTAAAATCCTGATGCATCGAAAATCAAGGCACCGCGTCGGATAAAATAGCAAAACTCGTAACTGCATTTCATTCAAGGGCATTACAAAACTAGGCACGATTTTCTGTTCTAATACAATCAATAACTCTTTATTATAACGCACAAACAGATTTGTGTAACTTTTACAGTAGGTGAGGCCGGTCGTTCTCAATTTATAAGACTGCGGTCAGACTCAACTCCGAGGTAGGTACATTTAGTATGATTTGACGGAGTTTACACGCAGGCACAGAATAAATAATAGTACCTACTAAGTACAGAAGACTCACTCTCTAACAAAACGCGTCTGTTACGATCAGCACAGATATGGCCGCTAGGTGGCGACAGCGCCACGCGCGGCTTATGGCTTTCCCCAAAATTGGGGCCGAACGGATGTACTTTTAGCTACTTACCTGTAGCAAAGGGACGAAATCGCGGAGTGAGACACGCCTGACGCAGGCACAAATCTAGAGAATGGCCCAGGTATTTTAAATGTATGAAGACGTAATGTGATTTTTTTTCTACTTACAGTCGCCATCATTATCGGAGCACCCAAAGGTTCTCACAAAAATCTGATCACGCCTCTATTGTCAAGGCATTAGAGTGCTTGTTCAGATATTGTGAATACCTTGGCCGCTCCGATATATCTGATGGCGACTGTACATACCATACCGTACCGTAAATGGTCGTCAAACACAATATACCTAAGACGTGGAAATTAATAAATGTATGGTTATTAAAAAATATACTGATTTATTATTTATTTATTTATTTATACTTAATTATCCTCTAATGGTTCCTTGGGCGGTTCCGTGACAAATAGGGATTGCAGAACCGGTACTGTTTAAAAGAACCGGGATTTTCGGTACCGTGCAAAAATGGAACCGGGATTTCCCGGTATTTTCGGTACTTTCGGGACTGCCTTCAAAAATCAGTTTTCACATCAATTTTCAGTAAAAAAAAAGCGCAAAACGACCACGAATCTTTCTTAAAACAATAAAAAACCGGCCAAGTGCGAGTCGGACTCGCGCACGGAGGGTTCCGCACCATCAACAAAAAATAGAGCAAAACAAGCAAAAAAACGGTCACCCATCCAAGTACTGACCCCGCCCGACGTTGCTTAACTTCGGTCAAAAATCACGTTTGTTGTATGGGAGCCACACTTAAATCTTTATTTTATTCTGTTTTTAGTATTTGTTGTTATAGCGGCAACAGAAATACATCATCTGTGAAAATTTCAACTGTCTAGCTATCACGGTTCGTGAGATACAGCCTGGTGACAGACGGACGGACGGACGGACGGACAGCGGAGTCTTAGTAATAGGGTCCCGTTTTTACTCTTTGGGTACGGAACCCTAAAAAAAGTAGCACAGTGAAGGTACACACTTCTTTTGTAGCATAATATGTGTCTTTAAGTCACACAATCATTAATATAATTTGTTTTTTTACTATCTTTGTTGATTGGCAAAAACTGAATTGTGGCTCAGTAATATCATCATTTTTTTTTTATACCTATGTAAGACGTTTTGTGAAAAAGGATAAAAAAAATGATAATTTTCGCATGCGTTCAAAATGAGCTGTGGACCTTTTAACATATAATAACAGAACTATCAATACGACAAATCAAGAAATTATTCAGCCAGAATTATTAATTAATTTAATATATCATTATCAGTTTCTTATACCTTGTTTGAATTTGAATTAAAATAATAATTATTATTATTATGAAATAACTAATTGTTCGTATAAAATTATTTATCGTACAAACCAAACATTTATGCCCTTGAAGTATCAAATTACGCAATTTTATATTGTCGGCATTGTCAAAACCATTGCCTTTTTTTAATTTATTTTAATGTAGTGATCAGCCGTAAAAGTATTACCATCAGCCTTAGATTGATAAAATATATTGATTTTCTTTATAAAACATGATATTTCATGCTAAGTAACAAAAAGCAGTCAAATATTGTACCGGAAATTTTAGTCCCGAAAATCCCGGGAGTACCGGGATTTTAATTTTGAAATCCCGGTTCTTTGCTTGGCTCTAAATCCCGGTATTTCCCGGGAGCAAACCCTAGTGACAAACTTATGCATTTTAACCCACTTATCAACTGGACCGACTCTAAACAGGCCGAAATCCCAAACACCCAACACACCAATTCTCCAATTTAAATCTTCTCCGCCTAAATCAAAGTAAATACCGCCCAGGTACATTTTCAATTTCCCAAAACCGTGTCCAAGGCAAGGTTTATATACAGCGGGGGTGTCACCCCCAGATACAGGGTGATTTACCGAGGGTCCCCACGACCCTTATCGGGCGACGTTATGACCATGTGAGGGTGAAGTTATTGTACGGTTACCAGGGTGGGGGGTGGTGGGAGGACGGAGCACTTTGAAGGGACATAATATGTTATTATTTTTAAGACGCGTGGTGTTTGCTTTCGATCTTGCTTAAGGTTTGAGAATAGGTTTTAGGATAAATGTATTATTTTATACTAAATTTTCTTTGACATTTCACTCTACAAATAGTAGGTACCTATCTATATGTACTTAAAAAAAACAACGGGTTGCACTCAGGGAGTGCCGGCAGAAGTGAAAACTCAATGACTAGTGCAAAATGCACTATGTATAATTGAGGTTAACGCCATCTAGCGTTAGCGTTAATTACTTGAAACCCCTAAGCACATCACTGTTAGTACTCGAGTTATATTAATACCAGTTAGAGCGAAACTCACTAGATGGCATTTAAATCAATAAAGAAAAACTCAATGACGTTACATGTAACAGTTTCTCATGTAATGTCATTGAGTTTTTCTTTATTGATTTAAATGCCATCTAGTGAGTTTCGCTCTAACTGGTATTAATATAACTCGAGTACTAACAGTGATGTGCTTAGGGGTTTCAAGTAATTAACGCTATGATGATGGCATTTAAATCAATAAAGAAAAACTCAATGACGTTACATGTAACAGTTTCTCATGTAATGTCATTGAGTTTTTCTTTATTGATTTAAATGCCATCTAAATGAGTGGCCATCTAAATCTTACGGTCACGTGATCGTCTTACGTTGTCTCGAGTTTAACATTTTTTTCCCACCTCACAAAGTGCACAGCGCCGCTAAAGAAGTTTTCACTTTAAAAATTGTGATCTTTATCACATGTCAGGTCCTGTTTATGTTTATCTTGGTTTTCAGTGTAGTGTTTACTTAAACATCGCTTAAGTATTTTCGTACAATTTCTCTACGAAGTATTTTCGTACTTTCTATTCCTAGTTAAACCTTTAAGTAATTTGTCGCACGTTTGCTGTAGTTTATAGGTATATAAATATAAAATCCAGCCAGCGACCAGTCACTGGAATATACTATACCTACCTGAGAATATATATGAGTACATACACTATGTGTAGGTACCAAAAGAAAACTATGGAACATATTATGCAAGAAAGAAGAAGAATGAGTTGCACGTTAATGCTAAAACAGTTAACTTATATATTTATTTCAAACAAAATTGATGTGATTGGATGTTTCTTATATTTTCTGTTACAATTCTTTCTAAACTAACAGGTTTTTGTAACGCCATTATATCGAATGGGAAGCTAGCTCCAAACCAAACACATGCAAACCTAAAAAAAAAAAAACCACAAAGGCACCTCCTCAAAACATAGAGGAGCATGCGTTGTACATTAAATCCTAAACAAATATTAGGACTGACAGCCTCGAAAATACATCTCGGGAAAGGTTTCCCAAAGGAGGAGGCTAATGTTTTTCTTTTTATTTTATAAAGGCGCCATAATCCATCAAGAGGGGTGGGCCTGATCGATTTTCTATGCGGGAGGGACCGTAAAACTATGGTTATTGGATATTTCGGGCGTCATCTCGACTTGTTTGGCTTATGCCGGACTGGGAATAGAAGTGGCGTGGATCGTACGTGATTAGATTTGTATTTGTTTCACGTTTCTAATCTTGTATGACATTCGGATGATTGTGGGTCACTTCTGGTTGAGACTAGCTCCGGACCGGGACAAGTGGCGCAACTACTAGAAGAAAGGCCTAGCAGTGGACCTTAAGGGCTGATATGATGATGACGATGATTACTTGTGTGTAGGGAATTTGACTTGATTTTCTAAAGGTATTGGCTATTTTCTTAATCTCTTCAAAATAAATGATAAATGCCTATAATTCATGTCAAACAATTACAAGGATCAACTTACAAATATTAACATACATAATTACATACGTAACTACTAGTCAAACCCGTTCCTTATCGCTTCCGGTGCAAAAGTGCCCATAATGCTCACGGTATTACCCCGCTGGATGGCTATGGACAGCCTCTGCACCAGAACTTTTCTTAATATGTTAATTCTTTATTAAATTTCTACTAATCTGTAAAATGTGATTTATTGATTTATATCATACCGGTACTTTTAGCTCTTTTACAGAACCGATTTATATTTAATTAATCCATATATAGATTAGATATATATTTTTCCCTTCTAAAATTACAAATTAAAATTATAAATTAAAAAAAAGACAACGCTTCAAGTCGTTCCCGTTCCATATATTATTTAATTTAAATCTAATATTCTAGCTAGCTATAATTCCATTGACAGGTTTGTATTTTATAATAAGTTATTTTTTTGTATCAAATTGATCCTATTTTATTTAACAGTCACTGTTTTTTTAACTGCTTGCTTCATTCGGTACATTTTATTTTACAAAGATAGGTATATTACTGGCCGCTCCACAGTTCGCAAGGCTCGGCTTTTAGCGAGGGTGGATTTATGTCACTAGGAAGTGCCGCGTCCTACGGCGACAATACGAGGGCTATATGCTGCAACAGTACATACCTACATTTGTATTTAAATACAAATGTGCACGTGAAAATATATGAAAGTTTAAACCACTTAGTACCTTAACAATTTAAGGTGTAATTTTATTCAATTTAAGGTGCAGGGGGGCAATTTATACTGCGGGGTAATTTTAACTAATCAAAATATCTTCCATATTTGACATTATTAACTTTTTTTTTTTTAACTATTAACTAGAGTCACACGCAACACATTTTCGCAATCTGGACATACATGGCACTCTAGTTAATAGGTAATGTAAAACATGGAAGATATTTCCATTAGTTTAAATTATTTAGACCATAGAATTAATATGACTAGAACAACTGTCAATCTTCAAAAGTGCGACCAAAAATGAAATGCAAGTGTGTGCGTAAATTGTCTATGTGAGATCGAAAATAGTGATGTCATGTTACAACATATTAATAATCTGTCGATGTTTGATTGCTTTATCGACTACTTTTTCAAATGTGTTATTTTAAACGTTAAAATTCTACGACATTATGACGTATAAATAACACATGCACTGCGTGTACTATCAAAATCGTTGCAGACTTATCTTAATGTAACTCTTACTGTGTTGGAAAGTGAAGTTTAAATTTACCGCTAAACATGAGCACCTTCAAAAAGGTATAACAATCGTTATTATTTGAAGTCGGTTATAAAAGCTAATATCTTAATGATGTCTTGTGAAGAAATAATTACATAGCTATTAATATACCGACAAGTTATCGATACTGTCATATGAACATTTTGTCAAGCCCTAGCGTAAAGTAACAGGTTATGTTTTTACACAAAATATTTTAAATTATAGATTAATATGTTAAAATATTAGCGCACAAAGGAAGAAAAACTTATAATGAACTTTATAAACCGGCTTCTTACACTTTTTACGCTGTTAATTTCACAAAATATCGTTATGAAAATTTCGCTAGGAATATCATAAATCCTCTGAAATTAGTGTTTGCTTGGATTATTTGGCACTGTAACACTGAAATCCGGCACACTACAAGACACAATCTTCACTGAATTACTTTATTTATTACTTTTCGTCCTAATCCGTGTATATTTTTCAATTTGAAAATTACTGTGATACGCTCTTGGCCGTCCGCGGCCGTCGTCAAAGTCAAAAGTGGTCACGTTTTCTCATTGGTAGTCTGACTCTTTCGCACTCATGGTATGTTCATATACGTGATGGCTTCCCTTTCGCACACTTCAGCTGTCTGTCAAGCGCGAGCGCGAAAATGACAAGTCTGTGATTTAGACTACTAAATGGCCTCCCTCCACCTTACTATATATTTTGTTTTTACTTTCAGTGAAGGCGGATTAATATATTTCATGTGAAATATATGTAAATTTAAACTACAGATGGCAAAAATATCGTACTGTTAACAGATTCACTGCTAACAAAAAATCTGCTAAGCTACTGATTTATAAATTTGACACAATAATAAAAACCAAGGATATATACATAGGTTTCTAAATTATTTTTAAGACGCATAGGTATTAATATTTGAATTCGTCAACACAGCACAGAGTGAAATGAACGTCGGTATGTATAAAAGTATGAAGGTTACGGGTCGTAAGTGAATTTTCGCTAAGGGCTATTTTGTTGGGGGGTCGAGATAAAAATTCATAGCTACGCCTAAGGTTATGGGGAGGCCTGATGTTTGATGTCGTATCAAAGAAAGCCCTATATGGAACGAATGTTATTATATGCTCTGCTTCTTCCTTTAAAAACGAGTCTCTAAGAAGTCGAAGGAAAGAAGGAGTTTGAAATGTAGGTACCTATACGAATATGTTGTTTAGTTTTTATGTTATTTGCGTATTTTATTATTAATAAGTATGTATTTTTATAGTCCACTAGTATAGTGCGACAAAAAATAGTAGAAAGTAAATTAAATTGGACAAAAAAAGTCCATACTAAATTGTTGCCATGTTGCAATTAACGCCATCTACCCGAGAGTAGGCCAAAGGTACGGTGCAGTCTTTTCGAGCGATGGCGCCATAACCTTTCACCTACTCTCGGGTAGATGGCGTTAATTCTATATTTAACAAATTAACACATATCAATGAAAGAATAAGGGTCTAAGTCAAATGGCGTTCTAACAGTTTTAATCTTTTGTCAAAAGATGGCAGTCAATCAAGTAAATGTACTGGGGCTACATAACTTACCATGACAGTAACTCTCTATTCACTCTATTCTCTTTGCAGTAACGTAGGAAGTGGCGCTCTCAATAATTTTCTACAATTTCTTGTACCTATCCATGTGACTAGCTTTTGTTCGTTTGGAATTGGTCAATTGGTGAATATTGGCAACAAAATACATTTACGTTTAATATGGGAGATACCTACCATAAAATGTGCCTACTTTACTTAATTTTTTTTTCCAAAAGTCGAAGTATAATTTATATATTAAAATTATTACCTAAGATATTGTTGTAGTGTATTACATGTATGTTTGTCGATATAAAGTAGACCATATAACATATGATGTTGAAAGGTTGTGAACAGTTTTAATATATAAAAACAGTTGGAGCACAATTACCCTTGCTGGAGCAAAGTAGGCACATTTACAATACAATACAAAATATTACTACTACTATTTATTATTTACTAAATATTAAAAATTTATCCTCCCAAATACTACGACAGCTCAGCAGACTCACTAAGATTATTATCATGTAAACGTATAGGAGGCAAAGGATAAATAAATAAATAAATAATAAATAATTATACACCAGAGGGGTTACAAGTGCGTTACTGGAATTTTCTCGTGATTTGATGTTGTTTTAGTGATATTTACATGTACACGTTACTTTACGTCTCAATGGGTCACAGGTGTTTCAGTTAGGTAAGTAACACAGTTCATGAGATTACATATTTACAACCCTAAAGGTTCAGTTAAATAGATACCTTTTCACTGTTTAATTAGTCGAGTTTTCACCTTTTCTTCATTTTTCACTTCCCATTCTCACTTTTCACTTCCCATCTTAACTTTCCACTTTTATTTTTCTTCTCACTTCTCTCCATCTCACTTGTTCCCTACATCTTTGTCTCACGAGATGTCTACATGTCAAATATCAGGAACACACTAATGTTAATACGTTAGAAGTGTGAATAAAAGTTACCCCTTTAGTTGCGCGCACGCATGGAAATTAGATCAGTAGGTAGCGCAGGGGTTGTCAAACTTTGTGCACCTTGCCGGATATTTTTTGCATGGACATTAATTTGTATATCATGTAATTTAATTATGTATTCAAGTTTATTTGGTTACTGTTATAGGTACAATTTTAGTCTAAACTGAACAAAGAGGAATATTTAACGTAGGTACCTAAACTAACCCAATTAATATATGTAAGTGCTTACTCGCACCGCCAACAAACTATAATATAGTTTGGCGAAATTTTTGCTACTGTTTATGTATGTGTTATTTCTTAAATAGGTAACAATAAATTTAAAACTATTTTAGCCATCCGGAAAACAATAAGCATTTTTGCACACTAAAAATAACATAATATCTACTTTACTCATATAATAGAAACAATAATCTTATCATATACATAAGTACTCATATAATACTACATACATAAAAATTTACATGATTGTAATTTACGTACCGCATAGTAAGATTATTTTCGTATTATCAAATCATAGGTGACAAGGTGACATATACATTAGTAGAGTTCATTAGCATGTAGTTATTATAGTTATCTACTACTAGTATGCTTTTTACATCGTCCTTATTTATACTCTTCATTCATTAAACAAAACAGGATTTTTACTACTAGGCTTAGGAACTTCCTAAACTATGGTTATGAGTCGATGCCCTTTACCTACTTTCAAACTTTGAGAACCACAACCGAGATCGTATATCTCGATTGTGCAACATTTTTTGCATTTGCTCATTAATTTGGGAGTTACTCCGGCTAGACAATGGTAACCCTTCCTGCGGCCTCTGCATCCATTGTAGCATTATCTCTGTATTCGGCTCTACGCTTTTTATTATGTAGATTAGGGGCTTGCGGAACACGGATTTTGTTATCTGTGGAACAATGCCACAGATAGACGAAGGTAAGTTTTTTTACAACCTTAAGCTTAAGTCGGTTTTCTCGTATCCATTTCTTTTTTTATTTTATGCCAGTTACAATTTGCATCCATGCGGGTGACATTATTGAATTTCCGATCCCTCCAAAACGTCAATAGACACTAACTGCCAATTGACATGACCGATCATGCGTAACGCGAGCTTCAATGCAAAAACAGCAGTCAAATAAATCTAACGAGCACTCATATCTGCATGTCACTGGAATAAATCAAATCACCAATGAATGCACCCGTAAAATATTTTTGAACTATTTTGAATGTGTTTTGTGTTAAAATAAAAAAACGTCCCTAACCCGTTCACTGACACGCATTCAGACGGCGCCATAAAAAAGTTACACCCATATTTTGCACTTCCCGACGCCGAATAATAGAGTCTATTTATGCATTCCCGATAAATGAAGAGTATTTTTTTACGTCCATTATAAATCAAAATGTATTATTTATCTATACGGTGCCTGAATCTGCATCCTATTGTTATTCTCGTATGCGGTGTGTCAAGGGTGTAATGTTTTACGGGACACAGCTTTAGTCAAGTAACAAAATAATAATACAAGTTTGCTTAATAAAGGATTATCCACACTACATAGATAACAAATCCCGATTAAAGAATACTTATATTTTTTTACTAAAAATAAAACGTAAGAAATGAATTTAAATTAGTAGCTTGTAAATAATTTCTCGTTGGAGAAAAAACTTTTTATTTTAATGTAAGTTAAGATTCAAGACAATCGTTTGTTTTAATTTAAACATTTAGCCGTGCACCGATACTTCATTATTTTCTATAAGGCGAAATGTGAAGTACCTACTTCTACAAACAAACACATACTGTTGTATATATAGAGTTGGCAACTCAGCAGCAGTCTCCCGCCATTATGGACAGCAGCTGTCAATGTCATGTTTCTGTTCGGGTGTTCTAAAATAAAGCGTTGCATATCGAATATTATCTGGTCGTATTAATTAATTACACCAAGTTAATTAGCGATACAACATTGGCGACGAGCGCGAAACGATCCACATTAGAGAAATGCAACTGTGTGAAAGTTGTAAATAAAAAGTGTATTACGTTTACCATAATACATGTGTCGGCTTAACCTCCAAACAATTCAATGGTGAAATCGGTTGAAAATCTGATTCAAGCTGGAAAGAAATCTTGGATTCAAGAAAAGACTAAGCTAGAATTAGTAGAAATAGCTAATCATTTAGCTCAAACACCCATATTTTCGGTTGAAAACTCGAAGATTGATGAAGTTCGGCAGTACTTGCGTGATTACGTGGACAAGGGTAAAATTGTAGCAAATCAACATTCCAGTATGACTTCAATAACCACGTTAGACGCTTTTAATGGAGACAACTGGATTGCATACCAGCAGCAGTTTGAATGTTTCGTGCTTATGAATGATATACCGGAAACAAAAAAGGTACCACTACTAATAACAAAACTCAGCACGACCGTATACGACCTGCTAATTACCTTATGTACGCCAACTTCTCCAGTAAATGAGACTTATACAAACATATGTGATAAGTTAAAAAAACATTATCATCCCGTAAAGAACCAGGCCTTACATCAAGCAGAATTTAGAAGCAGATGTCAAAAAGCAGATGAAACTATAGACCAATATATAATAGAACTGAAAAAACTGTCTAAAAACTGTAACTTCACTAAATTAGATGACGAGATTAAAGAAAGGTTGCTAAATGGAACATATCGTGATACTGTAAGATTTGAACTATTAAAGCAAGCCGATCAGTCATTGGAAATGTTGACAAGCATTGGTAAGACAGCTGAAACAGCATACAAGTTGGCATTTACTAAGGAAAAGGAAACCCAAATGTTCAAATTTCAAGATGCATCAAGAAAAAAGGGAACTGGTCAAAGAGCAATGCCAACAAACAAGCAAAATTCTGGAATGACAAAGATAACCGCGCAAAAGACTATTGATGTGTTTAAAAATATTTTTGTACGTTATGGCTATCCTTTGACACTTGTGACTGATAATGGCCCGACATGGACCAGTGGGGAATTTAAACAATTTTGTAATTTAGTAGGAGTTAAACAAGTATTCAGTCCGCCATATCACCCGGCTACGAATGGGTTGGCAGAACGTTTTGTAGAGTCATTCAAATCTCATGTTGTAAAAATCGTAGAAAGTGGACATAGTGTAGAGTATGCATGTAATCTGTTCCTATTCGATTATAGGTCCACGGTACATAAGAGCACAGGTCAAAGTCCAGCCAAATTAATGTATGGAAGGGAATTGAGAAGTCGTTTTTCCTTGATTAGACCTAACCCTGTTAGTGATAAAATAGATTTAGAACAAGTAAAACAAACTATGAACAGTAAGGATGTTATAAAACATTTTTCAATTGGTGAAAAGGTGATGGTACGAGACCACAGAAAGAACCAAAAAAATTGGTCTCTAGGTAAAATAACTGAAGTTTTAGTTCCAGGGGTAACTTATAGTGTAGAAGTAGATGGTCTAATATGGAAAAGACACGTGAATCAATTACTCGAATGTTCTCAAAGCATAGAGTAGTTACTTATAAGTATAAGAGATTTACAACATGTTTACAACTATTTTTTTGTAAGTGGAGGGAGAGTGTTGTATATATAGAGTTGGCAACTCAGCAGCAGTCTCCCGCCATTATGGACAGCAGCTGTCAATGTCATGTTTCTGTTCGGGTGTTCTAAAATAAAGCGTTGCATATCGAATATTATCTGGTCGTATTAATTAATTACACCAAGTTAATTAGCGATACAACACATACAAATTCTGCACGCATTCAGCATCCCAAAGATTTTATCAGGCGCATAAATTAAACTAGAGCGACCGGCCATTTTGAATATTCTACGGAGGGTGTTCTCGACCGTGGGCCAGTAATTATTTGATTGGAGTCAAGAGGTCGCATACCGAGATACCGACCGGGCGGCATTGTAGTTCCCGCGCCTTGGTCTCGGTTCGAGTGCTTCGAGTTTTTTTTTTATTATACGCCGTGCCGCTTTTACACCTACGGCGCTCGAGGGTTAACCGTCGCGTGAAATTCGAATTTCAAATTTCAGCGTACCTATTTCTAAATAATAATAAAACCAATATGGGATGCCGAGGTAATATATTCAACAAATAAATCGATACAATTTGCATAAAATGAAACTGCACCTTTTGAAAACCACCCTTATTTAAATCCAAGCTTATCAATTAGTGAAATATCGGTACGTTCAGCTTGCAAAATGCATATTATTAAATCGTATTGAATACAGTTTCAAAGAACATCTGACACAGGCAAGGTGACAGGAACAGGGTTAAAAAACGTCACCGACAGAAAGTGCATAACCCTTAATCCGTTCTATTATGCATATAATTATTATTTCCGATCTATCAAAGAAAATAACAGTCCTTTTTGCATATGCTTTGACGGAAGTGTGAATAAAAAATAAAAAATGTCACCCTCAGGTAGGGGTGACCCAAGGGTTTTTTGAGTGCAAGGGTAATCCGAAGCCGTTTGATATTGATTCCGACGGTTATTATGCATTCTCAGGAAGATTTAAATGTTGCCCGAGGCATGCGTGGAGAGTATGAAAGTACTTCCTTAGGGTTAAAAAGCTGCGTAACGGAATGCTTGACAACCCTATTGAAAAAAAATAATTCGACTTCGTCTTACATACTTCATTTTAAAAAATCATGGTGCAAAGATTATTGTCTTACATCCATTTTTTTTTAATTTATAGCACTTCTAATTGTTTGACAGTTCTCTGTTAAAGTAAAATCAGACGTTGTTAGAGTCTATGCGGAAAGAGAAGAGCCGTGGAATGTATGGGGCCCAATACATTCCGCGCCTTTTCTCTAAAAGTTCCGAACAGACTCTACCTAATTTATTTTATTACCATCGCTTAGTTACATAGTTCTCAACATTTTAATGAGTACAACTTTTAAACTAACACTGGCCTACAATTCTTAAAAAAAAAACAAATTCAAATTCTCAATTAGCGTCAACATTCGATTGGCGAAAAAAAAATCGGTAGTTCAATAGGGTTTTGTGTGCTTTGTTTGTTTTTTATGGGTATCGGGTCAGGTAATTCCACTCGCTGCCGATGGGTTTTGACGTATAAAAGGATTATTTTCTAATAGATAATTAATGATGTCCCTGTCATGGTCTGGTTGAACGGAATGGATTAATATTTTTATTGGTTCGGACGTATTAAATATGTTATTGACGTTTGTACACATTCTATTCATGTTCTGTTGCTCTTATTTTCTGATATTTATTACTGGAAACTGAAACATCTTTTAAGAATGAAAATAGCGTACAACGGCACGATCTGCGCTACCTACGCATGTCTAAATTTCCTACGCAGATAAAGGAGCCCACAGATTACCAGTTCGCCAGACGATATCAGTCTGTCAGTTGTTCGGAACT
This sequence comes from Cydia amplana, assembly GCF_948474715.1. Taxonomy (NCBI): domain Eukaryota; kingdom Metazoa; phylum Arthropoda; class Insecta; order Lepidoptera; family Tortricidae; genus Cydia; species Cydia amplana. The sequence continues at coordinate 7,254,273 of NC_086081.1, forward strand.
GTCACCTTTTGCGTTTAACTGACAGCCTGATATCGTCCGCAAACTGGTAATCTGTGGGCTCCTTAAACCTGAACATGGAATTTAAAGTCTAGATAATGAAAGCTTTGTTCAGATATTTGTGATCACCTTGACTGATTCAATATATCTGACGGTGACTGTACAGTGTAAGCACGAGCTCTGAGGAATTTTAGTGGAACGTCTGCCTGGAACGTGGCCTTAAAATCCTTAAATAGACCTCAGCAGCTCAACTCGTACGCTGATGACTAGAGCTCGGCGGGGGTGAGCTAATTTACCTTATAATTTGACGTGAGACATGTCAAATTATAAGGTAAATAGCTCACTCCTGCTGAGCTCTGCTGATGACTGATAAATGCCTACGTAGCGTTCTCGGCTGAGAAACCAACAAAGGCTTAGGTCAATCTGTAATTATAGATTGTAGGTGCAACTATAAATAACATACATCAGGAGGCATTTAGTCTAGAATAAAATCGACATTAAATTTATATATCTGTTAAAAAAAGGGATATGAGTTTCAGTATGTTTAATTCTATTTTATTTCTTAACTAAACTAGCACTTGAGTAACATTGCTACCCAAGCCATTGCCATACCCATTGCATTGCCATTGGGCTATACAACCCCTGCCCGGTAGCTGTGTAACGGCGAACTAAAAGAAAAACAGCCAAAGTTGTTTGACCCATAAAGTAAATTCCCTTCCCAATCTCCTAATTTACCCCCCAGTTACCGATAGCAGGTGAAAATGTCAACAAAACAAAAAACAGCTGCGAGTTCGTCGACCTACGCCAACGTAGTAACTTTCATTCTTAAAGTTACTAACCTACTTTTCATTAATAAGGCGGGCTAAAAAAATGCACGAAGAAAGTATCAAAGATTGAGCGAAGTTCGCGAGAGACAGGATAGCGGGGATACGCCGTGCCGGGAGTTTGAGAGTATCTATTTTATTATACTGATACGTAAGTGATAGGGCGCTTGCCCTAGCTCCATGTGAGTTCAATTACAACTTGTGTTGTGAGTAGGTATCTACTTATTGAAAGTATTAAAGTGATCATATGCCTAAAAATAATCTCATATAAATACATACAAAATAAATAAATATTACACAGATTGACTAAGTCCCAAAGACCCCACAGTAAGCTCAAGAAGGCTTGTGTTGTGGGTACTTAGACAACGAAATATACATTATACAAATACATAAATACATATGTACATAGAAAACACCGAAGACCCAGGAACAAATATCTGTGCTCGTTACACAAATAAATGCCCGTACCGGGAATCGAACCCAGGACAGCGGTTTCACAATTATTAAATAGATATGTATAACATTAAAAAAAATTGATGATTTGTACTTGCACATAATAAGCATGAGTAAAATGTATCCAAATCGTTACTCTTATTTATACTGAACACAGCAAGAGACGCCCGTTTTCGGGAACTTTTTAGTCCCAGACAATGTTCGCCTTATCCACCCAATCCCAACGGCCATTTTTCCCGACCTCCCGCCAGACGCCGAGACGCTGAAAAAAATAATTAAAACGAGCGACGGCGAAAGTGAAAGCGCGCCGTCTGCTGCGTAATTAGTACAATGGAGTTCCCCTGACTTTGAACTTTTGAATATCGAATGCTATCATTGCTCTTTTGTTTTTAAATACCTAATCGTCGGTACGATTTGTTATTTTTTATGGAATTTGTGAATAAGTGGCCAGCTGGTTCGAAAGCTTCAAGGTTGAAGGTTTCTGGCCTGGACTTCGTTGTCATGAAAAAATAAAATCAACTGATTGTCTATTTTAGTAAAGTCTATTTTTTATTCGGTAGACTGAAATGACAGTTAATAGTATGAAATGACATTTCATGTTCATACAATTAACTGTCATTTCAGTCTACGGAATAAAAAAATAGACGATGACAGAACTAGAGAAGCGTTAGACGAGCAAGCACCCCTCTGTATGTATTTTGTAAGTTTAATGCTGTAGATTATTTATCTCTAGCATTTTTTTTATTTTTATTAGGTACCTATCTAATCTATTATTTATAGGTATTATATTATACGGGTGACTACAACTGAACCTAACCGACGGAAACATTTATTATTAGTTCTTCGTTTTATAATAAATTGCTATAAATAGGTAATAATGATTATCTATTAAAAGCAATACTTGGAAACGAATATTACCTAATAATAATCATTACAAAAAGTAGATGAAAACAGATTACTTTTCAATAAGTAAAAAAATCTTCAAGTTGGTTCAGTTTAAATGACGGTTGGTTGAGATTGTTTCTTGAACTTACATTTTTAATGCCAAGGTCCGAAAAAACAAGGAAATCCCAAGTTCGCGAAAACTCGTTAGCCAATCGCTAAGACTTTAAACTTTTAAACATCGACTGCTTACTTTATCAACTTCCCTATTGAATTTACTTTGTGGATTTTGCCGTGTATTTTAAAGGTTAATAATGATTACTTACCTATACTTTTGGCATAAAAATGTTAAGTTCAAGTTCAAGTTATTTCAAGATCGGTTTAATTAAAGTACCTAGGTATTTTTTTTCTTTATTTATTGTTGGTCTTAGGCTAGATTTCTATTACAATATGGATATAAAAATGAGAAATATAGAGTATATTCGTCAGTAGAAAAGAGCGGAAAAAAAATGTAGGCGCGAAGGGTTATCATTCCATACAAAATTTGAATTTCTCGCCTCTTTCGATTGACAAACTTGTTTGACCGGCTATATTTTTATTATTATTATTAATTAAAATGTATTACTTTATAACTTTAGATAGGTAAAACCAAAGATCACCGAAATCTATAACTTACAGTTAGTCTGACCAAAATACATAATAATATATCAAATTGAAGAAAACACGGAAATCAAATAAAAAATACGGTTTCACCAATCTCGATATTACCAAAAAAATCACCAAACAAAACCAACCTATACAACACATTGAAACCTTACACACACCTAATTTGCCCGAAGCCATTTAATATTCAGACTGATATTCATACACCAATTTTTCCCTCTTTATTGAAAACTTGAAAATTAATTCCTCACCTAATTTTCCTTGTGAAATATATGAGGCCACGCACACACGTTCCGTAAATTTCGTTACGTAGGGTTGCCGAAACTACCCCCCCGCCTGTGGCATCAATCTTCACCCCCGCACCACCTACGATCATATAATACAATAATATATGTCTAACTTTCGGACCAGCCCTGTAGGTAACCGCGTCTCGCTCGCGCATGGTGTATTCTACGTTAGAGAGAGGAGGAGAGTTTGAGTGGGGGTGTCCTAAAGGGTGTAGGGAGTGTGTGGGGGTTCTATTGAAATTGAAGCTGGGCTTAGGCGCGGATGACGGCTGGATGGAGAATGGATGGAAATTTCCTCAATTTAGCGTTTTCACCGACAAAGGACGTTGTTTAATTTTTGGTCGATTCAGGTGTTGTATGGGACGGTTAGCGAGCGTTGTTCGAGCGTTGTGAAGTGATTTATTGTTTTAGTCCGAATTTATATTGTAGAATACGATTAAGGTATTATTTTATCCAATCTAGTATTATAAATGCGAAAGTGTGTCTGTCTGTTACCTCTACAGGCTTAAACCACTGGGTCGATTTAGTTGAAATTTGGTAAATAGATAGTTTGAGACCCGGGGTAGGACGCATAGTTTTTATTCCATTGATATTTAAGAGGGTGAAAAGGGGGGTGGTAGTTTGTATGGGGAAACAGTAGATTAGATAAAAAATAAGCTACTCAAATTGCTAATTCTACGCACACGAAGGCACAGGCAAAAGCTATAGTTTACTATAGTTACGTTTATTGACGTTGTAATTAAAAAAAGACATACATATATTTTTATTATCACTAATAGTCAATCCATAAAACTTCACCCAAATCTTCTTAATTTTATTGAGACTGTGTGGTGAGCCCAGAATCCTAGGAGGAGTTTTAACGACCCTTTGTTATGTAAATGTAACTGACGGCCTGACTAGAACTTTAAGATACCTACGTCAACATATCGGATCCATATCGTTTCTAGATCTATTATTTGAAGTTCAAATCGGGCCGTGATAGTGATTCTTTCATTGTAAGCAAATACTTAGCTCTTCCCAAAAATAAGGCTGAAATATGGAATGGCTATGATGCCTAATTTCAACATGAATAGACCGTTTCGCATCTAATGCATGGATTGCTTTATGAATTGCCTATGTTGCTGTTTACACCTTCCATTGTTGCCTTAACTAAACCAGTCTAACAATGACCCCGATATGCATTGCAGCTACACGAGATCTAGGTCCAAGCTACACTGGAACTGAAATTCAGGCAATTCGTCCGTGTTCGGTACGAAGGAATAGCAGCGCTAATAAAGATTAATACAAGGCCTGATTCGGAATTTTAATAAACGTCAAAAATACGTCTCGATACGATATGGATCGGATCAGTCAGTGTCAATAGTGACGTTTTGTTCAAAGAAAAACGTCACTTCTGATACTGACAAATCCTATCAATATCGTATCGAGACGTAATATTTGACGTGTATTCAATTAGAATCAGGCCGACATTCTCTGCCAATGCCAACGTTTTCGTAGCGCTACGCTCGTAGCCGATCAAGTTTTCCCGCTTCGTAGCTAGAGCTCACATACAATCGAAGTTACGCCCTCGTTTTAAAATGTCATGCTTAAATTATATGAACCGTGGCATGAACATTTATGTAACATATTATTACTATTATGTATTAGTCTTGTACTAGTTTTCGTTGCTAATAAATGTAATACAAAGAAAATACAGCGAGTAGAAGTTTTTTTATGTAAAACTACAGAATAAATAATAGTAGGTACCTACAGAAGATTCACTCTCTAACAAAACGCGTTTATTACGACAGATATCACCACTAGGTGGCGCAAGCGCGAGCAGGCGTCCGTTTCGTAGCGGTGCGCGGCAACTTACTATGGCTGGCCACCAAAATTGGTGTGGGCCGCATGTACAGTCACCTGCAATAATATGATACACAAAGAAGGCTGTAAAAATATCTGACACGATCTTATTTGTAGAGCCATAAGAGCGTGTCACATATTTTTGCGGCCTTCGAAGAGTAACATATTATTGCAGGTGACTGTACTTGTAGCGACGCCAGGCGTGGCTCACCCCGCGATTTCGTCGCTTTGCTACAGGTAGCTAAAAGTACATCCGTTCCGGCCTCAATTTTGGGGAAAGTGGCGTGGCGCTGTCGCCACCTAGCGGCCATATCTGTGCTGATCGTAACAGACGCGTTTTGTTAGAGAGTGAGTCTTCTGTACTTAGTATATTATTTATTCTGTGGCGACGCGACGAAATCGCGGAGGGAGGCACGCCTGGTAAAACTTCTAATCGCTCTAGAGTTTATTTGTGTTAAAATGTCTTTGAGTTGCAAACCTAAATGCTTTGCGAATCGCCTTGTAGACCACTAGGGCTCACAAAGGCGATTAATTACCAAGTTCGACCGATTTATATTCTGGACGGGTGCGCCCGCACCTATTTGGGTACCTTATCTTTGTTTAGAGTTTACCCCTCGGCCGTAGGTATATTATATTATGTACAGTCGCCATTAGATGTATCGGAGCGGCCATGGTGTTCACAATATCTGAACACGCACTCTAACGCCCTGACAATAGAGGCGTGTTACTATTTGTTACCTATATAGGAATAGGATGCAGGGGCAGTGCGAAAGTTCAGAAACTATTATTATTTTTAGCACTAGAAAAAATCTTGAAGTTAGAATGATAATATTAACCGGGTAGATATTTTTACGTATTATAATGTTATAATATCATGATTATTAGGTTCCAAATTTAACCACAAAAAGTGCCGAATCAAGAGGCTTACTTCTTAAGTTGCCTAACTCAAATACAAGAGACAGCAAAATTTTATATTTAAAACAGTTTTTTTTTAGAAACACGAACTTCAAAGTCAATTCGTTACAGTCTACGTGGGCCCATAAAGTATTTTATGAACAGTATTATTACCCTTTATCAAAGCTACTTTACCTAAACATAACCTCCATATGCGCGTCGTACGCACGGCGCTTATCTCACCAAGCAGCCCTCACTTACCCTCCAAGCGTAACTTGAAATAGGAATAGTCGCATTAGGCCCAAAATTACAGGCGACCGTCACTGCCTAACGTGGTAAAATGGCTTAACCACCTGGGGGGTTAACCCCTGACTCCCCAAAACTTCAACGAAGACTTGAGGCTTTAAACGCAAGCGTCTTCACACTAATCTCAACTCTATCCAATTCTTTTAAAGTTTAGTTTAGCTTGTGTGGGATTATAAGATCTCGGACTTGGGAGCTAAATGTTAGCATTTGACCCCACTTCGTATTTTAGGTCCGTGCAGGGGGTGTGGGGTTGTTTTAGTCATCAATAATGTTAGAAGGTAAGCCGTAGTGGAGATATGCACCATTTGTTATGTTACGCTTGGGCTTGCTCAAGTTGGCTTTAAAGTTTTAAGGTAAATCACTGAGTTGTGAGGTGACTTAGTATTAGGATAATAAAAGGATTTTATTAACTAGGCTATTACAGGCCTTAGTCTTAGATTAGGTTGGATTAAGATTACCTAATTAGGTACCTATTGTGAACTAAAAGTGCGACTTGAAGTTGTGATTGATAATCGGACTAACTAGAAACTAGACGTATTTAACCGAAATTTGCAATTGAATCATCTATCCAATCCGTGTAGGTAGTAGGTAACACAATTTTTTGGTCATTTACGTACCTATATACACCTCGTCTATTTCAAATACCACTCTTGACTAATTAATATTATGCTAAGGTTGTCAGTCGGCCTAGGTACTATAGTCTGGCTGAATATTAGGCTAAAACGTGCCGACTTATTTACTAAATCTAGGCACGTGGTAGCGTGTCAAGCCAAGTTCATACATTGTTTACACGAATTATGCACTTAACTCCTGTTCAGTAAAAAAATGCGAAAGTTTCTCACCAAATATTCCCCATTCGATTTCCACCGCACTTCGGTTTCACCTCCACTCCAGCCGTCAGCCTTATCCTCTTGTCCCAATCCCGCGGGGCTTATCAATCACGCCTAGGGTTACCAGATCGAAATTTTGGAAGTTCCTGACAAAATTCCTGATTTGCGAAAATTCTTCCTGACGCTCGTCTCGGCAGGCGACGGGGGGGTCTAGCCGTATGCGATCTATGTATACTTGATAGGTAAATTTCAATAAAGTACCTTTTTAGGTACATATTGTTAATTCACTAAACTTCCTCATTCCTGACAAACGGCCAAAATTCCTGAAGTCTGGTAACCCTAATCACGCCTGACGCGGGGCTGCATGCTAGTAGATACGGTCAAATAGAAAAATACCTAACAGTTTCTGTAGTCCTCCCGCGAAAAACGAACATCGAAATTTCTTTATCCGCTCGAATGTGGAAGAAAGAGCGATAGAGAGGCAGACAACAAAACTTCCAATTTCGTTCTTAATCAATAAAAAATAACTTGATAACATTAATAACTTGTCACTCGAAATATATTATAACAACTAAGCTTACACGTCAACATTTGCTAAAGCTTACAAACATACAAACACGAGAGACTCTTTGATCCTAAGCAAGGTATGGATGCACAATATGCACATTACTCACACGCATATTCGCATGCATAATCAGCACTTCTAGCGCTTTCATCACATTGATAACATAATCAATACGTGGGTAATGGACGTTGGTGCTGCCATCTGCTGAGTGTACTTAAAGTTTTTGTCAGTGAACTGTAGTTCTGCTATTCGACACTAGATGTCACTTCTAATATCGATCTTATTGGAAACCATTATTATAACTTATTAGTAATTTTAATCTAATACGAATATATTATGACTTATGACTTATTGACTAACTATTCAAGTAGCGACGTGTCGCGAAACAATTTGTTTTTGATATGTTACAATTTGTTTTCTAAAAGCAACACATTTAAACTCACAAACCATGTCCGTTTATAATAGGAACGATTAAAAAATAAATAGTCAGTGCCAAACTTTTTATACCTAAATTTTTAGCGCTCGATTCGGACATAGATTCCTTTTCCATTCCTTCATGCTTGTCGATCCATTCTCATTCGAGTAAGTGCACTAGCCTTTGTCAAAACAAAGATTTAAATTAGAATAGACCAGGAGACCTTTTTATAGGTCTCCAGGCGGCTAGAGGCCTATACCTAGGCCTAAATTGAAGAATAAACATTTTCATTCTCATCTGCATCCAATTCTCCGTCATTCCAACACACGGGTGATTTGGTACGACGAGGGGTTGGTTTCATATTGAGTGCTCATCTCTTTCGGCGAACACAGCTAGTCCATTCTGACAATGTGTCCCAGGTCCATCTCCACTTTTTGCTTCCAAGCTCTTCCAATTCGAAGTGGTCACTTGTTTCAAGAGTTGACTTACAGTCATGTCAGTGCAGCCTACTTCTTTTTCATTTGTTTTATGTTACCTACTACTTGGTATTCTCCCCTGACTCACTTGTGTCACTCGCAATCATTCCGTTATTGATATAATATTTTGACTCTGAAACCTCCAATGATAAGAAAGGCACCTTGGTATGGAGACAATTCTCCATTACCCTTCTCTAATCTAGAGCTTGTACACGAGTAGTTACACACAAGGATAGTACATAATGTAGTGAGCTCTCAATTTAGGCCGGGGGCGCAATTTGAGCCGCTCACTACATGGGCTCTATTTCGCGTCAGGTAAATGCCGCCTGTCAGCGTTTCTAAGATGCCTTGGGTGGAAGCAATTGTGCGTGGAAGAGTCGGGAACAGTAGGTGTGGCATACACTTCAGTCTACTTTCATAAATTATGTCGTGGCCAGATCTTAGACTTTGTCACTTCATGATGTGGCAATCATTTCATCGATCGATCAAATGATTGGTTGGCCACATGAAAAAGTTAAACCTAACCTAACCATAAATATTGAAGTGATCAATTCTAAGATTGCGGTGTATTTTCAAAATTGTATTCAAAGAAACATTAAATCACAGAAAGAAGGAGATAAACTTAAGTAGGTACCTAAAAACCTAGAGGACTTATTTTACAAGCCTGCGATTTTTAAATTAGGTAATAACTACAACAAAATTTTGCAATCTTCATCTTTTCTTCAAGGTTAGGTAGTAGTACCTGCCTACTCGCAAATTATGTATAGCCATGAAGGGTAGGTTAGTCTAACCCTTGACGACAAGTTGACAGTCTATACCTTTGGATCTTTTTCGCTGCAGCTTACTGTGGATACAATAACTTTTCCTAAAACCAAAGACCAAAGGTAACAAAATCAATAATATATGCTTCATATAAGTATATGAATATAATTGTATGAAAAACATACCTGATTTAATAAGTGAAATAAACTGATGATTGGAAGACTAAAAAATTTAGAAAGTAACAATCATGAGTAGCGATTTTGTAGACTTTTTCGAATATTACGAAAGAATTACAATCTCCGGATAGATATTGTTATGTCAGAATAATGCTAGAAAGGTCACCATTGACTAATGATGGTGTTAGCATTAAATTTATCAAGCTACAATGTCGTGTTGCCGAAATGGTTGAAAGGTTTTAACCTGTTTGTAATAATTTTAATATTGGTTGTCCTAAAATTCACGAAGGTTACCCATAAGTTTATATGAGTTTTTATGGTTAAATATCAAAAGATAGTCCGAATAAAATAAAAAATATAGGACAATCACCACAGATTGACCTAGTCCCACAGTAAGCTTATTTGCTTATGTTGTAGATATATAGGTACATTATATAATAGGTATATACTTACATAGAAAACATCCATAATTCAGGAACAAATATTTGTAATGTACACCCAAATAACTGTAATTACCAGGATTTTAATCAGGGACCTCCTGCATCCGACGCCGTCATTGTATGAATTGTATTGTTGAATCTACACAATGTAACCAAAAATTACAGTCACTTACTTTGTTGCGACATGGAAATAAGATATTGTAACTTGGTAAGATAATGATGCTTGCAAATCTTTACTTGTACATCTTGTTACTTTCCAACAAAATGGTCCTGAAACAACAACCATCCTACTGTAATTCAGTACACTGTAGTGGGTGGCAGGGCGCGGGGTTATTTATCTTGTGGGGGACATGTGCAATCGCTTTGCTTTGTTTGTGTTCGGGGTTTAGTACGGCATAGATCGCCCGTTACGCAACCGAACCATGTTTATGTTGGAATGACGTGACGTCTAATGAAGCTACGAGAAATTGGAGACATGTTGCGTGAAAAATATTTTATTTATTTTATTTTATGTAATAGGTCTGCCAACAGCGGTTACAATGATACATTGTTAGGTATAGGTATATTCGATAGGTGTCTTAAGTTTATTGCACAGATAATTATAGGCACACACCACATGTGTAAACTTAAAGTTAAATTAATAAGATTATTAACTAAATAAATATTGCCAAGATATTGACAACGCTCTTTTATATACTCCCAATCCCGTTAATTGTTATTTACTACATCTTTTGTCAAACTTGGTCCTTAAATTAGGTATAACCAGGCTGAGGTGGTAAAAGTTTTTGTTGTGTTTTATTTTGTAACTACGACCCGTTCCGGCTTCGCACGGGTATAGTTCAGCGAATTTACACAAAACCTTTATACATTATACACCAAAACCTTCCTCAAGAATCACTCTATTAATAGGTGAAAACCGCATAAAAATCTGCACAGTAGTTTTTGAGTTTATCGCGAACATACAGACAGACAGACGCGGCAGGGGACTTTGTTTTATTATAATATGTATTGGTGATACTAATAAATATGCAGAAGCATAACCTGAAACGTTGAAAAACGGAGTTTGAGAAAAATAATTTTTCACCTCAGCAGCTCGAACAAGGGTACTTTGATTCTTAAAAACAGTGAGCAAAATGCGATTTTGCTCACTGAGTGAGACAAAATGACATTCAAGTGAACTTTATAGTCAAATGTCATTTCAACATGCGGGGTCTAATAAAACTTCGAAATACTTGGGTTCTATTATCTCTGTCCCTTTCACACTGTTAGCAAAAAGAAACAGACAAAAAAAAGTTAAAACGACATTCAACAGTATATTCACGGTTTATAATAGACCCCCGAAAAACTTCAGACCGCATCGTTCCAAACCACGTACGAGTATGAATTCTTAATAATTAATAAATAAAAATAAAGTTTAAGATTTGATAAAAACTGATAAAATACTATATTTTAGGTATTTTATTGTACAATTAAAATAACGAACTCAAAAAATACACAGATCATCACGCAACATTAATTATTTTACTTAAAAGAATTTCTACCATAGTTGACAAATAGTACGCATCCGCAATTCGGACCGTATCTTACAAAGATTTTTTTTACAAAAAAAAGTTTGAAGTGTCAGTTAATGTTTGTTATTTCTATATTATTTTAATGGAATTTATTATTACGTTTTGTTTTTGTGTTCCATTGCGGTAATTAAACTTAATTGTTTGTATATCTTAAGAAAACATGAGTGCAGGTATTAAGTGATGAACAAGGATTACATTTTTCAAGTTGTCTAATAGGTATGTTCTCACTGTGCTGAGGTGAAAAATGTTGTGTACTACACGAGATCAAAGTTATTTACATCTCGTGCGCTTTTGAGTCCCTTACTACGCTCAAGATTCTAAATTAGATTCACGAGCGTAGCGAGTATTATAGAATCTTTCGCTTGCACGGGACTCAAAATAAGCACTCGAAGAAATATCAAACTTTGATCACTTGTTGTACAAATAACTATTAACGGCCCACTAAGGAGATGAATTATAAAAAGTATTTATCGACTCCTACGCTAACTAAAAATGTACTCTCGTATGCGCCAAGGAGTTTCCAATTTCCAAAGGATAGTATGCATTTAATCTAACGTAAATATTTTGAATACATCTTCGTTTAAATGCTTGCATGAGATAATTGATAGCAGTTTTCGTTGCTGTGCCTTAGCTAATATCCATTACATGCCAAGAGAGCAATTAATGTTGTATTTTTGCTCCGTCTGACTGATTTACTACAATTGTTAAGCATCTGTCTGTCTCCTTTTCTACTTTTATAAATTCAGCAACCACTTTTACAAGATTCTCGTATATTCAAGTAAATAGTAGCATTTTATCAGTAGCTAGTCTTGAAGGCTGTTTGCTAACGATCGTTCCCGGGGATCGACTTATGAGCTGTAAGCTGGATGATCTCTGCAAATATGCTCCGACGTTTCTGGAATCGAAGCTAAGGCTTTCTCTTGTTGGTAAAAATTACATATATAAGTAATATAATAGTAATGTTACATACATCGAAAACCTAAACCATAATTTTTAGAATCTGTAGCAGGTAACAGGTATGTAGGTACGGTTGTATCTTGTATCGCTCAACTCTTCAAAAGCTAAATTAGTCCCACTTCCCATTATTTGATTGAGCTGAACCTTTATCTAGATGAGTACCTATTATTCGCCTATTGAAAGAAAAGTACCTACACATACCTAAACTAGGGAAAAAACATACCTGCCTACCTATTATACCAATCCTAGGAAGCTGGAGGCATTTTGTGTATAACATTAATTTGTGTGCTAATTAATCGTCTAATAAATAGGTATATTTACTACGTTCTTCAATTACTTATTGATTTTACCATTCTTCCCACGGCCTGTTTCTCCTTAAGACTGCGTTTCCACCAGAGATATGCGAGGATGCGTAGCGAGGTTGTCAAGAACCAATAGAATCACTTTATTTATGTACATATTCTCGCTCAGCGCAGATCTATTGAATAAATGAAACGTAGCCTTATGTATCTACCAAGGTTTTTTATCCACTGATTATCAGTTAAGCGCTCATATTCAACCGCCTCCCCCTCCCCCTAATCACCCCGTAATTAGACAAGAACTTCCTTCATCAGGGTACGCGTTAGTTCCGTCTTAGTTTAATGTATGCACATTATCTAAGCAAGTTCGGGCTCCCATCTCCCCAACCCCCCGGCCCCAAGTTAGTTGCCTAGGTTTGAGGGGGGGATATAACGTGGTTTTGATCACGCTGAGTATGAAAGACGTAGGTTTTGAGACGGTTGTGATAACAGCCTTTAGGATAAAGGTTTTTCTAGCCTAATAGAAAGTGTATGTGCCCCAGTAAGTACTTATTTGTATTTTTTTTAGAAAATGTACATATGTATATACTTAATTTAACTTCACATGATATTAAGTACCTATTTATCGTTTTTCGCTTCCATTGTATCCAACACCCAAAGGTTATCTGAAAGAGATCAATTCTACCAGCGAACATGAGGTACCAAAATATTGGTCGGTTACCGCGATAGTTACTCATGAAATAAAACTAACTTTTACAGTACATATGGCGCTATTTTCCCGCACTAGTGCGTAAAATAGCACTTTTCGTGTGTATGTCAAAAGTTTAAAGGGCCATATGTACTGTAAAACGTTGTACGATACACGTGCGAACAGATAATACGCAACTTGTGTCGATTTAAAACACTCCCTTGGGTCGTGTTTTAAGTTATCGCCACTCGTTTCGAATTTCCTCTTTTCCGCACTTGTATCGTAAATAACTATTATTTATACTACAACTACATTCATCCGTTACAATCCGTTTTAATAATAGTTTTATTTCATGAGGTGCCAACTCAAAACTTGCATCAAGTTACTTTGCCACTCTTGTGGCTTCAACGCAACTTTCTTATCAGTTTTTGAATAATAAAGAGAGCCTTTACGAGGTGATGTCATGAAAATTACATTGTTACAGATTTGTAATCTTATTAATAGTGTAGATACTCGTCATACCTACTCCGTAGGTACCTACTTTCAGCGACTATTGTAGTGTAGAGTAGTTAGGTACCTGTAGTAAGTGGAGTCAAGTCAGTTGCCTAAATAAACGTCTATGATTGCTCAAATGCTTCAAATTGACGAATTTCACAGCTGAATCGAAGTTTCTGTATTAACTGTTTCGTGAATACTTAGCGTAATGAGGCCTTTGAACTGCCTTAGATTATTCAGTAGTGCTAGTGTTGTTGAGGAATATATAATAAGGCTGAACAGAGAATTATAGGTTTACCACTTATCTCAGACGGTTGATATAGGAGGTATGTAGTTGTAGTGTTGTAGTAGAAGGTAGCTGAGTTTTGTAAATAAGTCGAATTTGTGATGAAAGCTTTACCGATATCTATTTAAACCAACTACTAAATACCTAGTTTAACTTCTTCTATGTGGACAATCGAGACAAATTAATCGATTCTTTTATAGATCCCCATATACCTAATGGTATCATTATGTCAACAAGAAAAAAAAACAATGTATAGGTATTTCTGCCAGGTTTACTAAACTCAGACCACACTTACTTTGCACAAACTTGGCAGTACACTTGACGTGGCACTTGGCATGAAAACTTAGTGTGGTCCGACTCTATTATAAGGCCACAAGCCCGGCGCAGGACAGTTTTGGCCTTTGTTCTAGTGACACTATCCTATATTTGTACTTTCTTCTGAATAATTGTAATTAAATAGAAAAAAAAAATCTCGGTGACTAGTGTAGCTATTTGCTTTTACATAGGTATTTTATAACCGTATTTTACTTAAATTGTCATTTTAAGTTATTTTTATTTATTGTATTTTGTCATGTTTTTGTACCATATACCTACATGAATAAAAGTATATATAGGTTATTAAACTCATTGAACTTAATAAATATTGGCTGGAATACTCTTAACATTTACTCATAGTTAATGATTTGGCAAAAAATGGCTTCTATACTTAACGATGACGATACATCCCTTTCGCACCTATGTAAGTTTCTAAGCAATTAATCACTGTCTCAGCAAAACTGAAAGCGTACCCAGTACCCACACATGTACGTCCGCAGAATACGTAATATGGGAAACAAAGCCACGTAACACCGAATTTCTAGAACAATCTACACACATATTGTATGTAGTAGGTACAAGTACATACGTATGTCGGCAACTAATGAATAATGTAGGACTTGATGGAAAATCAACGGCATTAGAGTTCCTTGGAGCGTATGTACCAAACTAAAAAGGGGCGTAAATGCCAAGTAATCTAAGTCTCATAAACTTTATTCTTTTTTGGTTACCGCTGGATACCTCAATATCAAATAGGCGTTAACGCCTGACGATATCTTAGCCACATCCGACATTTCGTTTGTGTGTACTTTAACCTCAAATTTCAAAGGTTATAACCGCCTAAAACTTTCTAAGTCCTGCAAGCCATTTCTAGATTGCGGTATAGATGTTTTTGGACCGTTTGTTAGCTGGAAGTTATCTTGTTGATTCTTGCGGTTCGGCTGCTCTTAAAATATTGTTGAATGGGGAAATTCGAGTCCTTCTGGTGAGACAATCAAGCAATATCTTGTATTTTATCTATTGGGAATTTCTTCAATCAAAATCAAATCATTGTACCTATTTTGATCGAGCTGGTGGAATTATTAAATGTATATGATTAGCTACGTCTTTATTAGTGTACCTATGAATAAGATGTTGATACTTATGCAGCACTATTACTACGTTTAATTTTCATTGTCTAGGACGAAATAGAACAGCTAATAGCCGAGCCGAATATAATAGGCGTGCTGCTCTTGTTTTGGAGGCCAAGATTCATTTTGGCCTTTGGGTCATCGCGCCAGCCAAGTAAGTAGGTAGTAAGTATTATGTAGAAGGAAAGTGACAAATTACAAAAGAGCCACACATTAGTATAATTTTAAACAAAATGAGAAGTGGCTTTTGATTATTATGTAGTTATTACACTACTTAATATATTTTATTCACAAACCATTTTCATCGACTATATAGATAGTCAACGTTTTTGGCATACAGATTAGTATTGTCAATTTTACATTTTGTTAATAACTATGTACGGTACACATACAGGCATAAAAAGGTGACGACACCCTGCTATGATATGAGGCATATAGCATGTCGAGTACTAAGCCGTTTACCTTATACGTTTTCATATTTCCTATTGGGTAATCAGTCCTCGAATCTCGAATCCGAGTAATATGCCGTGTATCGCCAAATATTTGCGAGTTGGATAACAAAGACTAGTTTCGAATTTCGTCTGAAACTCGCGAGGCTTACATTCTGTCCGACACTTAATAGGAACTCGAATAATGATGAGTCTTACCTAGGAATATTGCCCGAATGGGAACATTGTCGGTTTTTTTTAAATTAGTTACGAAGAGGTATATATGTATAGCTGTGGTTGATATTCCTACATCAAATTGTGTAAAAATGTTTTCATTAATATCTGTATTCTGTATTCAAAAGGAAAATGGAAATTACGTTTTTATGGAGAAGCGGTTGTCTACTTTCTTCTTAAGGTTACCATTAAATTCTTAAGCTGGCGTTCAAAAATAAACTTCTAACAGCTTAAAAATCGTTGATCAATGTTACCCCACGAGTGAGAGAAACCCATTCTACGGTACCTACTAACAGGTGTTGCTCATACACGTATGAAAAATCTTTATACTTAATTTAAAACTTAATTGTAGAAGCTTCTATTACGAGTATAATATCCCTTTCGTATTACATTTTATTACTTAGGTATACATGATCTCCTAAAGCTCAAACATTACGTAACCGTCTATACTCTATACCTACTCTACGATGTACCGAATACTCTACAAGCATGTACTGCATATGTACGTATCCGTATGTTATGTACTGTTATTTACCGAGCGTGTTTGCCGGCCCGGACTGCGGGCTACAGCGTTTGCAGCCGGATGTCACTTAGGGATGGGAAACTGTCGATAGTCTCGATCGATATTTTTTATTCTGTCGGTATTTTTAGGTTAATGTTCTGCTATTTTGTAGATTGTGTTTTGTGCCCGGACTGCGGGCCGCAGCGCTGTCACTTAGGAATGGGATGCTGTCGATAATTTGTACGTTTTTCTTTTGTTAAGTTTCTGTTATTTGTAGATTGTGTTTGCTTGTCTAGATAGCGGGTGTCAACTTATACCCATGGAAGAGAAAAAGTCGTTAGGCACTTAATTTTTATCGATGGACATATTGTGGCGATTATTTAACATCGCGAAAATAACCCAAATGTTAAGGTAATGAAGTAAAAATGGTGATTATTTACCTAACCACTTGAAGGATATGTTGGTTTGGATGACGAGGTAAGTTGAAACGCAATTAAAAAAATACAGTAGCCCGAATTTGTAATCTATTTTTAGTATGTGCCAGTAAATAATTGTGAACTTATTTTTGTACTGCAGTCGGGATCCATCGTTTATGAATGTTTTTATTAAAGTTAAACAATAAATATCATATGTTTGAGTGTAAGAATTATGATAAGTAAGTACCTACCAACCACCAATACCATCAACATCATCTTTTACTAAGACCATCAAGTAAACCCTACAGTTCAGTAATCAGACCATACCTCATCGACAAGTTAAGCTCAACTTAACAGAGGCTTTGTACTTACATTGGAGAATCCGTAGTACGCGGTCCCGTTATATATCGAGCTCGTATCACCGCAGCGCCGCAGGCTTTGCCGAAACCGAATTTCCGAAATGTCTAATAACTTGGATGTAAACTCGACAGACACTGACAACACCAGTTTTACGAGACCTTCCCCTCCCTAGCTTGCTGGCTTAGATGTTCGGGCAGATGAGTACGCTCGGTGGAACACAGGTCTTGGCAAATTGGCGGTTGGCACATGCGAGTCTCATTTGCCGATGTTAGTTACTGGGAGGGTTGGAATTAGGGAATGTTTAGTTTGAGCAAGGTTTGTTAGGGGTTTGATAGGAAGTCTTGTTTCTTGACGAAGAGTTTCGATTGAAATTCGTGAGTAGATGGGACGTCATGTGTTGCTCTCTGATTTTCTATTTATGTATATGTTTGAACTAGACTGTCTGGAACTCAAAGACAACATTTCAATTTGAGTTGTCTCTGTACAAGTACGTCATCACTTTGTAATGTGAGCTGCAGAGAAAAGGTACCCCCCTGCATAGAAGTTTGTACTTATGCAAAAGTGCTAAGCGAATAGTATTGCTGACTGTACGTGAGGTTTTGAAAAAAAGGGATATTAAAAAAAACTCAATTACTAAGGTAACAAACCAAAATTTACCTGCTGTTTTTAGCAATTCCAAATAGAAACAACAATGTAGCGAATAGCCATATACGCTTAAGGGTTAGATTTCCCGAAAATATTTTTATTTTACATCATTCTTTACTCATAGGCTTGCCAGACTATAATTATTACCTACTTTACCTTTTTTTCAAACAATTAAGAACTTGTTGGAAATATTAAAAAACCGCTTGTTGAGTCTATTATAGATATACCTACCTGACTAAGTCTACAATGCGTTTACCATGCTATTTGCACAAATTTGTACACACAAGTAAGTATATAGATTCTGCTACGAATCCTAAAGCATTTAGCAGTTAAAAGAAAAACAAACAATTCACCCGAACAAATGAAAGTCGTCAAATCAACAATCGACGTTGATAATCGAGTACAAATTGGTTCGCCGTCTCGTCTCCTCCGATTAATGGACTAATTAGGGCGAAAAGGGGAAAAAATCGTTTAGAGACGCTCTCGTTTTCGCTTTGGGATAGGTCAGGGAAGATTTTTACGTCAGTCTTCTTTAAAACAGGGTGGACGGTTTGGATTGGCTCCTCTTGGTATCGTGTCCCCGTTTTTAATAAATTAACGGACGACTAAAATTACGTCATAATTGGCCTTTCGTACGGTTTGTCTTATTTTGTAGCATTTGCAGTTTCTATTAGTAGACATTGCTTATTTGAGTTAGGTACCTATTGTTAATGTGTTTGAAACCTTAAAATCCTTAAATATGTAGATCTATCTATATTTTGAGATCAGATTAGATATTTAGAAACTGTTAATGTTATGACTCTAATTCTAAAACTGTTTGCTCTGCATGGTTATTAAAAAACAATTCGTTTTTTTTCGGCAAAAATAAAACCAAGTACCATTTTTGCATATACCTAGAGGACAGCTTATTCAAAATAACTCTAAAAAACCACTTCAAGTCTGTTAGTTTTTACTTAGAACTTTGAAAATAAAATTCATCGTTCCAGAAAAGGAAACATCATTGAAATTACTCATTGAAGGAGCCAAATCGCAACGGCGTGACTACTTCCGCGAACAAGCGCTGAGCAAATCATAATGAATATTTTATTTTATCATAACGGGCCCTCCCCTCCCGCGCCGCCCGCGACACCCCCCCGCAGCCCTGAACTTGACACCGAGCGAAAAATTAGTTCACAAGGCGAAAGTGAACTTTGTACAGAGTTTGCACTTTTTGAACGAACCTAGACTGAGATAAAAGAAGTTTGAGACTTGCCAAGTTCAGACGCGACGCCGTTGACACCTTGTCTTGCGTAAACAAAACTCTGCCAAAACGCAGTATAAAATGTAACCAACCGTACAAGATCGAGCGTATTGAATTTGTTGCTAATTAAGCACTATGCGCACTCAAAGCGTTCAAATAAGCCTTATTGCGCAGGGAAAATCCTTTTTCGAACATTTCAAAAGGGCGGAGTACACTCGTGAATTAACATACTTTGCTCAAAGCTACCAAACTAACCGCGTACGGAAAAAACCTAACGTATTTTCACGCATTCACTCAGTGTATGAGGCTAATTAAAAAAGTACAGAGGTTGGTTCCGCGAGTGGTGTAGTTCCGCATAGTTCCGCTACTCGCCGGTAGGTAGCGCTTTTCGCTTTGACGAGCCAGCGGTTTTGTGGGGCTGATGTTTGCGGGGTTTCATTTTTTAATGAGGACCGGTATTCGGAATCGCCGGTCGCTTTGTAACGGCGCCGCAAAGAGCTGCGTGCATGAAAGAGTTACAATGACGTAGCTGTTCATTTATTCATGAGTTTTACGCTGCAATGAGAGCTTGATAAGCTAGAGCCTTAGGTATTTTGCATGTAATAGTAGTATTGCTGAATCTTGCAAGTCGAACTCAAACAGTAATATGTACCTTACCTAGATTATTAAAATCGTTGAGTCTGAGAACTCTCACTTTACAAAGGTCGGCACGTCGGCAGGTCATAAAAGTTAAATGAAAACCGGCCAACTGCGAGTCGGACTCGCGCACGAAGGGTTCCGCACCATTACCATTACCACCACCGCAAAAAACGGCAAAAAATCACGTTCGTTGTATGGGAGCCTCACTTAAATATTTATTTTATTTTGTTTTTAGTATTTGTCCGCATCAGCAAGCGTAGCGGAATAGTAGTGTTGTAGCGGCATCAGAAATACATCATCTGTGAAAATTTCAACTGTCTAGCTATCACAGTTCATGAGTGACAGACAGACGGACGGACGGACAGACGGACAGCGGAGTCTTAGTAATAGGGTCCCGTTTTTACCCTTTGGGTACGGAACCCTAAAAAGAAAAAGGCAAGTCTCCACGTTTCTAAATGTAACATAGTTATAGGGCGAAAATGAAATTCATTAGTCATTACATTATACTTAGGTACTTAAGCGTTTTCCAAATAAATGTACATTTCATTCATGTCTTCAAAATATTGACTTTGAGCTCATTTTACTCAGAATCATTTGTACATTCACGCCTCATACATAAAAATATGTGTCCCAAGATTTCCTTTCCATATCGTCACATTTTTGTGTGAATAAATTTTTTATTTGTATGAACGTGACGCACTGGAAAAATATTTTTTCATACAAAAATTTGGGACATATTTTTTATGTATGAGGCGTGAATGTACAAATGATTCTGAGTAAAATGAGCCCAAGAAATCAATATTTTGAAGACATGAATGAAATGTATTTTTTTTGGAAAACGCTCACTTATTAGTTATTTAAGTCTTACTATATTATATGACGCACATAACTAGTTAGGGATAAACAGAGCAGTGTAATTTCTGAATGCGAAATTTAGTAAGTAACTATTTAATGTAAATTACATTATGTAATAAGCACATAATCTTATAGTTACCTGTAGAGAATAGGAGCTACACCATTTTAAGCTTATAAAGTATTATTTTTTAGTTATGTATATTACTTTATTTAAATAGGTACATAACTGGTTAATATAAGAAAACAGCTACATAAATATTAAATTAATGACTCGTACCTCAAAAGGAAAAAACGGAACCCTTATAGGATCACTTTGTTGTCCGTTCGCCCGTCCGTCTGTCTGTCAATACCCTTTATCTTGGGAACGCGTGGAGGTATCGAGTTGAAATTAAAATCATACACTCAATTACTCAGGTCTACAGTCACTTGAAGCTGTGAAAAAATCAAACTTCTAAGTTACCTAACGTAAAAAAAATACGGACCGCGGCCGATTATGCCGCAAAAATCGTAAATATCGACACTTTCAAGGGAATCATAATTTATAGGGTACCTACTACCCGTTCCCGGGAACAGTATCGGAAATCATGAATAAAGCACTGAAGCAAGTGGAGAGATGGTGCAACTGTCATCAACTCTCCATAAACCCAGGCAAAACAGTGGTAATACCGTTTACCAGGAAAAAGACCCTTAATGGCATGAAGCAGCTGAAGCTTTATGGAAGGGTCCTGGAAATGTCCAATGAAGTGAAATATCTAGGCGTAACACTTGATAAAGAACTGAACTGGAGAAAGCATGTCGAACTCACAATCACCAAGGCACTTAGAGTGTTTGGAATGTGTAGATCGGCTTATGGCAAAACGTGGGGTCTAAACCCCAAGGTACTAAGATGGATCTATACCATGATGGTAAGACCAATCATCTTGTACGGATGCCTGGCATGGTGGCCAAGGACACTAAAGAGAACATGCAGGGATGCCCTTATGAAAATACAAAGAACGGCATGCATGGCTATTACTGGTGCGTTTAGAACGACGCCAACCGCGGCGATGGAGGTACTGCTAGACCTTCCACCGTTACACCTAGTGATACAATCTGAGGCGCGGAAATCGTTACACAGGTTGGCCCTAACAGGCCTCTGGAGCGATAGCAAGCCAAAGACCAAGCACACAAACATGGAATGCGACAATTTCGTGAAAAGGATTACGAACATGGGCTGCGATAAAATGCAACCCAAGTTTGTATTCCATAAGAATTTTAACGTTAAAATTCCAACAAGGGCAGAATGGACCGAAGGTCTTGAAGCACCAATCCCTGATGAAAACGACATCATATGGTACACAGATGGGTCTAAGACAGAATCTGGTACGGGAGCAGGCATTTATGCAAATGACTTTAGTAGTAGTATAAGCATGGGCAATTACGCCACTGTCTTCCAAGCTGAGACTTTCGCTATAATTGCCTGCGTGCATGAGAATATAGTTAGGCAAACCCAAGGGAAGAATATCTATATACTCAGCGACAGTCAGGCAGCACTCAAAGCGCTTGAATCGCACAGAGTGGACTCTAGACTGGTATATAATGGCGTCCAAGCTCTGAACCAGCTTGGAAGGCAAAACAGAGTGCAACTGGTATGGATCCCAGGGCACGAGGGATTCATAGGCAATGAAAATGCAGATGAACTTGCCAGAACCGGATCTGAAAGTAACTTTATAGGTCCGGAACCATTCGTGGGGCTCTCACAGGGAATCATCACAACGGCTATTAAAGACCATGCCAAGACCAAACATCAGGAAGAATGGAACAGTCTGACGGGTCTAAAGCATGCAAAGCTCTTCATGCAAGGAGTAGACTCCGGCTGGAGCAAAAAGCTTTGGAAACTTAGCAAAAGACAACTCCAAATCATAACGGGGGTGTTCACTGGTCATTACGGGGTCAAGGGAATTCTGACCAAGATGGGACATTCTGACAACACCGATTGTCGTATGTGTGGCGAAGAGGAAGAGACAGTGAAACACTTAATGTGTGAATGTCACGCCCTAGCCAGACAAAGAATGAAGGACTTTGGAGCAGGATATCTGGAACCAAAGGACTTTAAAACGCTACCCATGAGCTCCATCATCCGACACATGGATATGGTGGGAAAAGCTCTTGAGTAGCTGACGGATCTTCTCCAGGGGGTAATTGCACAAAAGATCCCTATGGGTCGAAGTGTATCCGTAAGGGCCCCCGAAAATAATAAGATAAGATAAGATAAGATACTACCCGTTGACCTAGAACTAAGAAATTTGGCTAGTGCGCATGTAACACCTCTGGAGTTGCAGGCGTCCATAGGCTACGGTGACTGCTTACCATCAGGCCCGTATGCTTGTTTGCCACCGATGTGGTATAAAAAAAAAGCGGCCAAGTGCGAGTCGGACTCGCCCATGAAGGGTTCCGTATTTAGGCGATTTATGACGTATAAAAAAAAAACTACTTACTTTTTGAAGACCTATCCATAGATACCCCACACGTATGGGTTTGATGAAAAAAAAATTTTTGAGTTTCAGTTCGAAGTATGGGGAACCCCAAAAATTTATTGTTTTTTTTTCTATTTTTGTGTGAAAATCTTAATGCGGTTCACAGAATACATCTACTTACCAAGTTTCAACAGTATAGTTCTTATAGTTTCGGAGAAAAGTGGCTGTGACATACGGACGGACAGACAGACGGACAGACAGACGGACAGACAGACATGACGAATCTATAAGGGTTCCGTTTTTTGCCATTTGGCTACGGAACCCTAAAAAGGTATCGTCTTACACTAAAATTACATGGAAAAATCTGAAAACTATAAATTTGTAAAAAATATAGTTTTTGTACGGAACCCTCGGTGGGTGAGTCCGACTCACACCGTCCGGTTTTTAGGGTTCTATACTTTAGGATCTACCTATAGGACCTTGTTGTCCGTCCGTCTGTCTGTTAAGACCCTTTATCTTGAGAACGCGTGGAGGTATCAAGTTGAAATTAAAACAATATACTCAACAGTCTACAGTCCCTTAAGCTGTAAAAAAATAAAACTTCTAAGTTAACGTAAAAAACCGGCCAAGTGCGAGTCGGACTCGCGCACGGAGGGTTCCGCACCATCAACAAAAAATAGAGCAAAACAAGCAAAAAAAGCGGCCAAGTGCGAGTCGGACTCGCCCATGAAGGGTTCCGTATTTAGGCGATTTATGACGTATAAAAAAAAACTACTTACTAGATCTCGCTCAAACCAATTTTCGGTGGAAGTTTACATGGTAATCTACATCATATATTTTTTTTAGTTTTATCATTCTCTTATTTTAGAAGTTACAGGGGGGGGGGACACACATTTTACCACTTTGGAAGTGTCTCTCGCGCAAACTATTCAGTTTAGAAAAAAATGATATTAGAAACCTCAATATCATTTTTGAAGACCTATCCATAGATACCCCACACGTATGGGTTTGATGAAAAAAAAATTTTCGAGTTTCAGTTCGAAGTATGGGGAACCCCAAAAATTTACTGTTTTTTTTCTATTTTTGTGTGAAAATCTTAATGCGGTTCACAGAATACATCTACTTACCAAGTTTCAACAGTATAGTTCTTGTAGTTTCGGAGAAAAGTGGCTGTGACATACGGACGGACAGACAGACGGACAGACGGACAGACGGACAGACGGACAGACAGACAGACAGACAGACAGACAGACATGACGAATCTATAAGGGTTCCGTTTTTTGCCATTTGGCTACGGAACCCTAAAAACGGTCACCCATCCAAGTACTGACCCCGCCCGACGTTGCTTAACTTCGGTCAAAAATCACGTTTGTTTTATGGGAGCCCCACTTAAATCTTTATTTTATTCTGTTTTTAGTATTTGTTGTTATAGCGGCAACAGAAATACATCATCTGTGAAAATTTCAACTGTCTAGCTATCACGGTTCGTGAGATACAGCCTGGTGACAGACGGACGGACGGACGGACAGCGGAGTCTTAGTAATAGGGTCCCGTTTTTACCCTTTGGGTACGGAACCCTAAAAAAAATACGGCCTTTTATATCGCAAAAAACATAAATTCTATTTTATTGCACATCAGGCATTCTCTACCAGTCAACCATAGGGCCAAACAGAAAAATGTCAAGGTGGGTGCAGTGAGAGAAGAAGCAAACATTACAGAATACATAACTATGTCTTATCTACATAATATCAAAATATATAAATATCTTTCAATCTCATAATAATTTACATAAAAAATAATTCGATGGAACTGACAAATTCGGATGGCCACTACAGCAGCGTTGCTGGTACAGCATTACTGCTGCATGAGCAAATAAAATAAAATGAGTGACAATTGAACGTTCTAGTCGTGATAGCAAAGAAGCGAACGATAGCAATACAAATTTATCAATTGACAGTGCCTTAGCCCGTGTTAATAGGCTGCGGAAGCTGCAACAGCAACGCTGCTGCAGTCACGATCCGAATAAAACCTTTAGCTAGATGCAAAACCACAATATTTTTAGCGTCCAAAATGTTCGTCTCTTTTTCTATAAATATGTCAACTTGAGGGCTTCGTCACTTTTCTTTAATATATGATAATTATCTATTCCAATAAATTATTTTTAAATGTAGGTAACGTAAACTCAGGTACTTAATTACAACTATGTCCAGTTTTTGAAGTGAAAACTTCTTTAGCGGCGCTGTGCACTTTTTGAGGTGGGGAAAAATGTTAAACTCAGGATAGCGTAAGACGATCACGTGACCGTAAGATTTAGGTGGCCACCATGGACCTAGAATATTACGGACGGACTGTCACCTAAGACAAACTGTGACACTGCAATGGCGGACGGTTTGAATATGTGCGTGTAGACGAGTGTTACCATGTAACACAAATTCTCCCCTAATGGTGAAACAATGATTTTTAATATCGTCCTTGTTTTCAAATAAAAAAATTAGGACAGTTTTACGTTAGACAATAAACAAGGTGTGTACGTATCTGATTTTATAGGTCTTGAAAATGCGCAATATTGCACAATTACTTTGTGCAAACATTATTTTCAATACCTAATGATATTTAGCATCCTAATTAAATGAGTTCGTCATGTTTTTTTAATTTATACATTTAACTTTAAACATTCAACATTCATTTTCATTCATTCATTTATTTTTTTTCAACAAAAAAATTATAATACATAACAAACAAACGTTAAGTATCGCTCCTTAGTATCGGGAAATTACCATACCGACCTAGTTTGAAATCCACAATCAATAATTTAACCATTTACCTAAATGATCTCTTAATACATAATGATTTAATAAGAAGGGTATCAATTACCCTACTTTCGGGAAATTACCCTATTCATGTTACTGGTCACACTCCTGTTTTGCAGTTTGATAATTTATAAACAACAAATTATCGTGATTTTACGTACTAATTGATAAACTTAAGTATGAAAAGTTATTACGTGACTTTTTTTCTTTCGATCGGTATAATTCTAGCAGGATTTAACTACGCATGCCGGCATATTTTATATTTTTTTTCGACATGTTTACTTCAATGACGTTTCGATTCGTCTGACGGCAAACTGGTGGAGGTGGGCTGTCAATGTGTGTGTGTCACGCGTAAATACTTAGAAACTGGTGGATGTTGGAATCACAGTTGTGTTGTAAGCGAAACTCTGTCCGTAATATTATAGGTTCATGGTGGCCACTCATTTAGATGGCATTTAAATCAATAAAGAAAAATTCAATGACATTACATGAAAAACTGTTACATGTAATGTCATTGAGTTTTTCTTTATTGATTTAAATGCCATCTAGTGAGTTTAGCTCTAACTGGTATTAATATAACTCGAGTACTAACAGTGATGTGCTTAGGGGTTTCAAGTAATTAACGCTAACGCTAGATGGCGTTAACCTCAATTATTCATAGTGCATTTTGCACTAGTCATTGAGTTTTCACTTCTGCCAGCACTTCCTGAGTGCAACCCGTTGTTTTTTTCTTAACGAGCCTTTATGATTTGTACTCGTTACATTTCTTTTGGAGTTTAGCTACACTAATAATTTTCCTATATTAGGTATATACCCAACGTAATTAGAAAAATACTAATAAGATATCTTACTGGAACTTAAATTTGGACCATAGTTGTAAGTTTTGGACTAATGTTACCTGATTTTACCGTAGTTAGAATTTCTTAAGGCATCCGAATGTGACTTATCTATTAAGAGCTTTCCTTACTACTCGAAATTCTTAAAAACTTCTAATTTCCTTATACTACTAAACTAATGTAACTAATTATACTACTAATGTAAGGTAAACATCCCAGTGATCAACATCAGGTGTGTCTCACTCCGCGATTTCGTCGCTTTGCTACAGCCGCTACAGGTAGCTAAAAGTACATCCGTTCGGCCACAATTTTGGGGAAAGCCATAAGCCACCGAGCGGCCATATCTGTGCTGATCGTAACAGACGCGTTTTGTTAGATAGTGAGTCTTCTGTACTTAGTACTATTATTTATTCTGTGTCAACATATACCTACTAATGTTAATAGATGGCACCCTGCTATCCTCTACCACCACTAAATATTACCTCTGGCGTCGAAGGTTGGTCCCTGTGAAAGCTCTATCAAGTTTCTTTTGATTGGGCTAATAAACAATAATTACCTAAAGAAATATGTCTTTATCACTTTTTATTCGACTTTTATCACTTAAATGTTACATTTCTAAATAAGTGTTAACCTTCAAAAAATGTCTACAAACATTTTACGTGACAGCCTAAAAGGGACAATCATTCAACGCGAGAAGATACCTAATAATGTACGTAAGAAACTATAACTGCTAATGATATTTTAAAAATGAGATGAAGGGGCCAGTTATAAGCACTCTGACGTCTAACTTATATAATAGTATTCGTTGAGCATTTTGTCTCATAAATAATAAAAAAAGTAATAACAAAGTAAAATAAATAATTATTTTACTTTGTTTTTTTTTAACTATTCTTTAATTGAGGTTTTGATTAAAGTAACCACGTAACTTGACAAAAAACTGCAGAAAAAGATGACTTAAGTAAGCCCTTAAGTTGTATACTAATAGTTGCCCTTACAATCAACGCGCCACCTAGTGGCGAATAGCTAGTTCTCAACCACACATGTAGATGACGCATGTGAGCACATGTGTTGCATGTATGATATTTATGAGCCTTTAAAGCAAAATGTTTAATAAGTACTTTCTAATAAGAACATTTCAGACTAACATGTTTTGACGTCATATTTTTTGTATTGTACTGTTGTAGTACCTATTTGTTTGTTATAGTATTATCTGTGTTTATTACAAAAAAAAACTTTGTAATGTTTTAGCCAATATACAGATTTTACTTTTTATAAGGGCCTTTTTTGGGAAGGGATTTTATTTTTAATTTTGATTATCTTAACGGCTGAAATGACCGCTTTCAAAACAACATTGTTAGTTATAGTAGATAGCCATAATCAGATGTTATGTCTTTTTTGAGGGTTTTGAGAGGTATTCCATTAAATACTCTCTCTTGACTTTGATAGTATTTATCTTCTAGTGCCACTTAGTGCCTCTGGTCTAGTCGCAGTATTTGCCACCTTTTCAGCCTACTCGGATTGTCATTGGTGTTTACCAAGTCCCTTGCAAGTTCGTTTGTATGTTTTTTTAGTCGTTCTTTGTACTTAACACAATATCTGTTAACTTCCTCTTTGATTGTTGGAATCTTTAGGTATTCATGTATCTCTGTATTCTTTGCAAACCATGGTGCACATGTTACAGCCCTTAGGACGTTATTCTGAAACCTTCGCAGAATCTCGAGGTTTGAGTTACTGGCCGTTCCCCAGAGTTCAATCCCATATGTCCATATGGGTTTTATAATGCATTTATACACTGGCATTTTATTAGTTAGTGTGAGAGGTGATTGTCGGCCGATCAGCCAGTACAGGCGCTTGTAATGAAGATCTGCTTCTTTTCTCTTCGTTTTAATATGGTTGGCCCATGTTAGTCTCCTATCCAAGTGAAGACCAAGGTATCTTACACAAGTTTCTTGGGGTAGCTGTTCTCCTCTCAGTTTCACGGCGGGGCAGTTCTCTCTTCGTAGTGTAAATGTTATTTGTACTGATTTACTCACATTTGGCTTTATTCTCCACTTTTCAAGCCATTCTTCTATCTTGTATAAATGAGTTTGTAACTTTTCAGCTGCTATGGTCGGGTTTACGTGACTTGCAAGACAGGCTGTATCGTCTGCATATGTTGCGGTTACTACTTCTTCACTACATGGTAGGTCAGCCGTAAATATTGAGTAAAGAACAGGGCCAAGTACGGAGCCTTGTGGGACAGAGGCTTTGATGCTGTACAACTGGGATACCTCATCGCCAAATTTGACCTGAAACTTTCTGTCTTGTAGGTAAGATCTTAATATCATATAAAATGAGTTTGGTAATAACATTTTCAGTTTATGCAACGGAAAGAGATGCAATACGAATATTTGGCCATTTATCGAACGAGCGAGCGAAGCGAAGCGAAGTTCTTACATTCAACTTGGAGCACACGGCTGGCTAGGGGCACGTCCCGGCATTTCGATGTTTTTAAGCTGAACTATCAGAGGATAGTTTGATACACAATAACTTAAGTAAATTTGTTCTAATTTAAATGAAATTGGGTAAACGTGTAGTTGAGGGTATTATATTTTAGTCATTAAATTATGAGCAGGCTCGATCCAGGGGTTATTGAGCTAGAAGAGTTTAGAAGGCTAAAACGCTATTTGTGAGGGGTCTTGCTATTCTGGTCATCTTTTTTGCAAGAAAGTATGGTCGTGTTTGGTATCTAATGAAAGTGCTCGGCTTATACATTTATAATATAGTTTTTAAATTTACAATTTTAAAATAATGATCTAACATTTTGGCGAACCGCGAGTTCTCAGTTCGGGGCGAACTACTATACTGGTCAACCAAATCTTGTCAGTAAATAGGAACAAAAAAACTATACTCATCCTTTTCTTTTGGGTGCTAGTACTAGTGTAAGACAAAGATAGTATGATTCTATCTGTCTATGTTTGAAATCAAACAGAACTTTGACACACTATAGTTTAAATATATCCATTAGAAGTGCACAGCATTAAAATAAAAAAAACACCCTCTTTTTGGTGTTCTTAAAGATAATACTATATCTCTGTATCTCTCTTTGCTGACAAACGACTCGTGCCAAACTACTGCCAAACAATAAAATATAATCATTATTTATTTAAATTTATCAGAGGTAAGTATTTAAAATACATATAGGTATATCTACATATTTGTACTTACATAGTACCAGTTCCGGAGGCCCTATATTATGTATTTATGAACGAAATAAATTATGTATTTCACTAAACTTGATTATTTAAAAAAAAAGTTTATTTATCCATGTTCGTTTACTTCTGGGTTTCGCCACATCTGTCATATCCAGAATTAAACCTCCATGGCTCGAACGACCAAAGACGAAAGTCTATGACAACTCTTTAAAAGAGCAAAGAAATTCGGAAAACAAAATTGAGAACTGTGTCAAAATCCGTCTTATAAATACAAATACGCTAATTTGTTTTGGAAAATGAAATGATAAATTTAATGTTTACTTGAGTTTAGGGTAAGTGATTATATGTTGTTTGTCCTACACTTAGCTGATCTATATTGGTTATATCCACAAAAAGCGAATAGACCCGATTAATTTACGTGTGTTATCGATTTTTTTGTATAGGATGTATGTTTTCGTGATAAACAATTATAGCAATATTGCACTGCCTACGTTAATATTGCCAATTTGGCACTGAAACAGTAATATGCATGTATCAGCCGACTTGTGTTCTGCAATCTAATTTTTAACCTCTAGGTATCCCAGAATTTTTACTATTTACTGCTGCAAAATTTTGCGAGAAACGGTTCTCAATTTTCCGGAATCTTGTTTTTTATGTATGTTCACTGATGACTCTGAGTAGGATCGATTTCGTAGATTATCATTTTGTTTGAAAGGATATGCTTTCTTGGGTGGTCTTATTTATTACTTCCATAGTCATCAAGTCAGAGTACGATGACGAGATCCTAGAGAAATCGAGAGAATTTCTCAAATTTTATAGGCATGCGATTTCAGTGTATTTTCTCTCAAAAAGTACCAACCTGTGAAGTGGACCTATTGATGAAGACCGTAAAATGATGCCATTTTAAAGTCTTAACTCACATTTATAGACGGGGCGGGGCTATCGCGATTTTTTATTACGTTTATTTAGCGACGTTTCAACACAGGTTTCACTGGTCGTGGTAAAGTTTTAGATAGGTATTATATTTGAAAGTCTGTTCCTATTTTTCTTCATACAGGGTGGGGCTCGAAGCGGGCGCCATGGTGCGGTGGAAGTATTGCCTGGTGCTGGCGCTGTTGCTCCTGCGAACCGACGCTAAGGACGACGACGATGATGAAGAGTTAGTATTGTTTTTGTTTGTTTTATTAATCAGATACCATTATAAAGATTACCTACCTACCAACCGGTTATTTTATCGCGTGCCCAGCGCACTGCGCTAGAGTGACAAATACACGTGAGTTAAGCCGTAAAATTATGTTAATATTACTTAAACAATAGTTATGAACCGGCGGCCTAGCTAAGGTGACAATCGCTTGCGCTTCGCCATCGAATCGCTTTGTATCTTTCAATCACTCTGCCATATTAGTGTGACAGTGTTAGTTCCGTTTCGATCGCTACGGAGCGTTAGCGATTGGCATGTTGTCTACGGGGCCGTTATGATTATAACTCTTGTCGATATAAGTAGACCATGTTTTATGAATTTCAGGTGGTATGTGTACCTCTTTTTAGTTGATTCAAATTAAGTAAAGGCATACGGCTGTATTCGAACTTTAAGATACGTCAAATACTAGAGATTGACACGATATGGATTGGATATGTCAGTGTCAAATAAGTGTCAAAATAGACGCGTTTGTTTGAAGAAACGTCACTTTTGACACTTGTTTGACACTGACATATCCATTCCATATCGTTTCAATCTCTAGTATTTGACGTATCTTAAAGTTCGAATATGGCCGATAGTCTGTCTGTTTGTTCAAGTTGGATTGTCTGGAAAGTTGTAATTTTTTCTATGGCCAGACATTTAACATTGATTTTAGATTTGAGGATATGTTAGTTACGAATGAGACACAGCTCGTTGGTACTAAAATACAAATAGTTGCTATTATCATATTTTGGCATGTCGTACTCTCTGTTCAAAAGCGGCACCTGAGGCTAGAACCATGATAAACAATAATATGAGATACTTAGTGAGATAAGCCTGGTTGTCTGCAATGATTTATAACTCAAGATTAGGTTATAGGCGTTCCAAAATTGAAGCGCTTACCTTGTGACAAATTGGACAAGTTGCCTTTAGTCGCGGCTGGACAAGCGAGAAATGTACACGTGCTAACGAGCTCCCGCACACCGAAAGGGAAAGAGACGACCTTATGTTTAACAACGAGTGTGACAAAGATGGATTGAATGATAAAACTAATCAAAAATAACAGATTTCTTCGTAGGCACAGAAATAAATTGGAAGTATTTTTTGTGCTCCTCAAGTATGAGTATAACCTATCTATGTTATATAACATCATTGGTTGTCTGCCGTAGAACTAACATATGTTCAGCTGTCACAGAGGTGAGGAAAACGACGACGAGGAGGAAGACGAGGCGGACGAGAACGACGAGGATGAAGAACGACCGGACACGATGGATATACCTCCGGGCCGGCGGCCGCGGGTGTTGGGGACGCCGGCGGGCCAAGAGGGCGTTAGTCCGAGCAGGTTGGTTTGAACTATACATACCTACAATAAAGAACGACCGGACACGATGGATATAACTCCGGGCCGGCGGCCGCGGGTGTTGGGGACGCCGGCGGGCCAAGAGGGCGTTAGTCCGAGCAGGTTGGTTTGAACTATACATACCTACAATAAAGAACGACCGGACACGATGGATATACCTCCGGGCCGGCGGCCGCGGGTGTTGGGGACGCCGGCGGGCCAAGAGGGCGTTAGTCCGAGCAGGTTGGTTTGAACTATATATACCTACAATAAAGAACGATCGGACACGATGGATATACCTCCGGGCCGGCGGCCGCGGGTGTTAGGGACGCCGCCGGGCCAAGAGGGCGTTAGTCCGAGCAGGTTAGTTTGAACTATATATATACCTACAATGAAGAACGACCGGACACGATGGATATACCTCCGGGCCGGCGGCCGCGGGTGTTAGGGACGCCGGCGGGCCAAGAGGGCGTTAGTCCGAGCAGGTTGGTTTGAACTATATACAAATAAAGAACACGTCCGAACACGTGTGTCAAGCCGCCGGGCCAAGACTGCGCTACCCCTAGTAGGTTGGTTTGAACTATATGTACAGTATGTAACTGAACGAAAAGAAATTACTCAAACCCGTTACTAAGCAACTTTTACTATGGGACCAACCCCGAAATCGCGAAAAAGAAATTGACTCTCCCATAGGAAAATTCAACATCAGACCAGCAAAATGTATGAAACGTCCAATATTTTTCCGCGTTTTCGGGGTTGGTCCCATAGTAAAAGTTGCTCAGTATGACCTAAACAGTAACGGGTTTGAGTAATTGCTTTTCGTTCAATTACATACTGTATATACCTACAATAAAGAACTCCGCACACGATGGATGCTCCGGATGGATACCTCCGGGCTGGCGGAAGCGAGTGTTTGCCACGCCGGGCCATGACGGCGCGGCGTTACCCCCGGCAGACTGGTTTGAACTATACAAAATATCAACCTTGTCAGCCAATTTTAAGAAAAAATATTTAAAATTCCGCCAAATTCACAACCTCCTAGCCTAGTCGATAGTGACCATTCCTACACAGCTGGAGGTCCTGCCCTAGTAGCACGGTCGCATTTTTATCATTTGTCACCATGCCTGTCACGTTCTAACAAGTATGTAAGTGCGAAAGTGACGGGCATAGTGATAGTCGATAAAAATGGAACCGTGCTGAGCCCGCTGGCTTAGAATTGCGGTATAGGTATTTATTTGTCGTTCATGACTTATACATGTTTTACGTGTATATATGTATTTATTGAAGTGAAAACTTCTTTAGCGGCGCTGTGCACTTTTTGTGATGGGGAAAAAATGTTTTAGTATAATATATTTACGCTTAATACAAGGGTATTGCCTTTGGTAGCTATGATTTGTTCGGGGCTACACGGCACTAACATGGCTTTGTTCAACAGGACAACGAAGAGGGCTCCCCTCGAGTGCTACGTGTGTGGTTACAGAAGCGAGATGCCGCTACGGTCGTGCCTTGATCCTGCAAAATACAGGTGTCTCTTTCTAGAATCATAACGTAGTAGTAAGTTCAGTATTCTGAAAGTAATATAATTATTTATCCCATGGACCTAGAATATTACGGACGGACTGTCACCTAAGACAAACTGTGACACTGCAATGGCGGACGGTTTGAATGTGTGCGTGTAGACGAGTGTTACCATGTAACACAAATTCTCCCCTAATGGTGAAACAATTATTTTTAATATCGTCCTTGTTTTCAAATAAAAAAATTAGGACAGTTTTACGTTAGACAATAAAAAAGGTGTGTACAGTCACCAGCATAAATATATGACTGTGGGCAGCCGTGCAAAAATATCTGATGCTCCATTGGAGGCATAAGTATATGACGACACTACCTCGGTAAAAATATGTGATGCTTTGTGGCCGGCAAAAATATCGTCAGTCTGTATCCGCATAAATATCGGATCGGGTCGCTTAAAAATATTTGATCACTCATAAAAATCAAAATTATCTGATTACTCTCATCTGGCATAAATATCTCTCCACTGTGAAAGCAAAATACATCGGATGGACGACGGACCGCCTATTATAATATCTGAGTCGTTGGACCTTCAAAAACGAACCATACATGTTTGGTATAGAGCCGTAAATTGTATGAAGTGATTTGACAATTCACGAAAAGAGTGCAGACTTGTCATTGTATATGTCTGTCTCACATTATATTCTATCATCGATTTGACGGAATAAAATGGATATAATTTTTTTGTAAATTTGAACGTATTGCAATCATATCATGAATCTAGTATATAACTGGATCTGGCATGAGGGGTGGGGGAAATGACCGAACGGGATAGTCTTATGTATCATTCAGTAGGAGTAGCAGCGAAAGCGCTATTATTGTTTGTCCTTGTCACAGTCCACAAGTTGACTTCTTTATCATCCTTTTTTATGTAAGAAGGAGGTTTATTAGTTTTATCTTCTATTAAAAGTCTACCTGAATTATGTCACAATTTAAAATTGCAAATGAAATACGTGAGACAGACATATGTAATGCTCTATGCTATCCAGGTATGGTTCGTTTTTGCCGATTGATGACATACATATTTCATAATTTCGTGTCAGATATATAGGCGGTCCGTCTGCCATCCCATGTATTTGCATTCACGGTGGAGAGATATTTATGCCAGATGAGAGTAATCACATAATTTTGATTTTTATGAGTCGTCAAATATTTTTAAGCCACCCGATTCGATATTTATGCGGATACAGACTAACGATGTTTTTACCGGCCACAAAGCATCACATATTTTTACCGAGGTAGTGTCGTCATATACTTATGCCTCCAATGGAGCATAAGATATTTTTGCACGGCTGCCCATAGTCATATATTTTTGCTGGTGACTGTACGTATCTGATTTTATAGGTCTTGAAAATGCGCAATATTGCACAATTACTTTGTGCAAACATTATTTCTAATACCTAATGATATTTAGCATCGTAATGAAATCAGTTCGTCATGTTTTTTTTTAATTTATACATTTAACTTGAAACATATCTGGTTTTCAACAAAAATATTATAATACATAACAAACAAACGTTAAGTATCGCTCCTTAGTATCGGGAAATTACCATACCGACCTAGTTTGAAATGCACAATCAATAATTTAACCATTTACCTAAATGATCTCTTAATACATAATTATTTAATAAGAAGGGTATCAATTACCCTACTTTCGGGAAATTACCCTATTCATGTTACTGGTCACACTCCTGTTTTGCAGTTTGATAATTTATAAACAACAAATTATCGTGATTTTAAGTACTAATTGATAAACTTAAGTATGAAAAGTTATTCCGTGACTTTTTTTCTTTCGATCGGTACAATTCTAGCAGAATTTACCTACGCATGCCGGCATATTTTATATTTTTCTTCGACATGTTTACTTCAATGACGTTTCGATTCGTCTGACGGCAAACTGGTGGATGTGGGCTGTCAATGTGTGTGTGTCACGCGTAAATACTTAGAAACTGGTGGATGTTGGAATCACAGTTGTGTTGTAAGCGAAACTCTGTCCGTAATATTATAGGTTCATGATTTATCCTATTAATAACATCTCGTATGCTTAGACACGGGTCCGTGCGTGGGAATTTAAATCTCATAATTGTTTTAAATGTCAAGTTCTTTTTTTTAATGATCATATTTGATAGGCAGTATACGATACGATAAAAAGCGCCCATAAATATTCGGGCTGAAGTTCTAATAATATACAAATCGAATGTCAATCTTACGTACTCATTCAATATATAGGCCTGTCTGAAGTGCTGCATTAGGTCGCTAAAACGCCTCTCCTTTAATAGGGGTCAAAGTCTTAGTTATGTATTCTTTAATCCAGGGTTCATTCAGTGACATGTCACAACTTGGATGACAAGTGCTTCACAACAGTGATATCAAAAGACAAGGCGTACGTGGCCGTCATCCGCGGCTGCCGCACCGGCTGTGTCGGTTCTCCGGACACTACGTGTTGTGAGGTGAGTATACCTGCAAGATCTATTCTTCAATCTAAGGTCAACTCAGTGACATGTCACAACTTGGAGGACAAGTGCATCACAACAGTGAAATCGAAGAATAAGGCGTACGTGGCCATAATCAGTTACAATGGCAGAATATGCGTTCCTGGCGCTATGACATGACTACTTACGATGACTTTAGACGCTCTTGGCTTCCAAGTGGTAGCAAAATCTTTGAGCGCATTACATCCAGGAGCGTTAGACAATGTTATATTCTTGTTTAATGCAACACTATACCTACTCGTATCGCACTGAATTCTATTGATCGTTTAAATTACTAACGCGACGTTTACTTCGGCATTAGTTATAGAAGGATCCGCGGTGTTGACAATCTAAGACATAGGACCATACGGCTACGTTATACATGAAAATTTGTAGTCATAACAGTATAACTAGTGGCTCTGTGAGCTGTAGACCTCGCGAGCAGAGCTTAAAACTGAATAAATGTATGGCAAAAATATTTTTCACCTCAGCAGCTCGAACAAGGGTATTTTGCTACTTAAAAACAGTGAGCAAAATCGCATTTTGCTCACTCAGTGAGCAAAATGCGATTTTGCTCACTGTTTTAAAGTAGCAAAGTAGGGTTCGAGCTGCTGAGGTGAAAACTTAATTGTTGGTATATCTTAAGAAAACATGAGTGAATAGAGGTAAGTGATGAAGAAGGAATATATTTTTCGGGTTCTCTAATATGTTCTCACTGCTGAGGTGAAAAGTTTTGTGAACTACACGAGATCAAAGTTATTTACATCTCGTGCGCTTTTGAGTCCCTTACTACGCTCAAGATTCTAAATTAGATTCACTCGCTACGCTTGTGAATCTAGTATAGAATCTTTCGCTTGCATGGGACTCAAAATAAGCACTCGAAGAAATATCAAACTTTGATCTCTTGTTGTACAAATAACTATATTAAAATATAGGTATAGTACATGTAATGTAAACAAAAAATTAAAAACTACATAAAGCTACAAACTAAAATTAAACGAATACGCTTAACCCGCGCTTGATAAATAAAAAATACGAAATTTTTCATTTTTTTCAAAATAAAAAAATAAAATAAAAAACAACTATACGAAATTTAAGTATAAAAAAAATACAAAAAGTTATGAAGCAGTATACAATTACTGGGGATGGAACCAGGGACCTGCCGATGCAAACAAAAAAGCGAACGTTTGCAAAATACGCCATTATAGTTCTTACTAAAGCTGACGAAATTTAGCTACTCATTCTCAAGCAAAAACTAAATATCTAAATACCGCCAAAACCAGCCATACAAATTTTCTGAATTTTTGGCCATTTAATCTATAAACATATCTCAAAAAGAAAAAACTCTTATGATACCGATACGACTAGAGTAAGACCAAAGAAAGTCTGCAGCGCAAAATTAAAAGTAGTTTTTAAAAATCAGTATGTGACAACACCAAAGAAAATGGATTAAACAGTCTTGATACTTGTGAAATTTCTACCATATTTACCGTCTATGAAAAAATTAAGCTTTGCATTATGGTTAAATAAATTTAATTCCAACAATAGATGTCACTATAAATATGTATAGATATACATACTAATATTGATAAATAACATTGAAAGAATGTGATATTTGGCATCATCAAAATTATTGAGCTTTATCCGCGACGGCCTAGTGGTAAATAGGTACAGAGGGCCTACCGCGAACACCGAAGTTCGCGAATTGCGGGCATCTTTCTCTTTTACTCCCATCAAGGCGTATTTAGAGTGACAGATAAATTGCCCGCAATTTGCGAACTTATTTGGTTTTCGGAAAAACTAAATAAACCATTAAAACAATAAACATATATTAAAAATAAATTTAAGCTTTAATTAGTAGGTTCCCATGCCTTAAGCATAAGCATGGAGGTTGTGGGTTCGAGCTCGAAACCCGGCTAGTACCAATGAGTTTCTCGAAATGTTAGACGAAGTTCATTAGGTAAGTATGCCTATACATATTAGGTGTGTCCAATTTGCTGTGAAACCTTAGTCTAAACCAATATTATATTATCTACATAATATGGTGCAAGTACGAGTATTAAGATGTTTCATTCCACTTACCCGTCATCAACTCCAAATATTGTAAACATTGTCGTTTTTGAGCTTGAATCGCCTTGTGCTGATTTTTTACAAGTGTACAATTATTCGTCATGCGGAAAAGTAACACCCGCACGCCGGTTTTGTAAGGTTTAACCATGTTTTTAACCGCCCTCAAAAAAAAAAAGGAGGTTCTCAGTTTGACCCGTATGTATGTATGTATGTATGTATGTATGTATGTATGTATGTATGTATGTATGTATGTATATTTGTTCGCGATTATCTCGCGTTTGGCTGAACCGATTTTGATGCGGTTTTCAGAAAAGTGTTTCTTACATTCTGGAGAAGGTTTTAGTATACATAGATCTGAGCTGATGCTGAACCCTGGCTGTAGCTAGTGGAACTCAGGTTTGGTGCAACATAGGCTCACGCTGTTTTGGTCATCCGACACGCCTTGATGAGCACTTGGGAGAGCAGTACCCAAGATAGAGCTGATGCTGAACCCTGGATGTACCTAGTGGAACTCGGCATGTACCTAGTGGAACTCAGGTTTGGTGCAACATAGGCCCACGCTGTTTTGGTCATCCGTCTCATCTTGATGAGCACTTGGGAGAGCAGTGCCCAAGATAGAGCTGATGCTGAACCCTGGCTGTACCTAGTGGAACTCAGGTTTGGTGCAACATAGGCCAACGCTATTTTGGCCATCCGTCACATCTTGATGAGCACTTGGGAGAGCAGTACCCAAGATAGAGCTGATGCACCAAACCACCCTGGCTGGCAGGGTTCACCCTGGCTGTACCAAGTGGAACTCAAGTTTGGTGCAACATAGGCCCACGCTATTTTGGTCATCCGTCACATCTTGATGAGCACTTGGGAGAGCAGTACCCAAGATAGAGCTGATGCTGAACCCTGGCTGTACCTAGTGGAACTCAAGTTTGGTGCAACATAGGCCCACGCTATTTTAGTCATCCATCACATCATGATCAGCACTTGGGAGAGCAGTACCCAAGATAGAGCTGATGCACCAAACCACCCTGGCTGGCAGGGTTCACCCTGGCTGTACCAAGTGGAACTCAAGTTTGGTGCAACATAGGCCCACGCTATTTTGGTCATCCGTCACATCTTGATGAGCACTTGGGAGAGCAGTACCCAAGATAGAGCTGATGCTGAACCCTGGCTGTACCTAGTGGAACTCAAGTTTGGTGCAACATAGGCCCACGCTATTTTAGTCATCCATCACATCATGATCAGCACTTGGGAGAGCAGTACCCAAGATAGAGCTGATGCTGAACCCTGGCTGTACCTAGTGGAACTCAGGTTTGGTGCAACATAGGCCCACGCTATTTTGGTCATCCGTCACATCTTGATGAGCACTTGGGAGAGCAGTTCCCAAGATAGAGCTGATGCTGAACCCTTGCTGTACCTAGTGGAATTCAGGTTTAGTGCAACATATGCCCACGCTATTTTGGTAATCTGTCACATCTTGATGAGCACTTGGGAGAGCAGTACCCAAGATAGAGCTGATGCTGAACCCTTGCTGTACCTAGTGGAACTTAGGTTTGGTGCAACATAGGCACACTTTGTTTTGGTTAACCGACTTGTCGTCGTGTGCCTATGTTGCGGAGTTCCACTAGGTGGCTCGATGAACTTTTTTCTAACTGCCTTTAAAAAAAGGACGTTCTCAGTTTGACCCGTAGTATGTATGTACGTATGTATGTGTGTATGTTTCTTCGTGATTATCTCGCGTTTGGCTGAACCGATTTTGATGCGGTTTTCAGAAAAGTGTTTGTTACATTCTGGAGAAGGTTTTAGTGTACAGTTCATGGATGGTTTGAAAAACCAATTGGACCCGGTAGGTGGCCATGCTATCGGTATACCTACCAACAAATTTATGTTGCTAAAACCGATTTAGATAAAATAGTGGGAGTGGGAGTTGGACTCGGACTGGGACTGGGAATGGGAGTGGAAGTGGGAGCAATATACATACAAATCGTTTAGCACCAAAACGTCATATTATGTTGTGTCGCGATTATCATCGAGTTAGGCCATCACCAACATTAGTAGACTAAATGGAGAGCCTAACAAACTAGTATTTTAGCCCAAAACCTAAAATAAATGAAGTATCTACCTATCACTAAAAAGTATAAAATAAAATAAAATAGTTAAAAAATAATTAAAAAATTAAAAATAAACAAAAATAAAACCAAAATAAAATAACTTAATATAATATCTTTTTTAAAAAAAGGGAACCGCCTTCAAAAAACCAACCCACTGAAAAGTACAAAATAATTTTTATATGGCACCCCTTTACGTGTCCAGTCCATATCCCACGGCGTAAAGCAATTTTTTGCCAAAAAGTAATTAATACGTAATAATAAGAAAATTAATAATCATCCGGGTAATTACTTAGTTTTTGAAGGCGGTGCCAAACCAACAAAAACAGTCTTTATGGTAATAAATTGGCCTATGGTGATTGGTAAATCAGAAAAACAATACGAGTACGTAGTACCTACAAGAACTAAATTAATGAGTAAACTAAGTATGTCTTTATAATGCAAGTAAGTACAGCGTTCTTTGTTGTCTAAAATATCGGTTCTCAAAAATTTTGGTTTGGCACCGACTTCAAAAACTAAGTAATTACCCGGATGATTATTAATTTTCTTATTATTACGTATTAATTACTTTTTGGCAAAAAATTGCTTTACGCCGTGGGATATGGACTGGACACGTAAAGGGGTGCCATATAAAAATTATTTTGTACTTTTCAGTGGGTTGGTTTTTTGAAGGCGGTTCCCTTTTTTTAAAAAAGATATTATATTAAGTTATTTTATTTTGGTTTTATTTTTTTTCCGTTCATCACAAAACACAACGAATATTTAAACGATTTTGACAAACACATACCATAGTGAATGACGTTTACTGACTGCTAAAAAACATTGCCATATATCGTTTTTAGGGTTCCGTAGCCAAATGGCAAAAAACGGAACCCTTATAGATTCGTCATGTCTGTCTGTCTGTCCGTCTGTCCGTCTGTCTGTCCGTCCGTATGTCACAGCCACTTTTCT
Organism: Cydia amplana; assembly: GCF_948474715.1. Taxonomy (NCBI): domain Eukaryota; kingdom Metazoa; phylum Arthropoda; class Insecta; order Lepidoptera; family Tortricidae; genus Cydia; species Cydia amplana. The sequence goes on from NC_086081.1 coordinate 7,296,126, forward strand.
CCGAAACTATAAGAACTATACTGTTGAAACTTGGTAAGTAGATGTATTCTGTGAACCGCATTAAGATTTTGACACAAAAATAGAAAAAAAAACAATAAATTTTTGGGGTTCCCCATACTTCGAACTGAAACTCAATATTTTTATTTTCATCAAACCCATACGTGTAGGGTATCTATGGATAGGTCTTCAAAAATGATATTGAGGTTTCTAATATCATTTTTTTCTAAACTGAATAGTTTGCGCGAGAGACACTTCCAAAGTGGTAAAATGTGTGTCCCCCCCCTGTAACTTCTAAAATAAGAGAATGATAAAACTAAAAAAAATATATGATGTACATTACCATGTAAACTTCCACCGAAAATTGGTTTGAACGAGATCTAGTAAGTAGTTTTTTTTTATACGTCATAAATCGCCTAAATACGGAACCCTTCATGGGCGAGTCCGACTCGCACTTGGCCGCTTTTTTTTAATTCGCTGTCAAATTATTGCGCTGCAGACTTTCTTTGGTCTTACTCTATTTGTTTAGGCGGGAGTTATCACGACTCCGCCATATTGAAAAATTACCAAAAACCGGATCGACAAAAAAAATTATTTAGTCATAGAATTCCGTCACAAAATTTCACGAAAATCGGTTAAGAATTGCGACCTGTAGAGGAGAACATCCGGACATACAAAAGCAAAATGCCCGAGTCAAAACGTAGACCTTCGCTACGCTTCGGTCAATTATTTTACTAGGTACCTGTTACAAAACTGCAGGGTGGATCTTTTAAAACGGGCAGCTTCTTGATGCCATTATGCTACGCGAAAAAGGTCTTGGCAGTCCTTCCCTAACTTAAGTTCTTTGAGTTTGATTGTTTGTTTCTCGTCTTGACGTGTCTAAGCAAGCCTTATTTGTTCTAGCGAGACCGCTGCAACAACCAAGCGTTCGCGATGCCCATAGTACCTCGCGCGCACTCCGATAGCTCAGCAGTGTCAACATCCATCGCTGCTCAAACCACGCCTTCCAACGTGATGTTCTTCGTCACGGTACTACTGCTTCTCCAGACGGTGGTCAAGGTGGCCTTTGTGTAACAAATACAAAATATTGGCAATATAATGCTGAGAGCGTACAAACCTTTTTCATCCACCGCTGCCCAGAGCATTCCTTGGAACGTGCTGTTCTTCGTCACCTTTTGCTTTTGCAGACGGTTAAGTGGCTTCCGTGTAACAGAATACAAAGTGTTAGCAATGCCTATAGTGCCGAGTATGCACGGAGTCTAGTTAATCCGGTCAATAGAGTATGAATAACCTACGTGAAAGACATTTTGGTTATTTTTCAAAGCTGGTGGACTACCCACGTCTTAACCTTAGCACGAATAAAGATGTGGTTGGGTTAGAAGTCTTATCGATATATCAAAAAATCCCCTTAAATTTGTATCCCATTAACACCGCATGAGGTAAAAGTTAAAACTATTTCTACTTATTATGTGAAATGTTGGTGCGGTTTATGTGATATTTTATTATTGTCTCGTACATTGATTTAGTAATAAATTTTAAATCTATATTACGCATTTTTCTTTGTAACACTCTAGACGTCGTTGTTGTAAATCGTGCGTACAGCCCCAAGAATAACCATCGTTTGTGGTGTACGGTGTCAAAGTAATCTTTACGCTGTCAAAGTAAGGTTTAGTATATTTGTGATAAGAAGAATGAGCGCTTGCTTTAGGTATATGAAAAGGTAAGATACATACAACGTAAAATGGACGTTTGATTTATGCAGTAAACCACTGTTAACCTTTTCGACGCCGCGCCGTGTCAAACACAAAAGCTGTCACGCTGACGCCACGTCACCGAAGTGTCAAAACTGAAATTGAACTTTATGCTTATGCACGTGGGTCTATATTGCTCTGTGGTCTGTGACCGATTAATCGGTCTTTGGCGTTGAACCTACGGTGCGGATATATCGGTCATTGGCGTCCAAAAGGTTAATATCCATTTGTCATATAGGTATGTACCACAAAGCGTCATTCACGTACACGCCAACATCGTCAAGTTTTAAAGCATTGTGAATTATTATTTTGCAGATGAGCTGATTATATGCCATAATACTTATAAGCGTTTTGAAATAGTTACAACAATCCCTAACGCCTAGAGTTTCTGGTTATAATCCTTTTCCAGACATACGATTTAACAGTTCCACATACGCGCCAATAAAAAATCAACTTTAGCACTGCGATTTAAGGTTTAAATTTGATTGTACTTTCGGGAAACATGATTTGTCTTCAAACTAATGGAAAAGGGTTAAAAGGGTTAGCATTACAATATTTAGAAATTTGTTTTAAAGGTTTTAAGCTAATGGCAGAAGAACCCAATACACACTTAATTTTTTATTTTAATCGCAGACAAAAAGCGCTTAATCAAAGCCAGCTAATTATCCCTTATTAACTTTGCAAAAAAAACCCGTGAAAAGCCCTCGATCACACATGGCCCTTGAATAATTCATTTTATTCAGACTTCCGTCCCGGGCCGGAAGTGGGTTCAATTGGGCGGGAAGGGCTTGACCGCGGGTCGAGTGACCCTTCCCTTGTCGCCTTTCAATCATAAGGCTGTCAGGGCAACTTGCCCTTTATACCTAATTTGACAAGGGATGTAAGAAGGTTTTGGTATCGATAAAAATATCGATATGTAAATACCTATTATTCGATGGATAATATTATCGAAAAATATCGATATTGTGGAAACTATTTGTTCTTACTTAGTTGGAAATGCATTAATGATAACAGTATGCTAATTTATAAAGCGCATTTATGCCAGTGATTGTTTTGACGTGAATCTTCTATTGAGGTAAGGGCCGTAATTTGAAATAGTGTTAAAAGATACATTTGAAATGAATGAAATGATAATATCGATAATGTCGATAATCAAGATTAGGATTTTGCTAAAGCTTATTCAAGAGAGTTTGTGAAGCGTTGATACGGACACTTGGTGGTCGTGAGTTTGAATTAACATAAAACGTAATATTTATGATATAGGAAGAGTACGAATTACATAATTAACCTACCTACTTAAACATCTATACAATACAATAGGTACTCTTTATTGCACTCCTCACACAGTTTACAATACATAGAAGTATTATATCCTCCTAAGTCCCTGCGTAAAAACGTTTGTAAATATGTATTCCAAAAAATGTTTTAAACTTTCATTGAGTAACTAAGGGTTCCAAATTCAAAAACAAAACAAATGCTTTTGGGTCTCAGGAGGCTATAGAAATAACAACAGGCGGTCTTATCTTACCTATATCTTTAGACAAAACTTGTCCAGACAACCTTGCGTTTTTTTTTGCTTTGTTAGTCATGTAAATGTAATTTGTTATGCCTTTGCTAATTATAACTAGACAATATGTATCTCGCATCGAATCTATGACAGATCTTATACTTAATTAATTTGCTACTTAATATCACCTATTACATTAATGATATGTGAAAAACGTTGCAATTAGTATGTAAGAAAAAAGTTGCTTCCAATAAGTTTGTAAAGGACTTTTTTATTTAAATTTTATTCATTCACGTCGACCGTCTGTTTCCTTTCGCTCCATCAACCCCTGTGTAAATCACGTGTGAAAACAACCCACAGGAAATTCCAATAAACCCGACGATTTCCCTCCAAATACCCTCATTTGGGGTGTCCAGTGCGTTAAGGAGCCAGCTCACTTGTCTCGACATATGGGGCAAATCGCCTGCGAGGGAGAGACTTTGTTAAATCTACAGCATATATTGCAGTCAGCTTTCACTTTAATCTGTAGTCAATAAGGTTCAGAATAGAACGGTTTAACTATGTGTTGGTTCTTGTCTTAATAAATTTTTGAGGGTGGGAAAATTCTCGATATCCGGAATATCTCTAGCCGGACCGGTTATTTTTATTGGACATAAACTAGGGTTGCGGCAGAGATTCGGGTCGCGAAGTTTGGTCGGACATGCGAGGGTGGATATTGGCCCAATTGTGAGAGTTTGATTTCAAAAAGTTTGATGACTTTTGTTTTACGGGGGTTCTTTTGGTTTATTGAAATATTTGTTTTTGGTGCTATGTAAATCAAAACTATTTTGATCGGAAGATTAAAACTACGCAGGTCAGTGATGTTAACTTAAGTAGAATCTACCAGGAATTCGTATCAGGTACAGAGTGTATCAGAAGAACATTTATAAATACTGTTTCCGCTGATGCCGGTTAACTGCACGATATATTTGTTTATTATATATATGTCATACTAGTTTTCGCTGCCATCAAACTCTTTCGCAGTTTGGCAGTCCTATTTGAATGTAACATATATGTACCGTGTCTTATGAAAATAAATAAATAATAAGTAAAGTTTACTTTGAGATACGGAACTGCTTACGTTAACTTCAATTAGTTCCGTCAATTTCACACAGATTTTTACCAAAACACGTGCTCGCATCGTTAGCTCGCCCGTTTACCGAGTTTGCTTGCGTCCAGGTGTGGACCGTTGGCACAAAGCGATGGTATGATCGATCGTGTCATTTGCCACGCACCGTCGGTCAGTGAGATTTGCACAAACTTGATAGGGATGTGTCGTTTTATCGATAAGCTTGGTACTTGTGGAAGTTACGTTTTATTTGATGAGACGCCCACGCAGTACTTAGGTACTTAAATAGACGCAAACAATACAATATAAACTCGATTATACTTTAATGCCTTACAAAACATGCTCTATGAATAATCTTGGAATCTATATAAGTATGTAAAAGTTTGCATTATGAAGTAAAGTGTCCAATAAAATAATTATTAATCATTCTGAAGAAATCTTATAAATATTATTTGTAATTTTATCGCATATTTGCAAAACCTTCAAAACTCTATGTAGATATTATTTCCTGAAAAATAAAATTTACTGTCTTCTGAGTAACGTGTTATGTGTACCAACTTATAATTAAGCGGGATATGAGCAAGATGAAATAAAATATTCTTATATTTTGTACTTTTGAATGGAAGTCGATAACTTATAATAGATCGATACTGGAACAACCCTAGCTAATCGCGAATCGTTTGACATGTATTATTGACCGGATGATCAATGATCTACGGATATTTAGATCAATAAAATTATGCAAAATCATCGTCATATTGTCCTGTGTTGACCTTTTTACTTAGATTTTGGGTACCTAACATTGCGTGTCGGCTGTGATTATTATAACGCTTATAATAAACTTCGTCATGATGTTTCTTATCGTTTTCGGTAAACAATACATTTCGGGGGCTATTGGTTACACGAGAAGTGAGTTTGCGATGAAACTAAAAGCTATGAAAGCGCACGTTGTGGTGTTGTACAATAATATTTCATATATTTTGACACAAAACATTTTTTGTCTCATGAAATAAAGTCGGCCATTTTTGTATCGAAAATAATTTTCTAGTGTGTCACGCAAAAAGTTTATACTAAATCGAGGGACATATTTTATTGTTTCTGTGGATCGACAATATTATATTATTATGGACCTACCAAAAACGTTAATAAATATAAATAAATGGATTGAAAATTTTCATTCCTTTATGTCTGTTAGTAACTTCTATAGAGATAATTAATCTTTTTCTCGATATTTTCATCTTTACGTAGACTTCGTAAAATTATAAGAACCTTACTTAATTATATTTATGTTTCCATAAAGGGCAATCGCCTTGCAATGTTAATGCACTTTTGAAATGCATCCAAATCATGCGCAGCTATTTCAGTGTTAAAATACTCTGGCCATTGAGACCGTTTCGTTGACCGTCGGTGACCATTTATTTGCGGATGTTTTTTGTTGGCACCCCGCCAGTGGTCGGCAGACGCATAAAGACGTCTTTTTGTCTGTCTGTACGACTCGTTATAGCTCGGAAAGAATTTCACTTGAAGTTGGTTAGTCGTTAAAGCGGTAAATTACGCTGAAAAAAACAGGTTTTTATTAATTTAAGCTTTATTTCACAGTAAATAACGTACACTTAATAGACTTTTTATAAGTTAATCTAAATACTCTTTAAAGTTTAGTATATAAATGACTAGGTTATAGGTAGATTGACTGCATTTCTATCAAAAAAAATTTGCTTGGCCTAACTGACTCTAAGACATTATGTCCGGTTACGGTTATGGGCCCGTTTCTCAAAAGCTTGTAACTTGTAATACAAACGGATGTCACTTTTTGACAGCTTTTGTTAGAAAGGGACTTCCACTTGTATTACAAGTTACAAGCTTTTGATAACGGGCCCCATAGCCCATTGTAGTCCACAGTAAAAGCAAAAATACGAACGCGCATTCAGAATTAAAAATAAACAGTCAGTACTCAGGGTTATCAACATGTGTTGACCGCGTGTGGACATCCTTAACACGTTTATGCCAAATTTTATATCAACTGGCGAGCATTGGCCTGAAGTGCAGTATTTTTAGTATGAATGAATGGCCGGAATTTGGCTCCCGGTGTGATGCACTGGGTTGCAAAATATTGGCTAATATTTTTTTTGCTTTTGTATTTATCGCTGCTGTTCGATATTCCTTATCTAAGAAGAACAAAATTAGGTTAGAAACCTTAAGTGAAACCAAAGTATATAATTACAGAAAAATAGAAAAAATAATATCAATATCTCATGGGAGGTACCTACCTATCATATCTCTACACCTGCAATCTGTGGGCGCAGTATACGCAACGGGCATATAGGGCCCTTAGGGTCCAGTACAATAATGCGTTCCGGGTGCTGATGGGGCTGCCTCGTTTTTGTAGCGCATCAGGGATGTTCGCGTCGGCGCGCGTGGATTGTTTTTATACTACCATGCGTGCGCGCGCAGCATTCCTGGTGCGCCGTGTGCGTGGCAGTCCCAACACCATCCTTCGAATGATAGCGGACAGGGTAGACTGTCCCTACTTGACGCACTGTGAGGGACTGCATTTCCCCATCAGTGTTGTGTTGTTTTAAAATTTTGTACCTACTAACCCCCTAGCTTGTAAGCTCTACTAATAAAAATGTGTCCATGTGTTACACGAAATAAATATATAATCATTCATTCTTTCATATAAAATTTTATATTGTGAGCTCACTGTAGGACTACTAGGTCGATTGGTATGAGTACCATCTCAATTGTCTCATAAATCTCATACCAAATATTTTATTTATTTCATTTGTTTATATCAGGAGAGTAAGGTGAACGATTGATTATACACACAGCTACCTAAATAGAGTATTAATCGCAAAAACGGTAGTGAATGAATGAGCGAATCTGTCTTAAGTGGACAAGACAAACTTAAGCTAAACAAATTGAAGACACTTTTTACTTTTAGCAACTTTTATTCAGTCTTGCTGTTGGCTGTTCAACTTGCTGTCGGTACGAAACAGAACATTAATTTATATAACTCGCAGTCGCAGTTGGGTCAATCAAATTTCAGAAATAGGTCACTTCTGTGGACAAAAAATCAAAAGTTAACGACCAAGTACTTACTGAAAAAATACATCCCTGTAATAAGGATGCAGTTCAAAAATTAGCTTTTGATTCTCTTAACTTTGTGATGTCTACAGGAAAGACGCGAACCAGTTAAGCATACCTACAATAAAAAAAAATTACCCAGTCATTACCGTAAAATGGGGTAAGTAGGGGCAAAACTGACATTCAAACTTCGATAATATTTTATTTTTACATATGCAAACTGAATGGTGTATTTGATTAAGTGTTCCGGACGTTTGTATTTAAGTTTTTATTTTATTTTGGGTAGTTTCATTTCATAACTTTGACGATAAACAGGAACCCTACTCACCCCATTTTACGGTACATGACATGTTGCGTTTAACTCTGATGCCGATACCTATAGCAAATGGTAAGTACAATATTCATACCTCAACTTAAAGCTAGGGTAAAGAATCAGTAATAAGTAGACCACCTAATCATGATAAAAACTCAAAACTTCTAACCAACATGCAAACTCCATATCTCGCCCGTAACTAACCCAAAGCGCAAACATTCGAGCAACTAGCACGAGTCCAAAAACTTTAGCACTTATAAAGCCGAGTTATCTCGGCCTCGTAAGGACTCTATTTTAAGTTTCGGACAGTGCCCGCATGCGGCTGAAGTGGGGACGTAAAGAATATTCGTAAGTACAGTCACTCGGGAAATATTTGGCAAAATATTGGCGTTGGTACGCGTTATGAGTCATATCATCGATATTGAAATATGCTAATAAATATGACCAGCAAATTAAATAATAAAAAAACTGCGTAGATATTGAATTAAATTAGCGCTCTCGTTTGAGCCTCTTACGATTAAGACTGATTAGTTTTCAAAACAACGTTTCAAGTTAGTATTATGATTATACATTTTTATGGAAAAAAAATGATATGTTGGTAAATAAATAGATTTTCATATAATTCCTACAAATTCAATTTAAAAAACTCAAAATTAAGCAAGTAAATAGACTCGGCATACTACGAAGAGTATGAAGTCCCAGCCGCGGCCATAGATTAGGCTGTTCAGGCGCGCGGCTGTCGCGGGCTAATTGTTGGTTGTGCAAGCCGGGACAATGCTGCGCGCATGCATTTACATCCAGATTAGGCGATACAGCGAGCTACTAAGGCTGGTTTTAGTGTCACGCGGACCGTCCGTGCGGATCGCTCCGCACCGCCAAATTGTATGAGGAAGCTGTCCACGCGGACGGTCGTCCACTAATCGGTTATTGAAACATAACTTTTTTCAAAAAAATGGTGCCACGTCCGCATTTTACTATAGGATATTTACACTCTGTTAACAGAAAATTATCACAAAAGTGTGACATGTCCAACACTTTTGTGTCATATCATACATTTACTCATCAAAAACGGATATGGCAATAATAAAATGCTTTTTTTCATGATTACCACAATATTTGATGTTCACAATATTTCTATGGATGTATGTATAAATAGTAAATATATATGCCTAAATGATAAATAAGTTCAATATTTCCTAAAAGTAAAACTTTTCGAAAAATATTTTTTTGCTTGTTTTCGCTCTCCTGTAAACCAAAGTAAGTGGTTCCAGCCTTCACCACTGGAGGACTTCGTCACTTTTTCTTTAATATATGACATCTATTTCAGTTTATAATTTATATATAGTAGTGTGACTTCTTAAAAAACACAAATCAAAATATTTAATAAAAATAATTTGTTTTGTTCCCAAAGTTGCAATGTAAGTGGTATCTGGCACAAACGTATTCTCACCCAACGAAATGCCTTCTCCACCGTAATCCTACCTCCGTTCCTCCCTGTAATGTATTTAATGTAAGAATTTAGACAATGCCAGGACCATTATAAGTTTCCAATATGACGGATGGTTATTGCCGGTGGAGCTGTCTGCGCTGGTCACTTTACATTTGTATCTGCTTATTGTACTGATTAATAGCTATTGGTTTGAATAATTTCGAGAGATCGTGTAAATTTATATTGCGACTAGGATTTAGTATTACACTTAGAATCGGTTGGGCTGGGGTCTCTATTATTCTGAAATACAATATTTTCCTCATGTGGTTATACAATTAATTTTAACGGGCAAATATGTATAAATAATGAAAACAAGTGGCTCTAAGAGCTTTAGACCTCGCAAAGCCCATTGACTTAACTGAACTCACAAAATTTTGTGAGAATCGGTTGATAAAGCGAGCTTTGAAATTGAAATTGAAACTTCGCTCGGTAAAAAATAAATATTCAGTGATGGTCACCTATGATGAAATGTAATATAGCTTGTACACCGTTATTGTTATTATAGTAACTACAATACAGATTTTAGACACTGTAAGTAACAGCTAAGCTTCAATTTTATTGGTCTTAGGCCGACATACCAATATTTGCATTTTATGGGTCTACCTTGAATCATATAAAGGCGTCTAATCAAAATATCAGTAGTATCATTTCGCAATGGGTCAAAGTAGCCACATCCGTCTGCGCGAAATTCCGTACGCGAGCGTATTTTTCATACAACAGTAGATAGGTACTAGTAACTTTACTACCTTTAACGGTAAGTAGCTTTTAGCAGTCGAAAGTTTCCATTATGGTACAAAAACCGGCCAAGTGCGAGTCGGACTCGCGCACGGAGGGTTCCGCACCATCAACAAAAAATAGAGCAAAACAAGCAAAAAAAAAACAAGCAAAAAAACGGTCACCCATCCAAGTACTGACCCCGCCCGACGTTGCTTAACTTCGTTCAAAAATCACGTTTGTTGTATGGGAGCCCCACTTAAATCTTTATTTTATTCTGTTTTTAGTATTTGTTGTTATAGCGGCAACAGAAATACATCATCTGTGAAAATTTCAACTGTCTAGCTATCACGGTTCGTGAGATACAGCCTGGTGACAGACGGACGGACGGACGGATGGACGGACGGACGGACGGACGGACGGACGGACAGCGGAGTCTTAGTAATAGGGTCCCGTTTTTACCCTTTGGGTACGGAACCCTAAAAAGGGCCTGAAAATTGTCAAATAATATACTTTTCTCAAAAATGGACGGCAAAGTCGACGTTGCCGGTTAAAAAAAAATTGGTCGCGAAGTGCAAAAAAAAATCAAAAATCAAAACGTTTATTCTGTAAATAGGCTTAAGCTAGCTCTTTTACAAGTCATCTTATAACTATACCACAAACTATACATATATATACAATGTTCTACTTTAACATAAATGCATCCTTATCTTCTACAAATTCTTTAACAGAATAATAAGCTTTTTGTAACAGCTGTCGTTTCACAATTGACTTGAATTTATTCATTGACAATTTCGTAATATTAAATGGTAACTTATTATAAAAGCGCACACTGTTCCCCATAAATGACATATTATTTACTCTATTTAAACGTAATCTTGGAATGGCCAATTTATTTTTATTCCTAGTGTTAAAATTGTGTATGTCACTATTCAATTTATACATGTCAATATTTTTTCTTACATACATTATATTTTCGTAAATATATTGGGAAGCAACAGTGAGAATATTGATTTCTTTAAATTTATCTTTGAGAGACACTCGTGTTCCTAAATTATATATGTTACGTACAGCACGTTTCTGTAAAACAAAAATTGAATTAATGTCAGCGGCTTTGCCCCATAATAAAATGCCGTAAGACATGACGCTATGAAAATATCCAAAATACACCAGCCGTGCTGTCTCAACATCTGCAAGTTGACGGATTCTTTTAACTGCGTATGCTGCCGAACTTAGTCTACCTGCTAGTGTAGAAATGTGCGTACCCCACTGTAATTTTGAATCCAAGGTTAAGCCTAGAAAAACAGCTTTATCTTCAAAATCTAAAATTTCTTCTTTTAAAACAACCTGTGCGTTACTTGTATGCTGGACATTAGGCAAAGAGAATCTAACACATTTAGTTTTCTTGGCATTGAGAAGTAAATTATTTGTAGTAAACCAATGAACTACAGAGGACAATAAATCATTTATTTCATTGAATTCACTCTGTTTCCTTTTTACTTTAAATATAATAGATGTATCATCTGCAAAGAGAACCAACTTATGCTTTTCATTAACTATATAAGGCAGATCGTTTATATATACGAGAAATAAGAATGGGCCAATAATAGATCCCTGGGGGACGCCCATTGAAGTAATAGATCCCGACGATTTAGTTTTATTTATGTCCACTTTCTGAATTCGGTTTCTAAGATAGGACCAGATGAGATCAAGAGCCTTACTCTTTACGCCATAGTGGTTTAGCTTGCGAATAAGAGTGTCATGATCAACACAGTCGAAGGCCTTCGACAGATCGCAAAACACGCCTATTGCATCTAGTTGTTGTTCCCAAGTGTTGTTGTGCGAAAAAGTTAAAAACATTGCAGTCTCGATTTCGGGACTGCAATGTTGCATGCAAATTCCATTATTTAACGAGTTCCAAACTTTTTAAAAGTTGAAATGGCCATATCAAATGAAGGCATAGGTCCAATTAAACAGCCAATCAGATGATCAGCACTTATTATTATAATGTTAGTACCGCGACTATTTAGGTGTCTCAAATAGATTGGCGTATTTTCAGCAGAAAAATACACTTCTTTTTTTTTAAAGGCGGCAAAGCACATATTTTCATACGGTTTTACTTTTTTCTGTGATAATTACACCATTGCTCCGGTAAATAATTTCTATTTCTTGCACCATTTTTGAGAAAAGCACTATATATGACTCGGCTGGAAGGCTACTTGCTGGCTTCGAATTCAATTAAACGGACTCCCAAGGTCGTCCGTTTAAAACGAATTCTTAGCCAGCAAGTAGCTACTTCCGAACCTCGACAATAATGTATTATAATTATAATAACTCAAGCCGGAAAATGATTATCAATAATGATGCATCACTCCTGCGCCAGCTAAAATGGTGCACTAAATAGTTCTAATAAAAGCTCGATCGTGCAATATTTAGATCGGTCAGTATGGGAAAGTCTGACTGAAACTATAAGACATACGAAAATCTGTTCTTAAGAACCATGCCATCTATTTTAATAACAAGAAGAACTGCATTCATACATTACAAAAAAAAGCGGCCAAGTGCGAGTCGGACTCGCACATGAAGGGTTCCGTATTTAGGCGATTTATGACGTATAAAAAAAAACTACTTACTAGATCTCGTTCAAACCAATTTTCGGTGGAAGTTTACATGGTAATGTACATCATATATTTTTTTTAGTTTTATCATTCTATTATTTTAGAAGTTACAGGGGGGGGGGGGACACATTTTACCACTTTGGAAGTGTCTCTCGCGCAAACTATTCAGTTTAGAAAAAAATGATATTAGAAACCTCAATATCATTTTTGAAGACCTATCCATAGATACCCCACACGTATGGGTTTGATGAAAAAATTTTTTTTGAGTTTCAGTTCGAAGTATGGGGAACCCCAAAAATTTATTGTTTTTTTTTCTATTTTTGTGTGAAAATCTTAATGCGGTTCACAGAATACATCTACTTACCAAGTTTCAACAGTATAGTTCTTATAGTTTCGGAGAAAAGTGGCTGTGACATACGGACGGACAGACAGACGGACAGACAGACAGACAGACAGACAGACAGACATGACGAATCTATAAGGGTTCCGTTTTTTGCCATTTGGCTACGGAACCCTAAAAACCTATACTCAGCTCGGGAATCGAACCCGGACGTTTTGGAAAACAAAAACTATTTCTATTTAGATATCGATTGTGTAGGTCTTAAGGATGACCGGGCCGTGTCCGGGCCGGAGCTTCCGAAGCTTCGTTTTCTATGGAAATCATCACGTGATTGCCTGTCATCTGTCATAGAAAAGTAAGCGCCGGAAGCCCCGGTCCGGACACGGCCCGTTATAACGTGAGTCATCCTTAAAGCAGTAAATTATACTATGAAACATGATGTCTAAAATGAATAAGATGCATTGTGTTTTCATATTCTTTAATTTATTTTAGTAAGTGTTTGAAATTACCACCCGCTTTTTATTATTTTGAGTTGGTACAGGTTTTTTTAATGTATGATTGCAGTTTTTCTTGTTATTAAAATCGATGACATGGTTCCTAAGAACAGATCTTCGTACATATGTCTTATAGTTTCAGACTTTCCCATACTGACCGATCTAAATGGGCCACCCTATATATGCCAAGGGAATCAGGTTTATTGTGCTCTTTAGCTCATTAGCTGAAGGTTAAAAATACTCTCGTACGGATTTGGCTGCACTGACCTTATGTCAAAGTTTGTACACTCATTCACAATTTGGCACATATACCCGTTCGTCATTATAGTCCACAGCCGTACCCCACGCATCCCGCGCATATTAAAACATTATTCAAGGCGGTCATTACCATAATAAATGTTAATAAAGTCGCCGCACATGCGCATTAGCCGCTCGTAAATCTCGCGTTCGCTATTGGTTTTCAGAACGGCCTGTATCAATTATGGCGCGGACTTTGGTGAGTGCGTTTGCGCAAGGTATGTTGCTCTGCTTTGTCTGCTGGCGGTCCTGGGATCGAATTCTGGCAAGGTTATGAAATCTGCCTCAGTTTTATGCCATAGACTACGGCGTTGTTGGTAAGCTATAGGGATATTTTCCAATCATTTATCTAACTATAAGTAGATAGGTATAAGTAATCTTGCTTATACAATAGATAAACGATAACTTATCTTTCGCCTAGCGCCCATAATACCAGTTAAGGCTGTGTCTAAGATCAGCTCTATTTCAGATTGCCCTCAAATATATATTTTTTTAATGTTGGCTAATGTAGATATAATAATAACGACCGTTTTGTGCACTTTGACCAGGTTCTCTAGAACTGTGTCGTATGAAAACTGCAGTTTGACTTCTGATTCTTTTAGTGGTGTTTCCTGGGCTTCAAGAAACCCGATGCTACCAGTTTTAAAGGTGGTCCGCATCAGCCACACTACTTTAAAAAACAACGGGTTGCACTCAGGGAGTGCCGGCAGAAGTGAAAACTCAATGACTAGTGCAAAATGCACTATGTATAATCGAGGTTAACGCCATCTAGCGTTAGCGTTAATTACTTGAAACCCCTAAGCAGTCTAAGCACATCACTGTTAGTACTCGAGTTATATTAATACCAGTTAGAGCGAAACTCACTAGATGGCATTTAAATCAATAAAGAAAAACTCAATGACATTACATTTAACAGTTTTTCATGTAATGTCATTGAGTTTTTCTTTAAATGTCATCTAAATGAGTGGCCATCTAAATCTTACGGTCACGTGATCGTCTTACGCTGTCTCGAGTTTAACATTTTTACCCCACCTCAAAAAGTGCACAGCGCCGTTCACTTCAAGTGGAGCATACACGCCAACCTCGTCCGGGGCGTGCATAATCCCCGCCCACGTGTGATGTCCCCGGGACTCGCCTGTCGCTAATTGCATGCTTTTAACTCTTTCTACTATTTTTACATCTAGTCCTAAGGTATTCATAAAAGTCCAGGGGGTCTAGTCTAGGTTTTTGTTTCTCAATCACGCAAAAAACTGAACACAGTTAGTTGAAATTTAGATGACATATAACATGGGTTATATTACAATTATAAATGTCGATATTGTTCCATAGGTACCATTCTATCATTCTCTACGGGGAAAGTTTGGGAAGTCCTACGACTACAGGTACTATACGGTCATACTAACGGGAGAGGAGGGTCAAGGTTACAACTTTTACGCGGACGAATTCTCAAGTTGACGTGAAATACAAAGGTATGCTGCACTATCTGAATAGTTTTGTAGGAAACATAATAAAGCCTGACCCGGGCTCCATTGAGGCGCATTGCATTGCATGGTGCAACGCTGCAGTCGTTATCGGTCAGGCGCTGACCTTTGAAGATGGCCCGCTCCGTGGGCTATAGGTTAACCGTGGTGAATTTGGGACTCGGAAAGGTGATAAAAAGTGCAAACTGTATTTTGGAATGTATCTCAGTTTATTAGCCAAAGGATATACAAAATGATGAGGTTGTGCTAGATCTTGTAAATAGGCTAGAAAGAGCAGCTTTTACTAGGTCCGGTGCTGCCACAGAATAAATAATAGTACTAGGTACAGAAGACTCACTCTCTAACAAAACGCGTCTGTTACGATCAGGACAGATATGGCCGCTAAGTGGCGACAGCGCCACGCGCGGCTTATGGCTAGCCACCAAAATTGGTGTGGAACGGATGTACTTTTAGCTACCTGTAGCAAAGCGACGAAATCGCAGAGTGAGCCACGCCTGGTGCTGATTCGAGAAAATGGTATTCTGACTACACGTGGTCATATCGCTCGAAATTTACCTAAGGGTGAAAGTTTTACAGTTTTTGCACGAGTTTTGCGTTCCGACCTTTTTGTTTACAAAATTGAACGTCGTAGAAGTAAAATGTATCAAATGAATATTTGCCGTACCAGCGAAATTATGTTTGAATACCTATCTAAAGTTTACATTTAGTTATATTCAGGGATTTTCCACGTTTTCTGTTGATCTAGCATGTCGGCCCGTGGTTCTATGTACTTAGGCTAATAAAGATAGTGGCCCTAACAATAGCGATTTGTTATTTTATCTGGCTGTAAGATCTAGGTCTTGTTTACAGCATATCCAGGTTGCTGGATTATGTCATATTCATATCCGTCTTACTGTTGTTATTTCAATATAATTACTTATTTGTACTAATAAAAAAAGTTTCATGTGTACAAAAAACAATGATTATTTTGAATAATTTGAGTCTGACCATAAAATAGCAAACTACATAAACTGATAGAAACTACATAGATGAAGCCATTTATTTTCGGTACACATAGTCGTAGTAAAAAATAATTCTCGCCTTAAGTTAGGAGACATATTTAGATGGAAATGAAAATGGAAATTAAAATGAAAATGAAATGAAAAACCATGGAAATCCGTGGTCTCTGCCTACCCCTCCGCGAAATAAGCGTGATTATATGTATGTATGTATGTACATATTTAAATAGACCACGACGGGAGTAAATTGTATAGAAGCAAAACAATCACTTTAGTATATGCCATTTGTGCATGCACATGGAAATGGAAAGCCACCAAATGTCTACGTAATCACGCTTCCTCTCATCTCTATAAGGCAGCGACACGACGTTCACATATAGGAACAGTATTAATCTCTGCAATTAGTAGGTGACATTTGCTGTAATGTATGGCCACGACGTATAACCTAATGCGGCGGTCAGATGTAGGTGTTTACACGGTATTACTGTTTGTGATGGAAATTATGAAATGGTTAATCTTTTGAGCGGTTGTTATGAGACTCAATTCTTGGTTTTCTTACTTTTCTACGCTGAAAACTGATGCCAGAAAGTTGCGGCCACAACCAGAATATAGACTTGATCATGTCTCTATTCCGTGTTGGCCGATTTCTGCCTTTCAGACCCTGTAGTCTGACCCGTGTAAAATCCCCAACCGTATAAAATCTGCGTGTGGTTATCTTTACTCTGATTTGCTTGCCCTCCATTTGGTGAGCATCATTTTTGTGCCCTCAAGTACATTAAGTTTTTCAACATAGAATAAGCTGTATTTCTTGATATGCCCATACGTTGCCATTGATCAGGAATTTTGACAACATTGTTGTAACGATTGCCTTTATAACAAACGTCTATGAAGTGTCCTAGAAGTTACATCTGTATCTCCGACACAATCCGCTGCTTCTTGTCTTACATACAAAATTACATTTATTCCCTAATACGCTTATCACATGCGAATATCCAATCAGACATAAACATAAAGGGACCTTTACAAAACGGAATTGCGACGTCACAATACGCCATATATAACCATCGCGGCCTATCATTATGGGTCGAACGGTCAGTGGGGGCGTGAAATGTCACCGGCCTGCAATCGCTGTGGCTATCATGCGATGGCAATTGCATAGACATGAAGTGCATGCAATAGTTGTTTAACAGGACATCTACTCTTTGGAACCAAAGGTTTCTTACTGGTGTAAGGATTGCTCTCAGTGACAACAGCAGACTTCAACAGCTGCTTTTCAAACCACTGCTTTTCAAGCGCTCAGCAAATTTTAAGTAGCATAATATATGTAAAAGAGCAGGTGCTCTACGTCATTAGTTCTATTTTTTATTAACCATACTTATACAGCAACCAGCAACGGGCGAAGAGCGACAAGCGACAAGGCACTTTTCTCGTCAACGGAATTTACTCTAAATTATCGTTTAGTAAAAAGCTTTGTAGCTGAAATAGTCGATAAGTGGTAAAACGGCCAGATACCTACAGCATTAGGATTTGCCCATGAAAGTATTTTTGATTGTTGTATTTGTGGGGTTCAAATATTGATTCGGAAACTGATACCTAAAGATCAACGATAACGGCTACATTTTGAAAAAGAAACAGGATTCATTGCCAGAGTGTCCGCACGTGGTCATAAGGTCGCATTTCCTGTTCCCTCGCTCCCATCTCAATTCCCACAGAATTCAGCAAAATCCAGAACTAAATACGCGGCCTAAAAGACAATAGCATTGAATAATGACCATTAAAATTCAATAAGGCGATTCTTGAGCAATAAATCGTTATAGAAGGCTATCGGAGCGGGAACAATCTTATCCGGGACTGGCCCATTGTACGAGGCATCGCAGGACTAGTGGAGACAATTCAAATAGATGCCCATAGTCGGCCTAGGGCAATTTGTGCCCAACAGAGTGTTTTGACACCTTCATACATAAACATTATGCTGTTGAAAAATTTGCGGCCGGTTGTACTGTTTGGATTTTGTCTCGTTACATTGTTGGTTATTATTAAAAGTGACTTTTGCATTACGTACCTAAGTTGAGCGTTGAAGAATCATATTTTGCCCATTGTAGACTTTGACCTGAGTGCTCCATAAAAATTTAAATGTATCTAGACAAATGTACAATAAATATTATGGTATGTGATGTGATGAATCAGCTGTGAAAATTATGTTTATTTTCAGTTTAGCTTTTAACCTCAAGTAATTGAATTGTGTTCAATTAATATATTTTCTACTGCGTTTTTGCGTTCACAAATACAAATGTAACTTAACTGCTACCAGACAAAAAAATAAGAAAAACTCAATTGTACCTACGTTAAACTTTGTTAATAATACCATGAAAGGATAACTTACGTACAGTCAAAAGCAGAAGTAGCTACGTGCGCGAGATTAACACAACTTTATTGTTAAGACTTAAGAGAATAAAAGCGTGTGCAGATCTTTTTGGATACCTAGCCCACCTAGTGGAAGAGAAGTAAGTGTATTATTAATAGGGCAGGGGGCATATATTTACCACCATAATTTGGACTTTAATTAAAAATGGTGGAGTTCAATTTCGAGTAATTTCTGACATCTTTCTGCCCTATTAAGGGTAGTCTTCTCTAGACTATCTAGTGCGCAATGAAAGCGATTGTCCAGTGCGTCATGTCTGAAAAAGCTTTTAGATTCAACAATTCAAATGTAGGTAGGAAAACAAAAAGTAAAACGTCCTTAACCGATGATCATCCTCCGGTAAGTGAGGCGCACCAGGCCCGCAATGACATAATATATATCTACCATTGTGCGCAAGGTGAATGCTGTTATTACGGCCACCGCTTATTATTGTAATATAATAATACAAGGGCCAACCGCGGCTGCGTTCGCTGTACCGTTTGTTTTGAGATGAAGGTGAAATATATTCACGATTAACATTGTTTCTGGTACCTATAAGTTTTTTTAATTCCTCTCATCTAAGTATGTTAAGGGTATCAATTTTCTTTTGTTACGTGGAGTCCATTTAGCTTTAGTGTAAGTCCCCTTGCCCTCGTGCTACGCCACCTTAAGTAGGAGCGCCTTAACGATTGAAACTCCAGTGACTGAACAGTCAACATGAAAATAGATTTTCGACAATCTCCAACCGAAAAGTAAACATAATATATGTATCGGGATACAACGAATAGCGACATGATCATTTCCATATATTACTTAAGTTCCATTGGACGTTTTCTATATCTTAATGATTGTCATTTGGTTAGGCCCCCTTGCCCCATAATATACCTCATCATCACCAATTCACCAACATCTGATGATAAAATATATACGCATGAAAATAAATATACCTAATAGAATCAGACCTATTGTTTTTCATACTTGGATACGGTGACAGTGGTCATCTTTATACAATGTATTAACCTTAAAAGTCTGTATTGAGATGACAGCTGTTACCGTATCCAAGCTGTGTGAAAAATACTATACAAATCACCTTTATTATGAACAAACAAACAGACATTATGTTCCCGCTGTAGTACGAAACGGATGGAGATGGCATAAGGAAACGGATTGACTTATAGCTTGTTAGATTTTATTGACGCGCCTGCCACGCGGTTTTGTCTGCGGTCTATGGCTTCCTCGATTTGCGTTTGTTATTTACTTTTGGAAAGACACTTTCACTTTGAAAATGTTATACATTTTTTAAAGTGGCATTGGGATCCCAAGATATAGTCTTAAGCAGTAAATAAAACTTATATTTACTGCAAATCTTGATTTTACTTTTATTTAAGAAATATCTTTTTACCGCATTTTCATTTCTCAAAGAAATGAAAGTGCTAAACTTAAAAAAAAAACCTGGTGACAGATAGACGGACAGACAGACACAAACACGGACAGACGGACAGTGTCTTAGTAATAGGGTCCCGTTTTTACACAAATTTAATATTAGTTACGAGTTACGAAATTTGGTTTAGACTTGGCCAACGGTCATACATCTAATTAATAGGTACTTAGGTAAGTTTAACTATTTAACCTGAGCTAAAATATCCCAAGAATACCATTATGCCCACTATAATACATATGATAATGAACAGAATACCAAACGACCCTAACATACGGCATAATTGTTCCACAGACTGACGCAAAACAGAGGGCAGAGGGCACGCGAGATCCATAACTCTTCTGGAAAACGCAAATACTATACACGAATAGCCACAGACTAGAAAACACGCTTAAAGAACCGTGTAAAAACAGGCAGATTGTAAAGACGTGTGTATGTTTTTTTTCCAAAGGATAAGGTCAACTTTGTACACGTCCCAAAGAACTGGCTAGGTCAAAAGGCCATAGGGCAGCTCAGGGCCGAAGGTCAATGGTAGACATTGTCATGTAGATTGTATGTGACGCCGGTTTTTCTTCTCTATTATGTTTTGACAATAAGATTTGTGATAACTGGTTTTTGATATTTTCTGAAAGGAAGTGTGTACGTTTCATGGTTGTTTAGATAGCAGCTACCTGATAATAGGTATTAAGATTTTCAATTGTGAAAAGTATATTCGTCCTATGGTTAGGTACAATATTTACCTACAACATAGGTGTTCATTCTTAATTAATGAGCCCTTTGCATTTAAGGCGATAAAAAATCATGCAAAATGTAATAACGGTTACTTTTGTTTTGATATCCATGTTTTTTTAATAATTGTTGTTAAAAGTCTCATTTTGTTATAATATACGGCTTTAAGCGCTTTAAAAGAATATTTTTAGAAACCGGCCGTGTATAATGAAATATAATTATTTATTTATAATATAAATGCCATTCGTAGGCATTCATACTAAGACGTATCCTTCGTATATTAAGTACATAAACAGCATTATAACATTGACAGCTGACTATCAAAATATAGTCGCATCTCGCTTAAAATAGTTCATTTCTAACTTACGCTCCCCGTAAAACGGGAAAAAGTTCAAACCACCAAGACAATAAGCAGCCTCAATTACATTAAATTAATGTTAAACCATAAATCGGTATTATTCTCAGGCAGCTTGTCACAGCCTAGGAATAAAGCACGTAAAACGTCGGTGCGACCAGAGCGAGGCATAAGCTCGGAGCGGACAGAATATTATAGGTGGAATTTTTCAAGTGATACATAGATGAAAATATTTGTACTCGATTGTACCCATTGTTGCAAGATCAACTTTTATTATAGCAGTAACTTTTTGAGACTTGAGGAGTTGCTTACTACAGTAATGAGTAAAGTAGCGTACCTAAATATACAAAGGAATCACCTAAAACATTACACCCCGTATTTTTTAAGTTTAGTAAGAGATTCTTTTATACCATGACAACGGCAAACTAGCCTACGTGCCGTCTGATGGTAAGCGGACTTCGAAACTTAGTTGTCATGTACATATATATACATATACGTAGCGTTTAGCCGACTATCGACCCGATTCTAATTTTAATAAACGTCAAAAATTAGGTCTTGATAGGATATGGATCTCGATCTGTCAGTGTCAAAAGTGGCGTTGTTTTTTAGAAGAATCAGGCCGTTTGTATTAACACAATGAAGTGTTGACACGATAAGAAACAAGTGCAGGATCCTCGCCTGATTAAGTAATTTTAGTATTCAGAAACTAGGTACAGTAGGTACTCGCTAACTCGCTACTCTCCCATCCCTCGCGCCCATGGAAGCTGATAGTATTGTCACGTGCAGTTAGATGTGGGTTGCTACGTGAAAGTTGATTGTCTGTCTGTCATCGCCGCAACGAGTTAATGATATTGTGCACTTTGTGCCTGACACGAGCGTGACAGCTGAGCAGCTGACCTGGGATGAGGACTCATTCTCAACTAATACTACTAGTATTGTCTCTAAGTCTAAGTAGAGAGTTTGACTCCTTATGTGTGTTCTACCACTTGTACAATGGGCTGTGCTCTGAAGAATTGTTCGACGATGCCTACAGCCGGCCGCTTTCTACCGCTGTACCGCTAACCCCCGCCGTCGCCGGCAGGGTGTTTCATACCATTGAGGATTCTTTGTTTTCTTAGTCGGCTCCCATAAGCCGTGGCAAAATGCCGGGACAACGCTAGGAAGATGATGATGATGATGATGAATACGAGTATACCAAGAAGTAAATTAACTATTTACCTAGAGGTTAACGCTTACATTTATTCTAGCCAACTTGTCTTGGTAAGAGCTTCCAAGATTACAAGTTAGAATTTCGCGCATCTCCTAGAGACAAATGATTGGCGAGTTACTGGATTTAACTACACCATTTTATAATTTATTCCAATTTGTTCTGCATCAATGCTGGTGTAGGTAATTTTGAATGATGATTTCTAATTATGTTTTTGGTATTTGCCATAAAAAATATTTTGGATTTTGTCAGATGACTGAAAGCTGCAATTTAACCAACACGACCTACACAGTCCTTACAAGCACCGTGAGAATGAATCCTAGCCAGCACGGAGACAAATGCCTGAGCATCGAACCTGCGACCTTTCCCCGATTGCTATTCAGGGTCAATATTAAGCTAAACGACTCTACGAGGGCTGTTTGATAAGTACCCGTTTATGAAAAAAATAATCAGTTGTTTTTGTTTATATGCATGTATTTTTCTTCATAGTCTCCTTTTAACTCTATACACTTGTTCCACCTATATTCAAGCTTCAATAAACCATCCAAAAAGTATGATTTCGGAAAGTCATTAAAATAGGCCTCTGTGGCGGCAATGACTTCGTCATTTGATCCAAATCGCTTACCACCGAGCCATTTTTTCAGGTTGGGAAACAAAAATAAATCGCATGGGGTCAAATCTGGAGAATACGGGGAGTAAGGCAATAGGGCGTAGCGTAATTGTGTTAATTTAGCCATCACAACTCTAGACGAATGAGCTGGTGCGTTGTCGTGATGAGACAGTACTTTTTTATTTTTTAAATGGGGTCTTTTGTCCTTCAACCCAGCGTCAAATTCATCCAATAAATTGGCATAGTACTGCCCTGTTATCGTTTTCCCCTTTTCTAAGAACTCAATATGTATAATACCCTGCGAATCCCAAAAAACGGTCGCCACGACCTTTCCAGCCGATGGAACGATTTTTGCTATCTTTCGCGCAGGTTCACCCGGTAAAATCCACTGCTTCGACTGCCCTTTCATTTCCGGGGGGTAGTGGTGACCCACGTTTCGTCTACGGTCACGAAACGACGCAGAAACTCCTTCGGGTTACGTTTGAACACGGCCAAACACTGCTCCGAAGTAGTCAGTCGGTTCCGTTTTTGCTCCTCCGTGAGTAAACGCGGCACCCACCTCGCCGATACTGTCTTCATACCCAATTTTTCTTCTAATATGTTTTGTACCCGCTCGATTGGAACATTTACAGCATCAACGATTTCTCGAAGTTCAATTCGGCGGTCGGCTAAAACGATATTTTCAATTTTCTTAACCATATCGTCTGTAGTCACCTCAATTGGGCGGCCTGGGCGATCCTCATCAAAGACGGTTGTTCTCCCCCGCTTAAACTCGTTAAACCAGTATCTGACGGTTGTCATAGAAGGAGCACATTCATGGTAAACCGCTTGCATTCTTACGTTTATTTCATCACATGTTTTTCCTTCCAAAAACAAGAATCTAATTACAGACCGATACTGCTCTTTCTCCATTTTCACAATTTTAAGTTCACGCTTTCACTGAATCGCTGTCAAATGAGAAAAAAACAAAAGAATGCTGTTTTTTTTTTAAATTTTCTCACCTCTGAAAAATGGCTTAAAACGATTGTATACATATTTTCGGCCCGTGATATTAATACATTTGGAAAACGGGTACTTATCAAACAGCCCTCGTATTTGTCTATCAAAACGCTTTAAGGATGACTCACGCTAGACCAGGCCGTGCCCGGGCCGAGGCGTCCTACACGTCCTTTTCTATGACGGCTGATCGGTGATCACGTGGTGCTTTCCATAGAAAACGAAGCAGCGAAAGCTCCGGCCCCGGCCCGATCCAGCGTGAGTCATCCTTTATACTTACATAGATAGTCAGCCTGGAGTTGTTGTGTCTTTACCTGAAGGAGTACCAACCGTGACCGTATCTGTCGAAGCCCTAATGATAGTTATTTTCGATGAATAGTAGGTAGGTAAATTGGTTCTGCAATTGATTGGTATTTAGCGATAGTATGCGTTTACACTACACTGTACTAAACCTACCCTATAAATAGTCAGTCCTAGTAAAGCGGAAGAATTAATTCAATAAGGATAAACAGTGACAAATTGCTGGTTAGGTCGACTTCGAAATATTGGTTGATATTTCGTCTTATAGTACCTAGTTCTGGAAGAGCCTACAATGAACTATCAACGAAAGTGCGCACAATCAGAGTGTTCTGACCGCATCTGCCCCGTGGCCAGAGCAGCGATGGTATCAGTCTACACTATACCTATATACTTAAACTTCTTACACTGCATGCGCTCTTTATATTTCCTATCTGCAATTAGCGACAATTTGTACACAATAACAAGTCATATCGCAGTAAAAGAGGTTCCATGTTCTTCTCGTGGTACTTCCGAAACTGCGCATCTGACCGCATCTGCCCCGTGGCCAGGGCATGAGAAGCGATGGTATCTGCGCGCACGTCTGCCTTGTCGCCGGATCTGCGCGAGCGTCACTCGTGTCGCCGCATGTAATGAATGCAGCGACAAAAATAAACTAAGGTTAACCTGTCAAAGAACAGTTCAGGGTCATGCGGAAAAATACGAAAAATTTATCGGAGCTTAATTTTTGGATGTTTAAATTTTTTTTATACCTAATCAGAATCACTAACCTATAGAAGGATTTAAAAGACGTTTGGCAGGAAACAGCGATATGTTATCTATAATATCGGAGCAGCTTGGGGTTGGTACATTTATTACCTTACAGAAGAGTACACACGTATTGATAGCGAGGATGTTTGCCCTTAATTTTTCAGTTTAATTGAAAAAAAAAACCTCATTTATTGCACAATAAGTGTTATAAAATGAATATAAAACTAGAATTAAGTACAACTAATACTAAAGCTAAAAAATTAAAAATACCTATCAAAATTTAATTGTATTAATTGTATACTTGTAAAATGTAATTTCATTTTTACCAATAAAAATCTGTATCTGTATCTGTATTTGTATTTGTGTAATGTCCCGCTGGCCGTAAAAAGTTAGTAGTCGGAAAAATTAAATTAACTAACAGCCAAATTTTCACTGTTAGTAAAGAAGATAGTCAACCTTTTCATGAAAAAAAAAGAAGAAATAAATATATGAGTGTCATTTATTAGGTACCTATCTATCACGAAGACAATTTCTCAAAAATAGAATAAATTATTTTACAAGATTGTTATTGATCAAAACAGCTTTACACGGGTTACAGTTCAATGGGCCCTAATGAACAAACAAATAGCGGAATAGCACAATTAACAAACAATTCAGACGTACTGCTAGACCAAGTTGGCCTCCCATGTAAACTAGTTAGATCAACCATTGAGTCCACAGATTGGGCCTAATTGCGGTAATCAGTACGTGCGCTGCGTTATCTCGCGGTTCCCAGGCCACGGTGACCGCGGGGCGATGGTCATCGCGACATTAACGGCGGTTTTGGGATTCGGGTGGAGGGAGGATATCCGTGCTGGAAACTGGAAAATCTTCTTGAAAGACTTCACAAATTAGGCTTCTCTTGTGGTAGAACATACCGATGTCGCGAGATTTCCAATCAGTGACCCGTGGTCACCGTTGACACTAACGGCGGTTTTAGGATGCGCCCGACTGACGGCCCTCCGGGTAAATTCGTGCTGGAAACTGATGGGAAATAAACTCCAGTGTATAATTAGATCAAGTTCTGAGGGCACAAACCAGGCTTAATTGTTGTAATCAGATTAAGAACATTCGATGCGTTATCGCGAGAATCCTTGGCAGTCTAGGTACCCGCGTGGTCAGTAAAGGTCGGTAAAAGGTGACAGTCCATTCCCAACGACAGCAGCACTACCATTCATTTTACTATGGAACTTTGACAATAACACCGACGCGTTCGTACTAGTAGTGCAGGTGCGGTCAGAAATGGAATGTTACCCATAGGCGACGTTTATATGGCACCTGCAGCTGCATTACTGTTGCGACATTACTGCTGCGGCCTTGGATCGGGCGCTGTATCTGACCATTGCCTTGATAAAATGAGAGAACGTCACTTCTTCTATCAATGAAATTGACAGATACAGCGGCGGCTTTAACACCGTAGCAGTAATGTCGCAACAGTAGTGCAGCTGCAGTTTTTATTGGACTGTCATCTTAACGAGGGTTTTTATTCATAAAATAAAGCAACGTGAAACTATTACGATGTTAAGTAATATTAATAAAAAAAAATGCAGGTAAGCACTTTTCGTTGCGCGTCTACACAGAGATGGGACTGCAGCTTTTTAGCGAGCTTTTACGTTAGATAAGCTTGTTTGCCATGTTTTAGCATAATTTAGTACGACTTTAAACTGCCGTACAGATTTTAATTTTGAATTACGACTCTTTGTCTTATCATTCATAACATCGACATATCTGCATCGTTTAAGAGAATCAGTTTAAATTTAAGCGGTATTACAATCATATAAGATGTACATTTGAATGGATATTGTTTTGTGGTTGCATATCATAGAAACGGTAATGGCTATTCAATTACAGCATGAAGTGATAAATTCCCTTATTACAACAACTATAAGTCACTAGTTTCGACCCACATGCACTATGAGTCACACGGCCGAAATTTGCAAAATTATTCCGATCCTTCACAACTCCGCAAGAAGTTGCCGAAAGCGTCAACGATTTTAAAACCAATGTAACTTTGCAGCCAGTTAACTTACAACAAACTTCTTATGAGCTTTAACTGCGTTATAATAAGGTCTAAAAACTTTGCCGTTTTGGTTACATAACCGTTAGATAATATAGTTAATGTAATAGCAGAATACAATGGATGCGTGGGTGCTATTTTGTAATGATAGAAAAATGTCAGATGAGTCTGAAATATAGTTTATTGAATTATTTTTTAATGTTAAACGTGTTAAACTGTTATTTCACCATAAGCAACAGTCTTTTGTTTTTATGTTTTGAAATCTTTACGAATATTTTTGACAGTTTTGATGGAGGTCATTTGATGATGAATGATGCGTTGATGCTACCGGTTAAATTAAAGGCTTACTGCCTCGTTTTTCTTATTTTTAAGTATAATATAATATATGTTTAACATTAATATAGAATATTGGTACAGGTATGCTGTTGATAGTTTTTTTATAACTACAAATCAAGCGATACGTTTTATCAGCACATAAAGGAAATAAACGGTAAATAATGGGAAACCTTAAATTAATTATCAAATAAGTGCCGCAAGGGTATATTAATATTCTAATTAGAACCGGTTACAGATTGAAAGCACCCACTAAGCGCTCCAAGTAAGTAATGCGACTAGTCGCCCATCCGTACGTGGTAATTAGTCGCTGGAAGACATACTGTCTGGCTGCGCCGACGATACGCTGTAGTAGTGCAGACACACATTAAGATGATTAAGAATATACTCGCGTTACGCGATTATGGAGTTCATTCCATCACTTATTTTATCAAGGAAATTGACAGTTACAGCGCCGGCAACAATGACGCAGTGTTGTGAATAACGCACATTTCGAGGCTTAACTACTCGAACCCTTAAGACTCTCGAGGCTTAACACTTCAAAGGTGGCGAAGACAATTTCTTACATCCATACGTGTGAAATAAATACAATTCTCAAATATAGTCGAGTCTTGAAGACTTACGAGTCTTGTGGGCCAAGTCTTTAAGCCTAAAAATAAGCATTATTCACAACACTGCGCTGCAACAGTACCGCGGCTGTAGTTGACTGAACGTCACATTTAAAGCCCCGACAACGTTATACGTTCATTTCTTTAGCCTCATGAGGCTTCACTCTGGCATCATAACTTGCCTTTACAATGTTCGGCGTTGGCGTTGGCCAGCCCAATCATTATACAAATATGAATCCGAGATGCGAGTACGCCGACGTGCAGCACAATAACGCACATTCGCGTGCGCCCACGCATTTGTCTCCCGTCGCTTAGCGAGCATTCGTCTCAGGCACTGTTAAAAAAAAAAACAAATATTATAGGACAATCTTATTCAAATAAACCTAATCCCACAGTGAGCTCAGAAAGGCTGAACGTTAGGTAGCAGCATTTGTCGATCGACCAAAGGACAATCTAACGTAACTTGCATGCAAGTTCTTGAACCGTCTAAACTCTAAATGGGGCTACCAGGGTTCATATAATACTTCATATGCTACCGTGCAGCCTACGAGAGGATCAGAACAGTTTATACAAAATCATGATACGATTTTTTTCGCATGAGGTTTCGTCAAGTGAACACAAAAACAAATCAGTAGGCTCGTCACCTTTCTTACTTTTTTTCTTTTAATTTTTCCAACATAAAAATGACAGGTACCTATTGGCCGGAACTGTGTACTGGTTCGTAAGAGGCAACTGATCTGTTCGCAAAGGGATCAACTTCACTGAATTCATTAGTCGGTGATTAACTCATTCGTGGGCCGGCAATCGCCTTTGTCTTCTAATAGATATGTTAGCTTTCTTCTGCCGGAAGTGGGCTGGTTGTGTTTTCAATGAATTGTATATGAGTTTAGTGTTGATTGAACAGCTTACTCCCATACCGTAAAATGGGGTGAGTATAGGGTTCGCGGGGAGAGTGGGTTATAAATGGGAAGAGAAAGGATGAAAGGGGGGTGAGATGGCATTTTAAGGCTACTGCTACTAAAATAATGTATTCCAATTTCAAATGGAGCTATAGTAATACTCATAATAAAAAAAATCGATCCAACAATCTTCCAAAATCACCTTTGTATGAAATGCCATCTCACCCCAATTATGAGGGACTAAGGGGTGAGGTGGGATTTCCTGTTTATCGTCAAAGTTATGAAATGGAACTACCCAAAATAAAATAATAACAAAAATACAAACGTCCGGAACACTTATTATATACGCCATTCAGTTTGCATATGTAAAAATAAAATGTTATCGAGGTTTGAATGTCAGTTTTGCCCCTACTCACCCCATTTTACGGTACTTAGGCAGCCGTCTTACTAGTAGCGATAAAGCGAGCAGCGATCGACTATTTATCGCTGTTTACTTTGCCGACGGGTATTATTCCTAAAGGTAAACTCATGCGGGAAGAAAAATCGCCGTCGGTCGGACACCTTCTTTAAATAAAATTTTGTACGAGTCTTTTAGTGATAGCTGATCGTGGCGTGGTGGCGTTAATAATTGGATCTTTCTCTTTCTTTAGATTGGTATGATGATGATCATGAATTGATGATATTAACAAATATAAAACTAAATATATCATAATTATTATGCTACACCTATCAAAATATAACGAAGAACAAAACATATTTAAATAATGGTACCTAGTTATGGTAGCAAACCCAACTCGTTGGGGTTCGACTTTCTTTCAGCTGGTTTTGGAATCAATTTACCACCACGTCTACCACTTACGCTCATAAGATACAATTGTAATTAATAAATCATACGTTCAATTACTTACAAATGACTGCTTAAGCTGATTGATCCCGTATAATTACATCTGGCTGGAGGTCGGTAGAAAGTTCTAGGTCTCGTGACAAATTGGCAACGCGCAGGTCGCAGGGTCGAAGTACACATAGTTCTTAAAAATCAAAAGGCATTAACTGAGTATGAAGTTCTGGTGTAGATACGATGTTCTTCTTTTAAAGATGATGGGGCGCGTGTGCGCACTCTGCAAGCACACGTTTTGATCATGAAGCTCAAAAATTCTAGTTATGAGCAATGAAAACGATTACAGTTAGACTCTAGCAATTAGTTATACTTTAGTTGAATCGACTAGGAATTAGGTACTTACTCGTGTCGGATCTTTCTGTCGTGATTTCTCTGATATCATTATTTTCGCTGAGCAATTATGGGGTTCAAATCGGTAGCTTTGTCTTCGATCTACATATACTGAAAGCGGCCGCATAATTTTAATCGTCATCTAGTAGGTACCCATAAAACTCATTACGCGTATTATGGGATGAGATCGATGTGTAAAATTGTCCTATTATATTTATTTATTTCCAATAATCAAGTCCCATCCTTTCCCATCATTTCTTAGCCGTACCAACCAACTCATAATCTCCTCACAACTCGCATACGTTTAACGGGTCGTGTTTATTGAAATTATCACGTCACGGCGCCGCCTCACGCGCCATCTACCGGGACGTAAATCACTCAAACAGACGGGCTTTATGACCAAACGATGCCCAGTACCATCTTGAAATAAGGGTGTTTTGAAACAGGGATAGCATGGAGGATACGACGTTTTGTATTGAGGTGGACGCTATTATAACTTCATCATTGCGTACTCACGCGAATAGTAAATAATTATTTAATGTCATTAACGGGACACTAGGGGATTCTCAGTCTGGGTAGAAACTAGAAATGTCCTCATCATAAAATTATATTGATTCTGGGGTATGAGAATGTAACCTGGTTCTGAATTTAACGGCAGTTTTCTGACCATAACTCGAGAAAGGTACCTTGTTTTCCACAGAATTCTAAGTAGCCCTTACCGCCTATCGGCATAAATACCTATTTTAGTGTTTGTTAATAGCTGCGGGATCCTACACCGGAACAGGTGATACAGCACACCACACTGTTGTACTTCTCGCCAAAATATTTTTTCAGTTCTTTAGATTGTTATTGTTTGTGCATACATATGTTTGCCTATAAGATATGTGTCTATTGTCCTTAGTTGCATAAAATAAATAATTTTCGATTTGATTAGGTAGGTACCTACATAAAGTTATATTTCGTACTTTATTGTTGTGTTGCACATTTTCGATACAGCGTAGACTAGTTACCGATTTCAATGCCCTCGCCACGTACAGAAGCGTCATTGTTACGCCATTTAGGGTTCTAGCTAAATTTGACATTCCATAGCGTAAGTATGGAACAACCAATTTATCTAGGACCCTAAATAGCGTAACAATCCCGTTGCCCCCGTTGGGTGACTGTACTTAACACTAAGCTAATGCTTGCAGTATATATGAGAGTATATTCATGTGGGGTTATAGGTGGTACACGGATATATAGTTAGTTGAATTAATATTTCGCATTAGACGCGTAATCGGTCGGCGTAAATACAAAGTCGTGAGGAGCGGTAAAGTGCGAACGCTCATTGGATAGCTTAGATTGATAGCGAGCCGGACCACGGATTACTACCCAAGTCAAACAAGGCTGATTAAAATTTCTAGACTCTGACCAAGCTAACTTAGCACAAAGTTGACGATAAGAATACTTACGCATCCCTTTATGCTTCATACTTGACATACCTTTAATTTCAATTCGAATCAAGATCCGTTCAAAATGTACCTACGTATAGTTGGTCAAGCAAATCTTGTTAGTAGAAAAAGGCGGCATGAAAAAGCGCGGGTTAGCAACAATACGTCTACGCTTGAATTGTTCGAAAATCGCGTGTCATTTATATCTTATCTGTGGAACTGTTTTGTTTACATTTCATCGTTGTTCGATGTACATTGCTGCTTTTTGTTCGTTTCCTAGGGATACCATACTTTAGTTTGCTACCAACGATTGCTACTGACATATCCAGTTTGACAGACTATAATTACTTCATTAATTATTATATGACAAGTTAATCTCGGTTATTAAGAAATACGCTGGAGCACAATCAGCTGTTAGATTTTTACAGTCTGAAAGTAAATTGATTTCAACAAGTGTTTATTTTGATCGTATTAACTTTATTTCAGTACTAGCGACCCGCCCCGGCTTCGCACGGGTTAAAAAATTATACATAAACCTTCCTCTTGAATCACTCTATCTATTTAAAAAAAACGCATCAAAATCCGTTGCGTAGTTTTAAAGATCTAAGCATACATACAGACAGACAGACAGCGGGAAGCGACTTTGTTTTATACTATGTAGTGATTAACATTTTGGGCTTAATAAAAAAATTCACATATAATTGTAGAAACATATCGTCATTGATTAGAGTATGAACCGATTGCTCGGATACCGCGGGTGCAAGCGCATTTGTTGGGCTAAGTAGCGCATGGGAATATCTATGTCTTGTCTCTTCCAACGTTCCAACTTCTTATCTTAGGTTTTCTTGGTTGTACCCAGTACCCGGTTGGTTTTTTGGAGTAGAATTGCCAAGGGGTAGTGTTTATTTAGCCTATTTTAAGGCTAAAGTTATTGTAAAAGTTGCATTCACAAATAATTTGCGTGTAATAGAATAGGAATATTTTTCTCACTTACCAATACGACTTTACAAAATTATATAACAAAACGTGTCTATCTTCAAAATATTATTCTTTAGCTTTGATACACAAACGCAAATATTAAAATTATCAACAATATGCCGCAAAAGTTTTTGTCAACGTATTTTGGGCCATATCTTGTAAACAATAAACAAGGATCAATAATTGGGCCGACCGAATATATTTTATGTCAACGACATGTGTAATACGGTCGGAGAACAGTATGTGTACCAGTTTGCCGATGACACTTGCATAGTGGTTGCGGATAGGGATCTAAAGACTGCCTCACAAAAAATTCAAGATATATTCGACTCCCTCTGTAAGTGGTCACATGACGTTGGCCTAATCCTGAATGCGGATAAAACGAAGGCTATGCACATACGTTCTTCGCATAACAAACTTTCCTACATTCCAGTAATTAAGGCACACTCACACAGTTGCCTACACATACAACACATAAACTGCGACTGCCCTACTATAGATTTTGTGAAAGAACATATGTACATTGGTTTATTAATTGATCATCGGTTCAATTGGCAACCACATACTGAATACGTATGCAATAAACTTAGATCTGTCCTAGGAAGGCTAACAATTTTAAGACATAAGATACCATACAACACCTTACGAATGTTATACCTCTCTCTGGCTGAATCGGTAATACGATATGGGCTAAACAGCTACGGAAGATCATATAAAACCAATCTTGCTAAAATATATAACCTACAGAAAACACTGTTGAAAACCATTGTGCCTAACAATATAAAAACAAAACATAGTGATGGCTATTCCCACCTTTTCCAATTTTGTAACGTGCTTCCCGTACAAAACCTAGTCAAGTTAGCAATGCTTAAAGAAAATTGCAAGGATAATATATCCGATTTAAAAGAATACAATCTTAACAGTAGGTTAAGAGGTTTACCTAACTCACATCGATTTATATTACCACCAACAAAAAATGTCTACGGTATGAGAACCAACTATTATTTGCTTCCAAAAATATTAAACACCCTTCCGAAACATTTACAAGATTTATACCTAACCAATCCTGAATCAAATAAAGATGTAAAAAAATACCTGTTATCATCTAGTAATTATGATTATATTTTATAAAACGTAACTTTAATGTAACATATGTACAACTTTATAACTTAAGGACCTATGTAGTGCATTTAGTCCGAACTCTAGCTGTAAACAAGCCATTTTTGGCTTAGCAGTTAAGATACATGAAACTCTGCGATCCATTTAATTGTTTAGAACTTTAATAAATGAAAAAAAAAAAAAAACACTGATCAATGCAATGTGATATTTCAATTTGGCTTCGTTTTTATATCTCTCTCGTATTTAGTACAAATATTTAAGTGCGAATGAGATAAGAGAAACACCTTGTAAGTGATGTCAAGATGAAAACAAATAATTAAAGATTAAATGAGAACATGAGAACAGGTAGTGTTTGAATGCTGCTTCTAGTCTCTAGTTCTAGCGATGGGTGTGACAATACTACAATTTAGCGCCTGTAAAAGTGTAAACGCAGGCATTTCATTTATTGGCACGGCGGATTTTCAGTTACAATTTTGCGGTAGGCAAATAGAACGTATCTTAGCTTAGAGTACTTGTATTTGTAGAGAGCTGTAATTACCAACTAAAAGTTTATCCGTTTCGGTTGTTGTTAGCTGTTACAAATGTTACAATATTATGAAACTGCTGATAATATGAATCCCTATTGACGCTAACCCGACAAAGCTACAATTTTTTTTTGATTTCATACTTTGCGCAAATTTCTTATTATATATGTATTATTTTCTGGATAAATCCTAAAAAAGCTGATTCACTTAAATAGCGTTATAATCCAAAGATCTAGTAGTAGAATATTTCTACGGCGTTATATGGAGGTTTGGTTTGCCAATAATTTATTTAATCTTTTTAGCCTGTGACTGTATCAGCCCCTCTATAGGTATTACCTATATCTCTGAAGTTATAGCTAGGTCCTCCATGACTGAACCAAGCTAATGTGTGCAAGCTGTACCAGGCAATGTAGATATCACTGGCAGTTGACTACTATAGTGTGACTGTAACCTCTCTATATAGTTCTCTGAAGTTATAGCGTGTCCTCCGTGACTGAGTCTAGCTAATGTGTGTACGCGGTATCGGGCAATGAAGATAGTACTGGCAGTATTAATTCATTGCCGCGGCCCTAACACCGCCGGTCATTATCTAGGCTCCCGCGAACTCCTCTGGAATGCTTACACCCTGGTACTTTAGAGTTTCTCACGGGTCATCTCAGTGCGTTTAATTTATACTATCATCTTTAACTTTCGGTTAATTCATTAAGCAAATCAAATGTAGTGCAGTTACCATGGCTGATCTATTAAGAGACCGCTCTAGGTTTTTTCATATCTATCTTTATTTACATCCTTTTTTAGGGTTCCGTACCCAAAGGGTAAAAACGGGACCTTATTACTAAGACTCCACTGTCCGTCTGTCTGGCCGTCAGGCTGAACCGTGATAGCTAGACCGAAAATTGAAATTTTCAGAGATGATGTATTTCTGTTGCCGCTATAACAAAAAAATACTAAAAGCAAAATAAATAAATATTTAATAGGGGCTCCCATACAACAAACGTGATTTTTTTTGCCGTTTTTTGCGTGCCCCTTCCATTCGTGCGCGAGTCCGACTCGCACTTGGTCAGTTTTTTCACGGCATCACAGTTCTGATATTTTCGGCCAGCTCGGCGGCTCTTAACTTAAATAAGTAGGCAACATGTCAATAAAGCTGTGAACGTGTTTATTACTGCCAGCGGCGTGCGCCTGTGCCAATTATGGCTATTTTTAGACACCTCGCGCGGTTCCCACGACGGTTACTTTCAAATTTCAATTAGTTCATTTCGATAAAATGTGAACTAGATCTGGACGTGACAACTCTGTCTATTTGTTAGTCAGTAAAGTGTTAAAGGATAGTCTTTAAAATATAGTTGCAAGGCTGTTAATTAGGTAGCTACCGGTTGATGTGTTAAGTACGGGTTCTGAGTGCTGTTTGACAAAATTGCGTAGCTTAATAGGAAAGTGGATAACCGCTTCTCTATACAAAAGTAATTCCTTTTTTCCTAATTTTCTTATCAAATAATATCATCTTATTAACTAAAGTCAATATCCCACCAATCCTTCCTTTTAGCTATCGTGAACATTAAATCTATGTAGATTTATGCAAATTGGTAGATCCTTTAAAATAAATCCATGATTGTTCAATTTAATCTTGGTGCCCCTCAGTTACATACGTTTCAGTTCAGACATTCACCCAATCATCATTAATAACTTAACAAGCCCGACTTTTACCAAGTCGTCACACTCACAAGCCATTTGCAGATTCGTGCGAGCATTCGACAGGTCCTAAGAGAACCTACCTATTTCATAAACTCACGAATCGCCAAGGCTTTCAACATTTAAAGAAAATTAGACTCTGTTTCTATAGAAATAGAGGTGGGTAAGGCTGTTGGTGCGGTGTGCGGAAAGTCGTGTGTTTTTGGTTACCATGGCGACCGAAATGTCGGTGAGGTGCAATAGTTTAATCTGGCTGCGGGCACGACCACACGAACTCGCCGCCCGCGGAGGCCTTGCGGAGCCGGCGACACTGTGCTTTAGATTTGTTTAACAATGGTTTAAATTATAGTAATCGCGGACCTTTGGAGTTCAATTGCTTCCCGATTCGTATAGGTATACTATCTATCTATAACCTTACCATCCTCCTTCGAAACTCTATTGTCCAAGCCAGATAAATATTACTTATTGTTTCCTAACTAAATTTACCTAATTATCATAGCGTTTTAAAACTTGAGCGATTTTTTCCTTACTGATGAGTTTTAAGTAGAATCAACTGGTTTATTGTTCGGTTAGTTTGGGGCAGTTCGTTTCCCACATTCTAGGTACATTAGTTTTGTCTTGAAATTATAAATTATGATTTAAATGTTTAAATTTTAGGGTTTTTTAAACGTTTACTAAAGTTGACAAGCCGATAATAATCGTTTGTCCCTTTCCGACGTATTGATATGATGGAAAGGGACAAACGATTATTATCGGCTTGCTAACTTTAGTAAACGTTTATGAATAAGGGGGTACATGTTTTTACTGTAATATTGTTATTTAGCTATAACATTTCTAAATAAATTAATATGCTAAATGTATGTAATTTTACATGACAGTTACTGCATATAAAAATTAACTGTCATAGGGTCCCATCATTCGACGCGACAGGGATAACTATCGTTTAACTAACGGCAGTGCTACTGGGCCCTAGTTCCGGGTGTCGTGTCATCCGCAAGTGGCGCAAGCGGCGCGGACGACTAAATATCAGCGGCGCATCACCTAACCTAATGACTCCTCTAATAGCTGCGACTCTGGTACCATGCTAGACATGTTACTGGGATCTCTCTTTCACACTCTCTCCGCGGCGCATCACCTAACCTAATGACTTCTCTAATAGCTGCGACTCTTTCACTCTATCTACGGTACATCACTTACCATAATGATTCTTCTATCTCAGTCACCTGACTGGTCGTAAATCATCAGATTCATGCACTCCTTCGCATTTGCATGACCTTATCGAGCAGGACTCATAACCGTGGTACTCATAGCACGCATAAAAGGTACGTATCTGACTTTTATGACTCGATTCGCGACTTAGGTCTGTGATAACTACTTATACTGCAACTCTGGTACTGAGCTAGACTGAAAACAGTTGTTGGGATCTTTCTTTCACGCTGTCTCCGAGACCCATCACCTAACCTGACTTCTCTAAAACTGAAACTCTAATACTGACCTAGATAAGTTGCTGGGATCTCTTTTTTATACTGTCTCGCCTTCGAATCACCTAATATATTATCACAACTCGAGTAAACACAGCAAATTAAGCTAGTCAAGTATATATTTTATAAACAATGAAGTTGTAGTTAGGGGTCAAGTTCAAATCATCGGAAGTGATCCGTTCAAATGCCGATTTTATTATCACAGCCAGAAGATTTAAATTGTTACTAAGCAATCTTTGCACTTATTGTTTTTGAAACTTGACATTGAAATAAACTCACGACAGCCTGTAGCCGTGCAGAATTAGGTACTTAGTGAGTACTAATGTCAATGTCATAAACATGGCCAGTATCGCCACCACTTCGACATGGGATGATGTTGACCTTTCAGAGACCATCCAATAATACATAATTTCACCATTTACATGTATTCTATTGTGTACAGAGCAACTATCTAAAGCGTAGTATATCGAACATTTGAGGCGAGACACCACAGCGCCAACTGGAGAAGTACAGTCAGCATCAAATATATAGTGACACTGGCACCTATCTTAGGTACCACAGGAATAAGAATGTGTTACCATATTTGTACACTTAGGTTGTCACTATCTATTTGATGAAGAGTCTACTATTCCTATTAGAAGTGCTCAGTAAGTAAGGATTTTAACACGTTTAATGTTTACAGTCTAATATAATACTGGTAAATAATGGGTGAAATAGCCCTTGAGACTAATATTGTATTCACTATACATACCTACTCAAAAAAGTAATAAACTATATACATTGATTTACTAATCAGAAATAGTTTCGAAAAATACTTATACGTTGCGTGGTTTAACTTATATGGTTATGGACGATCAAAAATGCCATTTTCACACGCCAAAACCATATCAGCAGAAGCATGACGGTATGCCCGGTAAAGTCATGGCCTGCTCAGTGAAGCGTAACCTCTCACGAGCTGCGCCCACGCCATCGCCAGTTCGGCATTCTTATTCCTTTCCTAGACGAGCTCTCAGGAACTAGTGAAATGGATGCCGATTGCTGACATGATCAAGCGCACTTACCACGTAGGATTGATAATCGCGATTGACCGTTTCGACCCCTATCGAAACGATTATCAAGTTCGAAGAATGTCAAACATTGACGTATCGGTTGAAATGGCACACTAATTGTCAGTTGCACCATCCGCACTTGACAGACTGATCAACGTCACCCAGCGCGCCGCAGCGGTTTACTATGACTCTTTCCAAACGTTAAAATTTTGCGAACTCTTTAACGATTAACGACAGTTTGGTGCAACCGAACGTAAGCAGCAGCCGTCGCCAAGTTGACAATCGTACAGTACATCAACAGACGCCAAACAAAAAAAAACTCTCTTTCTCTAATTAGGTCTCTTATTTATTAAAATAAATAAACGTACAAGGTATACTTCCAACCCAAATAGCACATAGTCTGATCTTCCTCCCATAGTGAATAAATCTTCGATAATCAAATCTCCGATGAAGGATAACGCAACTTCAAAACGAAAACAATCACTACACAATGCATCCGTACCCCCAAGGCTACAAAACTCTAGGTAGTTATGGTCCGGTGACATCTGAAAATATTTACACGCCATAGGACTTTATGTCTGGGCAGTAAGATTGGAAGTTGTATATATATTTTTAGATGTGACCGCGGAGGTCAAAGGTCCGACTATCGTCGGTGACCATCCAATGTCGTGTATCCTCGACTGTTTTATTACTGGCCGCTCTCTTCCAGTGCCCTTATCTTGTTCGAATTTGAATAGGAAACTCGATTGTATTGGTTGATTTACTTGGTGATTCCGGAGTATGCTAATTTAGGATTATTTAATGGCATGAATAAAGTTACTATCATAACAGGTGAAAAAGCCATTGCCTATTATGATAAAAATAGAGTCCAACCATGCTAATTTTTCATGCCAAGTTCTACTTCAAGTATGGAGCTTATCGGGATACATGTATGAATTGAATTTATCACATCATGATATGGTTTGAGTTTTTAATCATGTGGCCAACCTATCATTTTATGAAACATAATTTCACTAATATATACTTTCGTTAAGTGGGATGGACTGCGACTGTTATCAAAATAAATTGAGATCAATTTACTACGACAACAATGTTACAGCAATATTAGAAGGATATGAATTCGCAATTTCCTAATACATTGTAATAAAAGGGTAATGTTGTATATATTGTAAAATAATATAGATAAAAATCATAGTAATTAAAAAATAATACTCATATGCATATTGAGCCACGGGCCATAAAAATAAAATACAATGTAGAACTACATCATAATGCATTTAAGGGTTAATAAAATCCTGTAATCAGATAAAGTAGCTACTTATTTCTTGTATGAAAATTGGTAGTTCCATGATGCACCATGCTCCCACTCGTTCACAAATGTCCTACAGCACAATGAGTGAGAGCCGGTATCATTGTCTAGCTGACCGTTATCCGCATAATTGCGGAATGGGGAAGCGCTAACTGTCCGGCGCATGATTAGTGTGCTTTCCCAGCTTCTTGCGCGCGCGCCATTGTGCGCGCTTTTCCTCGTGAAAAACTCGCGCACGCTCGGTGGCGTGGGGTAACTGACGGTTAGTTGATTGACGACTAAGTATTACTTTGATGGGCTCAAGCTGATTAATACCTAAGTGATTTGGGAGTCATTTCTTAATTGTTCGTTTTTGTTTTGAAATAAAATAATATGAACTAACCGTCGCCAAATAATCTGAGCTTAGGTATATGTTCCGAATGCTTTTGTTTATGTTTTCTTCATTTAACATTGTTCTGTTTCACATGGAAAAACAAAATTATCACTTTATTTTTTTTTGTAATTTTACTACATATAATATACGAGTATAATACTGTTTGTATTGATGGTTATCATTATTTTACCTATTTTGAGTAATATACTTTCGCGTGTAATATTTACGCATAAAGAAAAAAAATTAAAGTATAA
Organism: Cydia amplana; assembly: GCF_948474715.1. Lineage (NCBI taxonomy): Eukaryota > Metazoa > Arthropoda > Insecta > Lepidoptera > Tortricidae > Cydia > Cydia amplana. The sequence continues at coordinate 7,336,433 of NC_086081.1, forward strand.
AAACGTAAAGTATGTATTTAAGTGTTCAGTCTGTGTTCAGTTGGCAATCGTATTTTGAATGTTTCCTCATATTTTAAAACTACAGTTAAACACGTCAACTATTCCACCAGCCCCTCTCATATCACAGCATAGAGTCACACACGCAATTAAGTTCGACGAGCGCTCTTTCAACCGAAAAAACACCATCTCTCCATTGTTGTATATTCCCACATTTCGCGTTTTACTGTTAGCTTCCTGATTTAAAGGCAAAAACTGCATTAATTGCATTCTACTTAGCTGCCTTTTTGCAAAAGTAGGAAACCTAAGTCTTAGATCACAGGTTATGTCGTGAGATCTGATCTTGTTTGTTACCAATTATGCATTGCTGGTGGATATTTGTTCATTAGGCGCATGGAAAAAGCTTGATCATGGGTTTATTACGTGTGGGGAAGTCGTTTGGCGTTAGTTAACGTTGAGGGTAACATTCCATGGGATGGGATTGAGACTAAGTATACCATACCGTCCATACCAATAAGTACCAATAAGTATAGCTCCCAGGAAATGTATAACATGCATTTATGGATCTCTGCGTGGTGAGAAAATATAAAACATGAAGTTACCCTTTTTCTGTAAAAAAAAATGATAACCTCTTATTACAATTACAAATATTAGAATACGCCTCTAGGACGAAAAATTCGACGAAATTTCACGAAATATCTTTTACTATTTTTAATTTTCTAACAAAGTAATGTGACCCCATTTTGAGAATATAAATATGAGAGAAAAATCCTTAGTTGGAAAAAATAAGAATTAAAATTAAAACTTCATTTTGTAAAATAAGAGATACCTACTAAACAACTAAAAAAAAAACATTATTCTATATTATCTAATAACCTTACCTAAAAGTAAAATGTGTATTATATCAATTTCCGAATGTTTCTGAACCGACAAACACCCAACAACAAGTCCAACAAGCTACGTAATATTTCTCTCGCCAAACTTTCTCATCAAAATAAAATGCTACCTTATAACCTTGACAAAAGTTGCCCTTGCTCACAAGCTCCAAAAGTCCGATTGCTTTCACTAACTTTAAGGTCGATTCGACAGTGACTGTAACAACTAGTGACATTTTAAAAAAAAATTCTCACCTGCCATCTTGGATTAGCATCAGTGAAACACCATCCTTGACTCGCGCGTTATGTGAACTTTGCCACTATTGTTTTGTTTTATTTGACCTCTTAATTTAAAACTAAATCATTCTATAGGTTAGACTATAACACGCATGGTCACGACCATTTAAATTGGTGCTGCGGTTCAATGAGCTCATTATTTTAAACTTAATGTGACTATTTTACCTAAAATGTCTCCTCTACAAAAGAGGCTGCTAATCGACATTTCGCTTTCAAAAACTCTTGCATTTCATTGGATGTCAATGAAAAAGCAATCCTATTTATTTATAATAGAACCTAGAGAGATTCATTAGATACGAGGTACAGAAAATAAACAGTCGGTTAAAGTTTAGAACTTGTAATGATGCCCTAACCAGAGTAATTGCATCGATTGAATACATGCGTGCGTCTATTTATTTATTCTTGCGGATATCGTCACTTTCTAAGCAGCTCTTTAAGGACCGAATAGTTAAAGATGCAAAATTATGCATTTTCTTAGATGAATAGCTAATAATGGTTTTGTAATATTGCTTAACTCTTTAGTAAATGAATACACTTTTTTTATAAAGGCTAATAAAGTTCGATATTTAGTTTGAACCGTGTATTAATTATACTACCTTTTGTTTTAATTTGAAATACATAAAATGCGCAGCGACTAAAATGAGACATGGGTATTAATATGGTGTAGGTACCTAGACACCATAATTAATCGAATTTGAAGTCACTATCATAAACCCAATGTTATAAATCTCTTTTATTTCAATATGATGTTTTGGGATATCGGCTAAGAAGATTATGGAAAGTGTTTAGTTGCAAACAGCTTAATAATATTTGGGCACCTTACAAATGTACTTATGTACATACTGACTAACAATTTAATCTGGTAAAAGTATGCAAGTAGAGCACAACTACAGCTCTAAAGTACAATCGTTATCCAAAGCAGTCAATTACTAAAGGAAGTAAACTAACCCTATCAGATCTCCCTATAAGCTCTCCAATTAATCCCAGATCCTCGTGCATGGCCTCACACGCGATCTATCCGTCAAACCACTACTTAACCATCTGCATAAGTCACGATTGTGGAACACTCCCGACTAACAGTTTAATAATGTCCGCTCCCCGACCCACGCGACCTCAGTGAAATACGGTTGAGCGGACTTAGGGCCATATTTTCCCCTATGCATCGTACCGAAGTCGTGTCTTCCTTCGTGGAAATAAAATCCGAGGTCCATCTCTGGGGCCATCGGTGCCGTGGATGCGCTATTTTAATAAAAATCTACAAACGACGTATCTCAAACCCCTATCCCATTCAAAAATCAACTCAAAGGCGAGCTCACTACAGTTCAATTTAGCTTAGTTACTCCGAGGTTCATAGGTGAATGGTGTCTGAGGTGCGCGGATAATGTCATGGGAAGAGCTCAATGAACGAGCGGACAGCGCGTGGACTGCCGGCCGCCGTTCTGCAAACTTATGCAGATCATTACGCAGATTAATATAGCCCCTATTTCCATACTGCTAATGGTTGTAGAGAATTATCGATAAGTTGGCAAAGAAGGGTTGTAGGTGACATTCGTGGGCCGCGGCTGGTCTCAATAGGAGCTGGTAAATGTCTCAAAAGTTAGTTTTACTTATGTCGTGGGTTAAATTGAAATGGTAATTGGACGATATGTGTTGATATGGGTTGGATTGGTTTAAATGTCACACGCCTTATAAATTTGTAAGCCAACAGCGTTTTTGAAATTGACGTAAGGACGGAATTATTTAATAATGTTTTAAATCATTCCGAAAATATTAATCCAATGTGGTGTAAATTCTTAAAGGTACTTACATATTTCAGAAATTAAGTGTTACTAAGTTTCGTCAGATGACGACCAAAACTGACAAAAACATAATTAAAAGAATAAACCTTGTAAGATTCATTTTGGCACTGAACTTGTAATATGTAATTAATTAGTAATTTCTGAGTTTTGGTTGTCATATTTTTATTTTTTACCTAAGAGTCTTAGTAAGACTGGTTATTAGGGCTAAACTGCTGCTTGAATTTGTTCAAAAATAAATCGAGTATATACCTACTTTAACAATCTAACTTAAAGATAGACCAAACAAGCAACAACGGTTGCACTCCGGGAGTGCCGATAGAAGTGAAAACTCACCTCACTATGTTACCGACGCCCGGTAACACGATACATACGTTTAGCGGAGGTATTCTATTTATTTATTATATGTATATTATTTTCATTCTCAAATAAGATCACACTTTTTCATTGACATGTTTATTTACATACTGCCATGACAACGTCAAATTGTTTCAACATAGGTAAAGAGTCTTGAAAAGGAGTCCGCAACATAAATGTCAAATAACATTGAGTTTTTCTTTATTGATTTAAATGCCATCTAAATTATGAGTGGCCACCTTACGCCCCTTACGGTCACGTGATCGCCTTACGCTGTCTCGAGTTTATCATTTATTCCCCACCTCAAAAAGTGCCCAGCGCCGCTAAAGAAGTTTTCACTTCAAAAAAAATCAATATTTTTATATGTAGATTGACATAGTAAAGTAATATTCTTATAAGAGTTATAAGGTGGTAATAACAGCTCTAGCAACGCGGGACGTCTGCCCTTTCCCGTAGGAAGCGTGACTCACTAACCCAGTGCACCGCACACTTATAACGTGATTTTATTCCAATACTGTTACTGTTTTTTTCTTAAATAAATACAGGGTAGCTTAATTGACTTGCATAGAAATGTATTACGAATATAATGAACTATAATTAGGTGTAAATAATTTATTGTAATGTTGCGATGTACAATCAATAGAGTCTGTGCGGAAATAGAATTAAGAGTCGTAGAATGTATGGGTTTACATTCCACGACTCTTCTCTTTCCGCACAGACTCTACAAATAAACTCTATCTGTATATATAAATAATTTGACATGTTTTTTTTATATATTGTTGATAATTTTAGCGTTTGCGTAGGTATCTGTAGCAAAGCTAAAGGAGAATATTTTGAAGATAACACGTAATAATATTTTAGGTTATTATGGGGTAGAAACTGAGGTGAGTGTGATGTGATGTAAAATGTGGTGACATTTTACATACATAATCGGTTAGTAATTTGTTTTTAGATTACTTTATCCTGTCTGAAAATATAAAGGCAAATAAAGGGGCTAAAAGTGCCTAGTCTAGTGTATTAGACGTTGTACCTTTACAATAAATCGTGTCAGTGACTTTAGTACTGCTTAAGGTTAAATTGCAATGACGACTGCATCGCCGCGGGACATATCAAATACAAATAAAATTCTCCGCGGCAATGCAGTCGGTAGCAATATGACATAACAATGCAGTCACAATTAGAATTAAACCTTTACGCTTGTGACCGTGGGTCGTCTGCCCTTTCCCGTAGGAGCGTGACTCGGTGACCCAGTGTCGGCGCTCGCGCAGCTTTTATTTTATTTCCGAGGGCGCCGCGCCGTCGCCATTAGCGGGTTATAGTCGTGTGCTCCCTATTTATTGAACGCATATTTATATGAGATGGAAATGTGTTTAAACAATTTTATTTATATGATAATTTTGTTATAACCTCGTAATGTTCACTTTCCTCACAGACCTGGTCCCCATTTTCGTCTATGGAAATTAACATTTTTGAAGATTTTGAAGGCCACAACTTTAGCTTCCCTCGCCAGACGAAAGTCGTGAGCATTGGCGCCTGCATCCGTGACGTCACTAACACATTCCTCCTTTAATCATAATGCCATCTCGACAATAGGACAATTTGCTAAGGTATCACCGCGTTGCCCCATCAGCGCATCTTCAAATTCCTACATAAATCAATCGGGAATGCCACGAGCACAATTATTACCTTTAACCTTATTTTGGCATTTGCTATGTCGCAAACGGCCCTGACTGTACTTCGTATTTAAATAAATCTGAGCGGCCGAGGTGTTCACAAATATCTGAACAAAGACTCTATTATCAAGACGTTAAAGTGGATGTACAGATATTTTCGAGCACCTCGGCTGCCCCGATATATATGATGGCGACTGTAGGTGTACTGTACTTGCGGTTATTGCGCGAATGACACTTCAAAGTTCTGGATGTAGAGGGAAGTTTGAAAACATTCGGGATGATGTTTTTGCCAATATTTAATATGTAGTTGAAACGAAACAAATACAAAAAGCGGCCAAGTGCGAGTCGGACTCGCCCATGAAGGGTTCCGTATTTAGGCGATTTAAGACGTTTAAAAAAAAACTACTTACTAGATCTCGTTCAAACCAATTTTCGGTGGAAGTTTACATGGTAATGTACAATATATATTTTTTTTAGTTTTATCATTCTCTTATTTTAGAAGTTAGGGGAGGGGGGGACACACATTTTACCACTTTGGAAGTGTCTCTCGCGCAAACTATTCAGTTTAGAAAAAAATGATATTAGGAACCTCAATATCATTTTTGAAGACCTATCCATAGATACCCCACACGTATGGGTTTGATGAAAAAAAAATTTTTGAGTTTCAGTTCGAAGTATGGGGAACCCCAAAAATTAATTGTTTTTTTTCTATTTTTGTGTGAAAATCTTAATGCGGTTCACAGAATACATCTACTTACCAAGTTTCAACAGTATAGTTCTTATAGTTTCGGAGAAAAGTGGCTGTGACATACGGACGGACAGACAGACGGACAGACAGACGGACAGACAGACGGACAGACAGACATGACGAATCTATAAGGGTTCCGTTTTTTGCCATTTGGCTATGGAACCCTAAAAACGGTTTATTTTTTTGTGTTTAACGTAAGGAGTGTAGTGCGGTGGGTATAGTTTCTCTTAGTTACATATAGGGCTACCTAATACTTATTGCTTTTTGCGTATAGAAAAATGATATTTCACTTGAAAACAAAACCTAGCTAAGTAGATCAATTTTAACTGTTGCCAGTTTATAGTTTATAGCTAAGTAGTTAAGTAGTAAAATGTTTTACTTGACCCGTGATCCATCATTATAATATTGTACGTATTTATAAATAGGTATGAGGAGGTGTAACCATCATCATTGAGCAATCGTTATCAAACAATAGCATCGGAGCAAAGTTAAAGTTTGCGACCTTTGGCTAAAATATTCAGGATTGCGGCGTCCGAATATAGCAATAATATGAGAATTGTTTACCGCTTATTGTGCGCTGTGCGGCTGTCAATCAATTCACTTTCGAACATTGTGATCTACATTGCCCTTGTCGTCTATACAAGAGGTAACCAAGATATATTATTTTTTTGTTGATTTGAAAAATTGTTTGGGACTTTGAATTGTGCAAATTCTATATTTACAATGTTTTTCAAAGCCATTTGTTGTTTTTTTTTATATTGTATATATATATATATATATTTAACTTTTTATTGTACAGAACAAACATTAAGACATAAGTATGGCATAGGATTGACAGGATAGGCAGTACAAAATCAGAAATCAGAAATATTTATTGTGTAAAATGTGTGGGTACAAGAACTATAACTAAGTACATTTATTTAGATTATCAAACAGTTTAAGCTTGTATGTAGGTTGGTCTTATACTACTGAGATGTGTCTTTGTCTGCCTTTTGTTGACATTTATCAGAAATTTTCGCTAAGCCGACGATTAACGACTGAGGTGACCCGTTCTACAATCCAGTAGTTTACACAGCTGAACGCCGGATTACAGAGCGGTTACATTTGATCTTGTAGAATTTATTTTCTATACTAATACTTAAAGCTTTTAATTCTCATATAAGTCCATTAATCCACCAGTTCCAACAATCCGGCATAGAGAGAAAACTCCAGGTGTTTAATCGCCGAGCGCTTACTACCTACATTAAATAGTTTATAACTTTCAGTAAGCAGTATTTTCAACAGTAGCAAGTGAAATTGCTTTATTTTTATCATAAAATTTTATCGCGGAAACTGGGAATAGTGCAAAAAATTTAACACTCACTTAGTCAAAAAATTTCTTTGAACTCATTCATGACAAATTTAATGACTGCCTCAATGGAAAGAATAAGAGAAAGAATTATACCTACAAATGATTAGTGCAATGAGTGCATAATGTGGTCCCTGTAGAGAGGGTGGTACTAGCATAATGCGCGCGTGAGCGATGGGATGGTCTTGCGCAAGCTCGTTAGCGACGCCCCGCGGACCTGCGCGGAACTGGAGCGGGGCCTGGAGGCCGATTCGAACTAACATTTTGATATCAAAATGATGTCATTTTACCATCATGCTGCGCTCGTGCATTTTGCTCGTGCTTGTTCAATATGTGTCGCCGCGAGTGAGACGAACGGGCGAATGATAACAAAATTATTTAATTTTAACAACAAAATATAAGTTCGAATTGGCCTGGACTGTTTACGGCATTATGAGCTCCGTTACTAAAATCAGACCATACGATCTGTTGCTACTAGCTTTTAATGCTATATAAAATAACAAACGCCTGACCAGTGGACGGTCACTAATGACTTAACTGTCAGGAATTTAAAGTTTATAGATTGACATCCTATAAGGGTTGATTACTTTTTTTAGTAGGTATGTGACCACGCTTATGTCTAGTCATGAGACAAGCTATATGGCAACTATACATCGCTGATGCTTTTTTTGAACTTTTTTAAAGATGACCCAACTGCCAGATATCTCACACATTATAAACCTTTTAAGAAGCATGCAAATTGGTATTTTTCCCCGCAAAAGTCCCACAATTACGTGTATGTAGGCTAGCGGTTGGTCGTGAGGCCCACCGTATTCATTCAAAAGAGCTTAAGTCCTTCTATCCATTACAGCGCTTATTTCGTTTTTAGAAGCATGTCGCTACTACAACCGTGCTGCTTAAAAGGGGTTATGTTAATAGAAATTTCAGGACGTTTACGTCATTTTTGGGAAATCGTTGGTACTAGGCTAGGAGCCCGCTCCCACGGATCCCGTATGTGATCGTGACGGACGCTGTGTCAATAGTCGTGTCTTCATGTTGGTATTGGTGGTGGTCATTTACTCAGACATGCGCGGAAATGTTCCCATACTTGCTAAACATTAAGTTATTGTTGTTAAGCTATCTATTAGATTTTGCGGCGGTGTTATCGTGAAATTTCTCATCTTATGGCATCACCTGGTGTTATTTCTAAATGAAACAGCCAGAGTCGGTGATCATTTATGCCATGAGTTGTGTTAGCATTGCCTTGCGATTGCAAGTCATTATTTTATTTATCAAATTAAAGATATTCTATTAAAGAAAAATATTCCACACTCCTAAATAAATTGATTTTACGGAAGAATGTGTCGATGTGTCGAAAAGTTACTTCTTCTACCCAAGGTAAGAACTAAAATCTGTTATTCCCAGTATTCCCACGTCGTTTTAGATTTCAACCATCACACATCACGCACCAAATCTTACGTTTAATGGTCGACTCCTTACAAATTTGCCTAATTTCCTCCTTCATCCTTCAATCTAATCCTCATTTGACGAGGAACGAAACTTTGTATCATGGCTTCTCGTTGCGTTATGTTCTATTCTCAGGTAGTACTAGTACCTACCTACAGAGACGTGCGATCGTCCGTCCGTCCATCACGACACACCATGCACAAATTGCACACGGCAGCTATGTTACATCACTGCATGGATGCATGAACTGCTGCAGTTACCTCGAGTTGGGAAGAGAGTTTAAGGGTGACAGTTGTCTAGAAACCTCACGTTTTTGATCTACCTAAGCTATTCGGCAGGGGTTAGAGAGAGTAAAATTATCTGAGCACAAATTGTTAAGCGAGTAAGAGAGTGCGTAGAACATTTTGAATCCCTCACCCGCTTAACTACTTTGGATGCTGACTGTGGATGTTAGAAAATACTGTTTTTTCATATCTAACACTGTCTATGAGAACATAAACTTTATGACCCAATATAGTACACATAAAAACCTTATCAGAATCCAGGTATCTAATAACCACGCGATTTGCGTAAAAGGTGTACACGAAGCAATTGCTCGGGCAACCAAACAACGCGCAATAAACGGACGGTTTACGGGCGTTTTATGTGCGTTTTCGCTTTCGCGCCATTTGCAATAAATCAGGGATGGCTGCGAGTGGGCGCACGGTGTCGCACCGAATCATGGTCATCGAGCCAGTGCATACGGGCGGTTTTCTGTATTGAGTTGACTCAACAGCTAAATTAAGGTGATTAATACTTCTCTTGCATCATTTTAGCACTTTCCAGTTGCATTTTAAAACAGCTCAGGCTCTGCCTGGTAACCTGATTTGCAGGAATTGATGCAGTCACTAGTTTTCATGAAAGCGACTGCCAGGTGGCTAACCAAACCTAGATTGGAAATCAGGACGTATTGGAATTAGACGGGTTGCATCCCGATTATATTTTTTTCCCACAAATAGAACCTGGTGAAAATGAAACGGTAATATAAGAGGTACCGAAGATACATGACTTCTGATAAACGCAGTACATACAATATCGGGTCTTGAAGATGAAAGCGAAAATAAAACTTCATTTTGTTTGTCCTTTTGTAAAACAATAAATTAGTTCGAACCATCTACCTAACAAAAACTAACTTTTAAATAGGTAACACTGATTTAAACTTTCACGATTTTTACACATTATTAAATTGTACAACGGGACTTAATCGGAGAAGACTCCGAGACCACAGGGACAACGCCGTCCTCGAAACGTCGGAGGTAAATCTTAAAACTTAGATACGCGATTAAGTCCCGTTGTACAATTTAATAATGTTTTAAATAGGTACCTGAAATCTGAAGGAGATTTTCGCCCGCCCGTCTGTCCCGGCTTAACGGTACAAATTTCACTCCGGCGCCGTCAGTCGTAAGTCGATTCGCCATTTTACTGCCAATACGAGTAAATGTCTCAATCTGTCGCTAGCAAACATATGTAGATACATACTTGCTGCTTATTGTGACTCGGGAACATTACATTGGTATTTTGATTATCTAAGCGCTTTCCTGGTTGCATTTTTGAAAGCTTGCTAAAGCCGTGCGAACAATAAGAAATAACCAACCTCTATCACCAGAAATAACCAACCAAAACGGTTAAAATGCTATTGAAATTAGTAATAGGTAGCAATAGTAACGAGCTATCACTAATCATCAATTCAATTCAATTCAATTTATTTATTTAAAAGACAACAATGGCCCATAATGGTTAGTAACAATTAAGATTAAAAACTAAGTGTTAGTGGAACAAAAACAGAAAGCGATTTACAACATACACAGACAGCAATAACTTAATCTATCACCTAGTAGCGGTTATGATACAATCAAACTGCCGCATTATAGGTGAGTCGTATCGGCCCGCTACAGTAGTCAGGATGGGGTTGGAGCTGGCACGTACTCTGCAGAGCAACGAGGCAACTCTTTCGTATTATCGCATAATAGTCATCCGTGCGAGCTTACATTGTGCAAACATGCCTGATGCGCTGCAGAAACGGGACCCCAACAACATCCTGAAACCATTATTATATTGGACGCGCAGGGAACTGATGGTCTTCTGCGTATAGCTAGTCCAGAGGCTGCACGTGTAGAAAACTTGACAATAAACTTTGATTATCCCAAACGCGTCTAAGATATACTTTATATTTTGTAGATAATTGTATGGTTGGTTGTGTGTTTCGTGAGGTGACAACAAAAAATCACAAGTTAAGAGCCATACCTAGTGATCCATATTGTTAGCTAGTACTAATATGTATATGTTTTTTTTAATTATTGTTTTGTAATTGGTTTGGCTTTTTTTTTTATTACTTTATAAAAAGTGAATATATTTACAATATTTACAAAGGTATTATGCATCAAATTTTATACGAAACTTAATGTCACCTGGGGCATAGTCCCCAGGACACTGGCCGCATTTCCCCGCTGTATGGTTAAACTTAGCCTTTGGGCAAAATATGACCCTGCTCGTAGGTCGCCAGAGACCCCAACAAGTTTTCGGGAAATATCCTTTATTAATGTTTTGGTGTCTGACGACCAAGGTCCAAAAGTCTCGACCGCAAGTGCCGCAAATTCGTAATTATTTTTCAGAAATGCGTATTTGCGGCACTTGGCAGTCTGGGCGTCGTCAGCCGCTGCACCTGGCCTTCTGGCAGAGCGCCGGACATGGGACGGGGCCAGTGTGTCTACACAACACAAGTCACGTCCCATGCCAAGGGCCGTCCCAGAAACCAAGGCACGAGCATTTGTAATTTTCTGGTTTGGTTGTCAGCTGACGAAAGTCGTCATGATGTTTTTCACTTCAACTTCATATATTTCAAATGGTTTGAGTAACCTTTATAAAAACAGCAAAAAAATTAAAATTCAATGTTGCTCCGTTGTGGAAAAGTATTACACAGAAGGACAATTTTAAACAATAATTGTGTAGTCAAGTACGTAAGTACGTGTTATAGTTAAAACTAGCCACAAGATACCTACATGCAAGATAATAGTAACTAACCCCAGGACACTGCAACAATGCAAAACCACTAATTAAACATTTAAACTTGACTATATTCAGCAGGGTTCACACGTGGGTAGCGCAACTAAACACTAAACGCCTCAGATTTTCATATTACAATGTAGTTTCCGCGATATGCAAGCATTTTGAAATGTATGCCCGGGAATTAAGGTTTAAAATCGCTTGGATTTCAGTGGAACAGCTATTTGTAAAATGTATCCTAAGTGCAACTGTAGTTTTCATGATGTTTATGGTTTGTGATATTTCTGAAGAAGTAATATATAGAGGTGACATTGATAGCCTTACATGCTTTGTTAGGTACCTTTAATGTCAATAAGATAGCTATTAGTTATTTGTTTACCCGGGCAAAGTTGTTCTTTAACCTCTCCTGCTAATATATTGATACACGAGCAACGCGAGGAACTGTAAAACATTACAAATCAAATTTAATTGAACGCTATTAAATATTTATCATTCAAAATCATAATTTAAAAGTCAACTCTACCAGCCAACATGAGGAAGCAACTCATAATTTGCATTACCTAACTTACTTTGCCACTCTTGTAGATAAAATGCAACATTCTCATTAGTTTTGGTAGAACAAAGAAAGCCTTTAGGTAGGTACCTACTAGCTCTTGTGGTAAAGAATATGTATAATTATTTAATCATACCCTATTTAAATTTGTTTAATTTCAAAGTTGAACTTGGCAGGGACTTAGAACTGTTTAAATTCATTCTGTTAATGAATAAATGCCCAAACATGGTCATATTCTCATAACCTTATACGTCCTCTGACAGATTTAGCATAGATTTATCATGCCTCTTAGCAAAAATAATAAAATAACAGGCACAATGGTGGTTAAAAAGGGGTCCGCGGTCCAATTTGTGGACGGCGGGTTCCGTCGCCATAACCGGTTATCAAAGAGTCGTACGTTTTCATTAGTACGCATGCGCGACGTATAAGGTGCTTTCTGCTCCGTTTCTAATACGACTCCAGACTATGCGTTTCCGTTTTGACCAAGCAATCGCCTCAAGTCAATAGAGCCAGTATAAAGACTATTAAAGTACTCACAATACATTTTGCAGCACGCTTGATTGGTATGTACAGTGTAGTACTGATTACCGTCGGAAAGTTACCAAAATTGCGAAATTTACACATGGCAATATTTCGGACACCTCGCATATTTCCATTTACAAATTAGAAATTTTTCATTTCCAAAATGAAGTTGTTTATTTCCTGTAATAGTAAATTTTCCAGAAACTTCCGAGAAATTTGCAAATTTTTGAAGTTTCTGTAACTTGGACGACTGTACTACAGTGTGGTATTAGTCAGCTTGTCAGAGGGATCTCATGAACGTGTTCATTAAGTTTAACTTTTCAAGAATATAACTTTCAGAAATAAATAATATTAAAAACAAAAGAGCAACTCACGACCACGACACGACACTGATTAAGGACATTTTTAGGGAGGCTAAAATCTAGGATTGATGGCAGCATTATAACGATGTCGAAAGAAAATAACTGGAGGCAAGCGCTCTGAAGTCGATTGGAATCAGTACAATTTATCTGAGCATTTTGCGGTAAACGGAGTGCTTTTATTTTTAACTAGGTGAATTAAGACCAAGTTTGCATAAAGAACTTCTGTAGTATTTTGTTTAAAAACGTAACAACTTTTTTGTAGGTTTATTACAAGCTTTTATTTAGTTTCACCTGTCCCGTTGTCTGTCTGTAATCAAATCTTGCAAGTTAAATTTGATCCACTTCCCGGTTTCCAATTGAGCTGAAATTTTGTATACACATGTAAGTCGGGTGACAATGCAATATTATGGTATGAGAAAGGAGGTGGCCATAGGAACTCTGTGATGAAACAACGCAACCTAATTGTGATAGGAGTTTTTCGAATTGTCTCGATGAGTATTAGTTGTCTGTCGTAAGAAAAGTAGTCAGTGATAAAAGCTTGTACCAAAAATGAAATTTTTGCCAAAAACTTATTAACCATTAAATTTAGCCGCCGAACATAATTATAAATACAGTTAGGGTTCCGTAGTCAATTAAAAACCCATATTGGTCTTGCCATATCCGTTTGTCTGTCTTTCTGTCCGTTCGCGGCTTAGCCTCGTGATCTAATGCTCGAAAGCTGCAATTTGGCAAGGATATATAAATCAATCATGCCGAAAAACTGTAAAAAAAATAGTCAATCGACAAGTGCTTGTAACCTTCGTCCAGGAAATCAATAAGTTTTTATCAGTCCGACGCGTACCGTGCGTCAATCGGATCCGAAATTAATTGTGATGGAGCGAATGGACGGGATTACTCCGGATTTGACTGGATTACCGCGGTTCTGCTTCGGCGAGCGCTGTAATTGCATCATACATGAAGTTGACCCTCCACGTCAACTGACAAAAACCGGCCAAATGCGAGTCGGACTCGCGCACGGAGGGTTCCGCACCATCAACAAAAAATAGAGCAAAACAAGCAAAAAACGGTCACCCATCCAAGTACTGACCCCGCCCGACGTTGCTTAACTTCGGTCAAAAATCACGTATGTTGTATGGGAGCCCCACTTAAATCTTTATTTTATTCTGATTTTAGTATTTGTTTGTTATAGCGGCAACAGAAATACATCATCTGTGAAAATTTCAACTGTCTAGCTATCACGGTTCGTGAGATACAGCCTGGTGACAGACGGACGGACGGACGGACGGACAGACGGACGGACAGCGGAGTCTTAGTAATAGGGTCCCGTTTTTACCCTTTGGGTACGGAACCCTAAAAACAATAAAGAATCACTCACGTTATACTGGGCCGTGACCGGACCGTGTCCGGGCCAGAGCTTCCGGCGCTTACTTTTCTACGACAGATGATCACGTGATGCTTTCCATAGAAAATGAAGCTTTGGAAGATCCGGCCCGGCCACGGCCCGGTCTAACGCGAGTTATCCTTAATGCTGGTAGTACCAGTAAGTACCTAGCACCGAAGATATCATGTTATCTTTTTATTAATCGTAAAATAAATATCCGTGAAAATAGGACTCTCTCTAGGACGTATTATTTTAAGAAGTGACGAATTGTCCTAAAATGTCCGACTTTAAGATGTTATGTTTCATGAAAAACTTAAAATGACGGTGAAAATAGGTCTAGTCTCATTTTAACAAGTGAAGTATTGGCCTATAAGGTATACTTTGTGTTATCAAATAGTAATGTGAGCTGATAGTGAAGTGACACCGATACAGGTTGTTGGCGAGTTCCGGCGGGACGTCCTGTCACACCGCGTGCCGGCCACTGCAGCTAAGGACAATTTAACAGGCCTCACTTTTGACAAACATTATCTTCTAGCGGCCCAGACGTCAACATTTGCCAATAAAATGCAATTTTGACTTGTCAAAACAAGGATTCAAATTAGAATGGAACAGGAGACCATTTTATAGGTCTCTGGGCGGTTAGAGGTTTTAAGAATAACGTAAGCTAAAACAGTTTAGAGCCAGACCAAGTTATGCATGGTATTTGCAATGACAGTGTAGAAATGTCATCATTAATGTCAAATTTCTATGAAAATATGACGTTTAAAATAATGACACTCTCTCACTTTGGTCGGTTCCAAGCTGGCCACTCTACGTCGCTCCGTAGTAAATACATTTTAGCACTTATGAACGATATACATATTATGTATTTCTGCTAGTACGAAAAACGCACGAAGTCGATCTAATAGGAGGTTAAATTCTAATAAGAATTTAGTCAATCTTCTCCTGTGCCTCATTACGCCAGGGACCAGCGGTCTCCACAGCGACCGGTACGAAATCGTACTTGACTTCTAAGTTGGAGTACTTGGCGTGTCAGAGCCTAGCATTCTAATAAGAATGTAGTAGAAAGTAGTGACGTAGTTAGAACGCATACCTAAATTTAACTAATAGACTTTTGTAAACTACCGTCTAGTGCCACATAAGCTAATACCGTAAAATGGGGTGAGTAGGGGCAAAGCTGACATTCAAACCTCGATAAGATAACATTTTATTTTTACTTATGCAAACTGAATGGTGTATATAATAGGTAAGCAGAGATCTGACAAATTTGCGACATTGCTCGCAATAATGTGGACAAGACTCCGAAATTGATTAAATAATTAATCATTTAATTATTTTAATTAATTTTTTACCTGAGATTTAATTTTGTTCCCCCGTCAATAAATAGCACTTAAATATATTATTGATATAAAAAATGAGTACCTACAGAAAATTTGGAAAACATACTGATTAGTTTCTTTAATAAATTTACATTATAAGAAATCTTTGTGTTTTTTATTGATTAGGAATCAAAATTAAACCTCAGGTAAGAAATTAATTAAATGATTAATTATTTAATAAATTTTGGAGTCATGTCCACATTATTGCGAGCAATGTCGCAAATTTGTCCGATCTCTGATAATAAGTGTTCCGGACGTTTGTATTTTAGTTTTTATTTTATTTTGGGTAGTTCCATTTCATAACTTTGAATATAAATAGGAAATACCACCTCACCCCGTAGTCCCTCGTAATTGGGGTGAGATCGGATTTCATACAAAGGTGATTTTGGAAGATTGTTGGATCGATTTTTTTTATGAGTATTACTATAGCTCCATTTTACATTGGAATACATAATTTTTGTAGCAGTAGCCTTAAAATCCCATCTGGATGAGATCATCCCTTCTCTCCCCATTCATAACCCAACTCTTCCCGCGAACCCTACTCACCCCATTTTACGGTACCGTTTATTAGACAACCTAACCGAAAATAATTCCAATTCCAAATCTGAAACTGCAAGTAGGTACGTAGTTAAATAATCAAATTGAGTATCGCGAGGCGTACATCTTATTATCCTTAATTTACCACTGAATTTTTCCATATGATAATAAAATGGTGTGTACCTTTTTAAACAAGCATTGTCCGCCAGTGCACCAACGTAATGGTGCGACCATTGGTGCTGGCGGCCGGCAATTACCCTATTGGCAGCAATTGTTGTGCGACGCTGCCCGCGCGCATGTCAATCTACCGCCCGTGACCAAAAGGGCGTATTTACAAACACACCTTGTAAAGACATACGGCTTTTTGGTTAGAGTGGCAACGTGATCCGCCTGTTAGCGAGGGAATATGCAAATTATGACAGCTGATGGAGTGGCAGTTTGAATTTTTGTTATTAGAATTATTAGAATTTGCATGTTTGGTGATCGCATATTGCTTTCCCCCCCTTTCCAATCGGATTTATGAAAGATGTACTCATGTAGTTACGAAGCATTAGTTAACAAAAAGATCATGGATAATTTTCAATCCAAGGTGAATTATTATTAGATTGTCAGATCAACTTTTTATACCTATTTACGCAGTCATAATTAGCATAACTAACTAACCATAAATTAGCGAATGGTTTAGGTACCTACCTATTATTACCTAACAAAGGTTAATCAACAATTTATTTTTTATATTATTATTTTCTAAAGCAATATTATTAATTCTGGCCGTATACGTGCATAAAATCGCGGCACCAAGCTTACACTTGGTCATTTGTAT
The DNA here is from genome assembly GCF_948474715.1 of Cydia amplana. NCBI lineage: Eukaryota > Metazoa > Arthropoda > Insecta > Lepidoptera > Tortricidae > Cydia > Cydia amplana. Next base: position 7,353,569 of record NC_086081.1, read on the forward strand.
TAACCCCAACCCTTAGCATTCCAGAACCCACGTTCTAAAGGCCATAACTCCAACATTTTCTAACTAAGTTACACCCTTTGTTACTAGGAAACAGTTTAGTAGCTCTATACATCATCGGCCAATACCTATTGATTGTTTCTGCTGATTAATGCTGGTTTACGTCTGGCATATGTAAGTTATTGCATATTGAGAGAATTAGCGTCTGAGAAAAACATTCTTATTAATCAAAAATGTCTATATTGCAGGAAACCAATGAACGTATACGCGAAAACATTTATTCGGCAGCATTTAAGAATTTTTGCATGCGACCAGGATCATGATGAGGTAAAGTTTATTATTTTTAAATGTTTTATTTTCATATTTGGTCGTTCAAGTAAAAATGGGAGCCGAACTGTATTCCGTAACAAGAAAATATTATATTTATTTAGTTAGGTACATGATGAGCATAATTCACTTTCTAATAAGATTCTTGTTAGACCCAAAGTGACTTGCACCGCAAATTTAACAATTGCAAGCTAGTTTTTAGGGTTCCGTACCCAAAGGGTAAAAAACGGGGCCCTATTACTAAGACTTCGCTGTCCGTCCGTCCGTCCGTCCGTCCGTCCGTCCGTCTGTCACCAGGCTGTGTCTCACGAACCGTGATAGCTAGACAGTTGAAATTTTCACAGATGATGTATTTCTGTTGCCGCTATAACAACAAATACTAAAAACAGAATAAAATAAAGATTTAAATAGGGCTCCCATACAACAAACGTGATTTTTGACCGAAGTTAAGCAACGTCGGGCGGGGTCAGTACTTGGATGGGTGACCGTTTTTTTGCTTGTTTTGCTCTATTTTTTGTTGATGGTGCGGAACCCTCCGTGCGCGAGTCCGACTCGCACTTGGCCGGTTTTTTATTATGTGGCAGCACAATTACCTGTTAAATCGAACAAATTTTCATTCCCCTTTTCTATTTTGGTGTTACTTACCTTGTCAGTTACCGACCGTTCAATGACTAATAGTCGGTTAATATCCTAATAAGATTTGATCTGTAACCTTTAGAGCGCTCAACATGGATATCGGTCAAGGAGCCGTCCAGGTTAACTTTAGCATAAAGCTCACACAAAACGTCTTATCAGTGAAGGCTTTTCAAAGTATTTACAGCCTTCTTTACGTGGACACTGTAATGAGCCAATCCCACGCCTGTGATTGTTCCACGTCTGTCCGTCTCACATCTGCATTATAATATGAATAATTATCACCAAGTTTAACTTTACACTTCCTCAAATCAATCATCAAAGAATAATCCCCTTTATTATCTACGACATATAGGCTTGTGAATAATTCTAGTTTCTCTGTTAGATTCGGTAGATGTTTGTAATTGCATATGGGCCCATTGTCAGCAGCGAATTTGCATGAAATATGAAAGCCAAGTGAGCTATAGAGATGGTATTGATGTGGCTAACTAATTCATAGGTGGTTGTCAGGCTTTAGGTAACTTAATTAAGAATTTGTTAATTGATTTATTAGAGTCGAGTCCTTTAATAGGCATTGTTAAGATACATTAAGTCCATACCTAGAGCTAAAGCTTCAAAATTGCCGATAAACTATCGTTTCTTACATCACACATTCCGGCTATATTTTCTATGCGATAGTCCCTACCTTTTTTTTGTTGTGAATTCTAGTTTGTATCATAATAATGAATATAACCCACGCATTCACCAAACAGGATAAGGCTGAGGATTGAAAGAACCACATATCGATACTATTTTTGAGCCCTTTACAAGCCAAGGCCTTTACGAGTTTACGACACTCGAGTCATCGATAAATTTACAGCACCTATACGATTAAAGGTCGTTTTAAACCAATGACCACATTATGTCGTGACTGAATAGTGACCATGTGAAAATATCAGTAAAGCTCAGGCATTTTATTACTACACCCATGTCCTTAAATGGCAACACTGGACATACTCGTGTACTTGATCTCGTCATAAATCATAACTTATTTATGAGGTATATTTTATTATCATAAGTTCCGTATCAGAAATAGAAAATATGTAGTGAAATCTAAGCTTTAGGGATACACATAACCATTCGTTAGTCTGTCCTTTTTAAAAATTACATACTGATATGAATGCACGTAGGTAGGTAGGTAGGCACGCACGTAATCTTTATATAACTTTGAACGACATTCGTTATCAAACATGATCATGTATTCACTTAATGACTGCATGTTGATGACAAGTAAGTAAGTTCTCCAAAGCAATTTGTAATTATAAATCCCTATAATGAGTACATATAAATAAAAGGTTATTGTTATTTCATTTTGTCAAGCGGACCCCAGGCTCCTATGAGCCATGGCAAAATGCCGGGATAACGCGAGGAAGAAATATATATATTTTTTTCGCTTTTCGTACTTGGAATATGTAGGTGGACTACCTCCTTGATATATAGTCTTGTTAGGTGCATTAGATGGATGTATACAAATTTTTGATAAATTGGGCGCTTATTACCTTTTCCATCAATGTACAGTCAACTGCAATAATTTGTTACTCTTTGGACGCCGAAAAAATATCTCACACGATTTTATTTGTAGAGCCACAAGAGCGTGTCACATATTTTTGCGGCCTTCGAAGAGTAACATATAATAGAAGGTGAGGTGACTGTACAATAGACGTGTCTACTAAGTACGCGCTTGCGCATGGCGATGGCGTGGCGGTGGAACATCCCGCCCACTACGCCTGACTCACTAAACGGAGTTTTGTAATTGTGATGGATGCTTTGCTAATTTCGCGAGCTTTTTCTGTAGGTGTTACTTATGATTGTTTAATTTTATAGCGCCATTGTTCTAGCACATGTGTATAGTTATGTATCGATTACCATGCTGTCATCATATTAGTATTATTACAAGGCAAATGTTGAAGGAAAGAGAAAAAATCCTAACATGATAAAGTAAATACAGGTGCAATTGATATGATAGCATTATCAAGTTATCTTTCATTATACACATAAATCAAGTTGTTATTAAATTTATGAGCGAGGTCGTATTCATGGAATTATAGATAGTAAAAATGTTCTCATTGTAATAATGAATAATAATGCTATCTGACCATCAATTAAAAATGTATAATTCTTCAGTAACTGCTTAAGTCAGTGATCAAAACTATAAATTCTTCAGCTGACAAACTTACTAATTCAAGTGGAATAAGTAACAACTTCTTTACTGTCGTACTTCGAAGTTCATTCAGTGACGCCACTAGTTTTTTCCCGATAACTTTGTTTTCCCATAATTAGAATAAATTACGCAAGACATCAATGGCAAATGATATTTACATCTGTCAATTTGAATCAATTTGTCACGAATAGGCCAGTAACGGTAAATGATTTCAATAAAGCAGAGAAAAAATGGACGGGACATCTGCAATGGGTATTCAAAGCGTTTTTTACTGTAATGAGTAACCTGAGGCACGCTATTATTTGACTATATTGTGTATTGATTTATTATACACTCAGCTCTGCCTCTCCAGCACGTCTGGGGTTGGCTGATATGTTAATTTATGTAGCTCTTCTAATAAAATAATTAAGGATGCTTAAGTTGCAGCTTGATTAAATGATTAGTAATTGAAATGAATCATGGGAACCTATTTATGATCTTATCTGTGGTTTCTGTACCAACATTGACTGGATTAAAATCCTAAATTTTAGTAAGTACTTACTGCTAAAAACTGCGTCCATATTTGACATATAAACGTTAATTCCAAAAATTGGCTGATTATTCCTTAACTCCAGGGATCAGAAGAGTTTTTTTGCGTGACACATTTAGGTAAGTATCCTAAAGTTGTAGAGGAAGTACGTTTTATTTATGAGTAAACATATTAGCTAGTGTATATTATGGAAAATCTCCCCTTTAACGTTATTTATGAAAACCCACAAATATTGTTGACAAAATGAGAAAGGATATGTTTGTTCCTCCTTTACGCAAAAACGGCTGACTATGCAAATAAGCACGCAAATACACTACATAATCGTGGATACGTACCATTATTTTTAAAGTCTAACCTTCTGTTTATTTACAACAACTTACAAATTAAAGTCACCGGTGACGGCGTGTCCACCTTATCGCGTTATCGGGTATTTGTACCAGTACACGCTCCCGCTCATTGTGCAAGACCATGCGGGCGGCATTAGCATGCGGAATGCATGCGATCCAGTGTAGGTACGCACTTTTATGTTTAGAGGGCATACCACGTAAATGGAAAATCGAAATTTCGTTATCTGCATCACTATCAGTCTTGTATATTTGAACGAGAGGCAAGAAAACGAACGATAGTGAAGAACGAAGTGGTTAGCGGTAGGGTTTCCGTTAGTATTTGATTGCAATTGGAAAATGTACCTACTGCCAATATCTTTTTGACAAATATCATAATTAGTTGTAAGCAGTGCTTGACGCTACTTCAATTCATGTATGTTAAAACTTCCATCTTATAGAAGACGACGAACCAGTCAGTTTGTGTTCAAGTAAAAGTATACAGTGAAACCTGGTTAAGTGGGACCTGGATAAGTGAGAAACCTCTATAGCTGGGACTCATGGTGCGGTCCCGACACTTTAGCACTGAATTACCTCTGTTAGTGAGAAAAAACGAACCTCTATAACTGGGATTAGTTGTTGTGATTTTAAAGTCACATTTACCTCTATAATTGAGACAGAGTGTATTTTACCTCTTTTACTGAGACTATATTTATAAGATCACATTTTCCTAATTGTTTTTATAGAATTTAATAGGAATTGACCTCTGTATCTGAGATAACGTCAATCTATGACCTCTCTAACTTGGACTTTATTGATCAATTTCCGTATTCTTACTAAATCTTAGTCTATCCACAAATTCCGCATTTGCTTAATTGGGTCTAAACGACTTAAAGTTTCATTTAGGTACTTTATGTACTTAGTTAAAACTATCGAAACGAAAGCTGATATCTTGATAGTAACACGAATAAACAAATTTTCATTTAATAGATTTCTAAGACGCAATGAAGTCCGTATCAAAAATTGAAAAAATATAACCTATGGAGATTCATTCAAAATAAATTCAAAGATACATTTAAACAGATTTAAAAAATATTTAGGGACAAGGATTATTTTATCTTATTTATTTTTAAAGATAATTACAAAATACATTATTAACCACCTCTATAACTGAAATATATCCTCTATTCTCACCTCTATTAATGGGACCCTCTGTAAATGAGACAGAAATTTATTTATACCTGGCTAACTGAGAGCCTGGATAAGTGGAATACCTCTTTAAGTGAGGCAAATCTGCTCGTCCCTTGAGATCTCACTTATCCAGGTTTCACTGTATATAGAATTGCCTGACGAAGTATGTAGTTAGAAATCTTTAAAAAATAAAAACATTGTTAACATTTTATAACCTGCAAATAATGAAAAAAAAAAAACTGTCCGGAAACTGATGCATTTTTGATTAGTCAAAATAGAGATTGAATATATTATAGAATGGAAAGGCTTAAGCCTTTTTATAGGCCCTTGGGTTGGTAAAGGATAAGCCACACATTTAAGTCTGTGAGCCACACGTTAAATTCAATCCGAAATAGTTACGGTACGAGTAAGCAGTTTATATATGACCCGGCAGAATTTTAAATCTTTATAACAATGCTATGCAAAGCAACTCAAAGTTCAATACAATGTATCGGAACTCGTGAGAAACTACATATGTCCAGAACCAATTGACAATAAAGAAACTTGCATACTTGCTGGCCGCTTAAAAAAATCACTACCGTGGGGTAACTTTTATGAGCGCACCCCTCAAAAAACGCACAAGACTTTTTTCACTTATTCAAATTGCGTAACAGTACCCTCTAGTTTTTTGCCAAACAATGGTTTCTTTTCTCTGGACAAGTAATTTATTTTTATTTTTTTAACGGTCCATGCTGAATGCCCTGGGGTCATAGGTGAAGATTACTTTGCTTCTCATGGTTTTTTAAGAGTTTCTTTATCAATTTCTTGCACATCTGCTGTTTTATTAGATGTCTTTGGAAGGACAGATACTTATGTGCGAATCCGCGTGGGAATGATGCAGTTTGGGCATTAGATAAATTCGCGGACTATTATGATTTATGATATCTATATTATACAATTCGTCAGTTTTTTAAGTACCTATCTAATATGACATATGTACTACCAGTATTTAATTTAATGAGTTATTAAAAGGATATACATTTTTCGAGCACCGCGAGCTTTGATTTATTTAAGTACCTATTCAAAAATGTATGGATTGTTAATGGTTGGTTAAAATAATCCTACATCTATTTGATAAAATATATGGGTTAAACTATTACAAACTTATAAGTAAATTGGTTTTTATTTTTATATTGTTTACTGAAAGACGGAAATGACGAAACCAAAAAGGTAAAATTTTGCTTGCTATTTTTATAGCCAGTGATTACCTTAGTCTCATCTGACGGAAAGTGACGATACCTAATGCATATTCATAATATTTTGCCAGGAAATAAAAATTGGATAGTAGTTACAATTTATCGGTTAGAATTGTCCAACTAAACGCCAAAACTGCTCAAATGTCATCAGTGGACATAAAATGCCACCGGGCTAAAACAAAAACGCATCGCCCCGTGACGTCACGATAACTCATTTGCGTCCGCGCCCGCATGCACTCGATAATAAGGCCACGTGTGTGCGTCTATTGTTTTGTCGGGGATTTAGTTTCAGTGGGTTAGGTTAGGAAATTTTATATTTTATCGCCTTTTTATGACACGCTATGGTTAAATTCTTCAAACTGTTGGGTTTTGTGACGTTGATAGAGAAATAAGTTCTTTATTACCTACCTGAATTTATGGCTTAAACTAATAATTACGGATGATTTTGGGAGTACCTAATAAATTTTATAAAATTACTTACCTTACCTATAAGATTACCGAGTTATGGTACGGTATGGTGATAAATGTACCTAATACTTACAAGTATGGATTAGGAAACATGCATTGTACTCCTTATTTATGTAAAGCTTTTGACAGTTTAGTCATATAATACTGTTGTGAGAATAACAAAATTAGTACATAGAAGCTAAATGCCTACGGTACAACGAATATTTTTTTAAATAGACCTTCTAGATACATGTAAACGGAAGCTTAATATACTTATGTATACTCAGCTGAGACATTTTTTATCGAAGCTCCCAAATCATCAAGATCAACAATTACCTTTAATTTTGAGCATTTCTTCTCCATAAGCCAACAAAAGGTTGACCCATGCGTTACACATGTCTGTTGCGAATCCTCGTAAGGTACCCATAAAGGATTACCCGTACCCTTTGTCCCGAGGGACAATTCGTTTTTTTTTAACACCACCTGGTCGATTTTTTGGCAACATCATGTCTTATAGATAAAGTCAATTGATAAAAAATGTATCCAAAGGGTAGTGGACGGGACAGTATAAAATAAGGGTTCATATGTTTTATTGAGCAGCAACTGTTTGATTTGTGGCGAAGAAGATAACATTTTAAAAATAGTTTTTGCTATTGATTTGGCCTAAAACAATTTCGGATTTTCGTCGAATCTTGCAGCTGTTTTGCTTAGGAAACATCGTGTCAACCATTTTGGAAATTTCTATAACTAAACATAACAGTAAAACTAAATGACCGTGCGAAAAAAATCTTTTGTTAATTTACATATTCAATACCTTTTAGTTCCGGCTGAATGGCGTAACGAACGTTAGCCAAACAGCTAGCATTAATATGACCCCTCAGCGTTTAAAAAAAAACGTCACCCCAGATTTTTTCAACCCTTTTATGCATATCCTGTGTCAGGCCCGTACAGTATTACAAGTCATATTTAAATAATTTATGTCGCAGTTAGTTCGTTAGTGGGTTTGTTTTTGCATCTGCCTGGAGGTAGCAGATCTTCTTTCTTTTCGAACTTATACACTTTTCGATGTCACATTGCTGATCAACCATTGATTTTATATAAAAGATTTTACTTAAATATTTTTTTCAGTTACAAATTTTCACTAACTTTGTAAACCTTGGTAGCTTTTATAAGCTTTCTAAAACAACTTATAGTGAGTCCTGAAACTAAAACTGTAAAATATAGAGCTAATATTTAGTAATAACTAATAACCTCAATCATAACAAATCAAGCTGTGAATGAACTTTGACTTTCTCCATCAATCGCACTTTGATGTCTGTAATTTATTCAGCACTGATTTCAATTATAAAATAAGATGGTAAACAATAGCCAGATGGCACAATTGACACATCGGGAAAGTGAAAGGGATGCCCATTGTATCGAAGATTGCCGATTTTCAGCGCAAAGATCATGTCATTCTCAGGTGACGAAATCATAGGCCGGGCGGACCGCTAGCATTGATAAGTGCGATGATTATTATTCCGATTGATATTGAATTATTTAGAGGCATTTGGAAAGTATCGAAACTATTGGAACTACATTTCTCTCGAATAGTTAAATCTGACAGTCCTATTACGGAAAAATGTTTCAAAACATTATAAAGCATTTACACGGGTCTCTATTGTTTCCCAAATATTTTCAAGCCATAATGTATTGTTTGCCCGCATTTTCGTTAGTCATAATTCATTTGGTTCAGGAACGCGTCACTTTTCAGGATTGCCTTAAAACAAACCTAACCTAAGGATAACCTAACGAAAGTCCTGAAATGTTAACGGTTTCAGTTTTATGACTAATGATAATATGACAAACAATAAATTATGACTTAAAACTTTATGGGAAACAACGGGACCCCCATTTACACATTGGGCATAGCTTTATTGGTGTGGTCCTCATTTATAATAGGCGGATCATAATAATGCTTGTTTGCCATTATCGTTCTAAAAAGTAAATCTTAATGCTAGTACCTTATTACAATTCGCTTTCATTCCCGAAATATTCGTAATTGCATTCGTAAGGCAGTCGTAAGATAGCAAACTGTGCTGTCGGTATAAAACTTTAATCGATTAGTTAATATCATGAATACTAGACGATAGACATATAATAATATTATCCTATGACTGGATGTAGTGAGCAAGGACAAGAATGTATTTTAGGAAGAATCTTATTATTTTTACCTAACTAAATAATAATATTAATTAATTTATTAGAACAAATTAAATTATTTTAATTTGTTAAGGGTCTCCAGTGCCCCAGGCTGGTTCGTTTCCAGCCTGGGGCACCGGAGGCCTTGGTCACTTTTTCTTAGTATATGACATTTATTTAAAGTTTAATATTAATTAAGTGTAAAATTCTATAGCGCTATAAATAAAATTAACTAAAATTTACCGCTTGTACTGAATGCCAGTTAACGGGCTAATATAGTAAGCTTTTTGTCATTGTTTTTTCTCACCCCTTTAATTTTTTTGTCTTCAGTAGCCCCTATGTTTTTGTCGTAGTTTTTGTAACAACATTGGCCGGATTTTCTCGTCTAGTTTATATTAAATTACCGTTTTTATGACGTAATGAATATGCGGGGATTGTTTAATTTATGCAACTGTGTAACGAAAATGAGCGACTATTATCGTGTTGTTTTTTTTTATAAACAAAACGGAAGCTTTTTGTTTGTATATTTTGTAACTGTAATTCTCTTGATTTTTTTAAAGGTTGCTTAAATTATACTATGTTACAAATAATATGGCATTATACTCGTATAAAAGTGTTATTTTAAAAATCATACGAATATTTTTACTTACTGAAATTATTAGTATAGAAGTTTTTATTTCATTTTTTCCCGTTATAAAGATACATATATCTACAACGACTTTTTGGTATGTAATACGTACCCTAAAAATAAGTGCTTTTATTATTTTCTTTATAATTATAGCAGAGCGCACTCGCTCAAGTTCACTAACTTCAAATATTCGCCATTTTTTTATCTCATCTCATCCCTACATCCACTTCAATCGAAGATTAACAAAGCGCCCAGATGTATCTACCCACAGATCTGCTTTTCAATAGAACTGCGTGAGAAAATTTAAAAAACATACTCGCACATAAAAAACGCACTTATAGAATTATTAAAAACAAGATGTCCCTTGCACAATGCATGCACCTTGGAGATACGCTAAAAAATGTGCATATGTTTTTATAAACACTACGGGACTCGGGACGTGTGGGTAAAAAACTGAGGGGTCGATTTGAGCACGCCTTACGACGGATGTCAAAGATGTTCGGGGCCTTACCTACTTGGTGGATATGATTGTAAGAGAGTATTTTTAGTTGGAATATTGAAAAAAAAAGCAAAAACTTTTTTTATAATAAAGTAGTTTCATAATAAATAGTGTCTTATAACAATATAATATTCATATTTTACGGCAACTTGTTAATTTATATTATAAATTTACCAATATTATAGTTAAATAAAAATTTGTATTTTTAAATAGGTACTACATATTTTGTTATAATAGTTACACCTAAATGACCTAAAATAATATTACACAATTCTTTTTCATTTATTCTCTTTTTAATTGGTGCTCAATAAACTTACGAACACATACATTATAACTTTTTTTTATTTTGAAATCAAATCTTATGTAATCCCAAATTGATTAAGTAAACAATGCATTAAAATGCATAACTTTTTTATTTTTAATTATTTCATATACGATTTTAAATAAAAAGTATTCCAATCATATTACCCATATGTAATAGTTTGAGAACCACTGGTTTTAAATACATATCCCTTATAAAGGGCGTTTTTAATAATTTTCCGCCGCGGGATTTTGTTTTCTGACCTTTTTGTAGCAGGCGGAAGTAAACAGGCAGCTTCCTGTGTTTTATTCTTAGTAGATCGTTAATTTGGGCTTTCTCTCAGGTACCTACCGGCTCATTTTTTAGAAAACTAAAGTGTTTGTTATCATAATTAGGTTATAATCTTGTTCGTATATTAAAATAGTATTTAAACTATAGTGCGTCAAGCAAATCTTGTCAGTAGCAATGTACTGCAAATTAAAGTAGGGTAACACCATGTAACACTCAAATAGCAGAAATGCGCTAAGAAAAGCAGCAATGTACATCGAACCAAAACGTGTTAATTTTTCCGCCCTTCATACGTCAGTTCGAGTGAATTATCATAACCTCAAATATTAGTAATGTTTACCGTCAACGAGCATGATTGTACATTGTAGGCACCTTAGCTTTGCTTGAGGTCATGCATAATCTTCGTATTTAATGGTGACAGCAGAAATTTCTCTTGAAATAGAAACGATTCAGAATGTAAACAATAAGATGATGGCTGTCATTCACGATCCACATTCCACAGATAACACACAGATGACACGCGATTTTGGAATTATTCGAACACAGTGTTGCTAACCCGCGATTTTTCAAATTTGCCGCCTTTTACTACTGGCAAGATTTGGTTGATCCAGTATATTTAATTAGAGATAGTTTTGCGTTTTAAAGTTTAAACATTCATCATCGTATTAAATTTAATAAAACCTATTATATATATACGCCGCAGACCGGTAGACTACGTCGAAAATAGATGCCTCAATCTCACTGTCCAAGGCCCTAGATCACGCGGCCGCGGTAGGCCTAAGAAGCGCTGGCTGGACGTCGTGATAACGGACATGGAAGAGAACATACTCACACCTGAGGATGCCGAAGACCGGGCAAAGTGGAGAAGACTGACCAGGAAAGCGGACCCTGGCGCTAGGCCGGGAAAACGCTAGGTTGAAGAAGAAGATACAATTTTGACGTCTACTACCTATGGATGCTGATAGCACCATACCATGCCATATGATGATAGCATAGGCTAACGCATGGATAAAATCCAATTAGGGCTCCGATATAATAAATTACAGTAATATCTCAGTTCCGAAAAAATCTCCCCGTCATATGACATGTCACATATTTACACTTACCGTAACTTCCTGTCCTAGAGTTTTTTGGAACCCAGTTCCCACAGGCAGGCGCGTTTTTTACCGGTTTTTTCATGTAGATTAGAATTAACGGTAACGCATCTCCCCTAAGGATAGTTTAATTTATTTCTTCGGGTGCACAAAAGAGGATGCGGTCGTCTTTTGTTTGTCAATGTCATGCTTTAAAAAAGTAAGGATGTGCCGCTATGGGATGGCGATTTTTTTTCGCGGAATTAAGACTGCATTGATACTTCGATCGGGATGATGCAATCATAGATTCGGGCGCTATCCCTGCAATTCCTTTTCGAGATGTACGTAATAAATAAATAATAATATAAATGTAAAAATATTATTGTAAATAGTTTAAAAATTCTGACACGATTAGGAGCTAAATTAAATATTATATTAAATATAATCTAAGTTAATACATATTATGTTTCTTGTAACTACGAGTAAAGCTTAAAAAATCTGCGCCTCAACGAATAAAAGAAAAATATAAAACTTTAAAAAATATCCTTTCATTCGTAGGCCAGGAAGACTTTCCATGAACAATAGCAAAACATTTTTTTATAAAAAAAACTATCACCCGTTAAGAGTAAAATTATGCAACGCTAAGTTGCATAAATCAACTGCGTAATTAATTTTTTGCGACAACCGTGTTACGAGACGTTATTTTTGTAAACAATGAGTTCCACAAAAAACAATCCGCACATCAAACCCCAAAGGGTTCTTCAAATTAAACCGTCATTAGAAATTTTCATAAAAAAAAACGCTAACGTGAGAAAATTAAACCTACCGTTTTTTACGTGCAAAAACAGGTTCGAACAATATCGCGACCGTTGCTGATTTGCATGTTCGTTTTTTGAATTCAAAATTTTTATTTTTTTTACGTTTGGTTTTCAGCCAGGAAGACCCCTGACACCATATAATTAAGAAAAAACTACCGCAGGCCTATTCTGGCGGGTCTTTTATACCGGTCAGGTAAAGTGCATAAGTGTTGGATGCAACAATGCACTCCGGATTTCCTCTCTCTAATACGAGTGCCGATCGTCGGCTCACGTGCAGATTTTGAATACAAATCTCACGATTTTCCATGGGCGTGATTGATTTCGGAGATAGCCTTGATATGTTTTTGTCGATCGATTATGTTATCCTGCAGAGCCAATTCCGATAAAAATACGATGTAAAATTAATTGAGATGATGTCCGGAGGAAAGGAAATCGATACTACCGATTATTTGAGTCATGCGAAATTCTATATCTTATTATCATTTTGAAGAAGTGTAACTTAATACTGTCCATGTCCATGATATTAATCAGGTAATAGTTTAAGTAAGCTTGCGTCTTAGCAATACTGGCGTTGTCGTGCGCAACTCCATGTTTAATTGAAGCTCCTGACATATTATGGAGTCGCACGCAACAACGGAAGTCATGCTAGACCGCTTAGTCTCGTCTTGTTCGCAAGAACTGTTAGTAGAAAGAAAGCGAGTAGGAAAACTAAAAATCTCTACCGTAACAAATAGGAAATCTCTGCCAAAACCTGAAACTAGACGACTAAATTTCCAAGAGTATCCTAAAAATACAATTATGCAATGCAAAATATTTTCGCACTACGAAAATGCATTATTTGTTACCTAATTTAATCTAGCAATAAAAAAATGACAAAGCGCAAGAAAGTCAACAAAGCCACCCGTAAATTATGGCGATTATGCAGCGGCACGGCTTACGTCCTCTTCCTGGCTTTTAGGACCATAAATTTCATTCCTAGCAAGGTGGTCTGACAAATTTGCGGTCGCTACTAACTACTATTTCGTTACTACCCTTTAGAAGACCACAGAGTAACTTCGGTTCAGAAAAAAGAACGAGTCCCTCGCAGCTCGTAAAACGATTACTATTGCATTTTCCTAATCTGTGTCCATTTAGTTTTAAAACTTTTAAAGCAGCCGCCTGACCAAGGTGACATCGACAAAAAAAGGACAATCGATTTTCGACAAATAAGTTTTGAGCGGAAACATTCGTTTGGACATCGAGCCCTTTTTTGTGGACTCCCGGAGTTTTGTAATTGCCTCATAATTGTTTTGGGACGACACTTATCTTTGTTGTTGTTTTGACTGTCCACAATTAAACAGTAGTGTGGAGATTTATGGACTCGGTGAGCTGTTGAAGTGGTTCCAATGATCTGTTTTGTTAAGAAGAAAGAGTGATTTAGTGCCCTATTCTCATCTTTTGAATTTACATGTTAACGCTTTTGTAAAATACAAATATCTTTACTTACCTTTTTTTTAAAGTAGATCAATATTCAATAGCAAGGCAATTGAATTATGAAAGTCGAAAGTAAATGTAAAAAGGTGATTACATTTGAAAATACATATATACTAAAATAGATTTAATATTCGTTCGACTTGTAACTCCCCAAAGTAAAGTTAAAACTGTTGGTACCTATGTAAAACTAACTTAGGTATATTTTCTTGTTAAATGCAGTGAATAGGCACCTACTTATCTTATAGGTAAAAATATAATTATCATACAGCAAATCCTTTAGAGTGTTTTCATTCAAACCAGCATTTTTTCCTTGACGAACACAGATAAGATTTTTTGGTGGCAAAACGCATTTTGATATCGAACCTGAATCAATAACTTCATCCCGGTATTAAAAAAAAAAACAAAACGATTACGTCAAATTGGACGACTAATGCGAATCCGTGAGTTCAAACGCCATAATCGTATTTCCCATTCGTATTGCATCATATTCTCCTTGCATGATTCAAACGTAGTAACTAAGAATCCGTGTGTTAGAAGGTAGGTGTACTGTACTAGGCAAGTCGGGTAACGTTTACTGGCAATCTCAGGTAATTATTCGTGATTCGTAAGCCGCGGTCTGACCGCAGCGTCACGGCGGTCATGCTTGGCCGGCCGTCGTGTAGCGGCGGTATGACACGCGGTATTAAGCCCTTGCTACACGGTCGTCGACAAGCCCCTCAGACCGCGTGGCCTTGGTCTGGACGGACCGTGTAGACAGTTGTTTCCAACAAAATTTGACCAAAACTGACCAAGGTCAGACCAAGGTCAGACGGTTAGTAGGCTTGTCGGCGACCGTGTAGCAAGGGCTTTAGGATAGGAACCTACTGGATGAGATCGGGAGTTCTTGTTGAAAAACGACTTTTATTGTTACAAGAAAAATGCTACAAATCAAATAGATGTCTAGTATCACTTTAGCGTACTAGGTACATTCAGCCGGGTACCTATGGCCTAAATGCATACAATACCATTAATTTTTATATTTACCTAAGTATATTAAGTTTGTAAATTTCTGTACCTAATAAATAACTTCTTTATAATGTATAGTAGACTAGTTAAAAATATATAATTGAAAGAGGTACATCATTTAATTAAAATAATTCATTGTTTCCAAGTTGAAAAAAAACGACAAAAAAAAAAATACTTAATATTTTTTTAATAATAAATATCCTGAATCTGTATCCCCGCCTATTAAATGACCGGGATGTATAATACCCGTGAATTTATGAGAAACAAAATATCCTGAAAGAGGAAGAATACTTTCCAAGCAATGTCTTCAAGGCAGTTGACGATAACAGTTAGTATCAAACCGCATATAATGTCTTGTGACGCCACAAACAAATAATTTAATCTGATATAGCTACATGGGTATTATATTAAAGAAGCGGTGACGCTCGGCTTTGCGGTTGGACGTACAATTGTTAAGATACTGTTAGAAACGCCCTTTACGTATAATAATCCACGTCAGTAAAGTGCTTAGATAATTAGTGATACTATACTACTAACTTCCGCCCGTGACTTCGTCTGCGTTTCTAGGTGTCTAGGTAACAGATAGACAGACACAATAACTTTCGCATTTATAATTTGTATTAGTAGGGATAATAATAATATAGTAAAACACACACTGAGAAGAATTAAACTGTCTATTTTTGACGATTCTTGAGATTGAACCTGCTGACAGAGAGACAAAACGGACTGACCGCGTAAGCTTAGTAGGTAGGTAATGAGGTTCCGATCGTCACCCTTCGGATACGGAACCCTATTAAATCAACTGCACTTTTATAGGGGCTATTGGTAATTTATTAGCAAAACCACATAACATTCCATATCTTTAAATTTCCTGAAATTATTTTGCGTGTAAACCAGGTAAGCGAGACTCAGACAATCGTTGTAACTTTACTTATAATAATGCCACTTCAGTCAGTACCAGAAGTATCTAAGCAGGCCAGGTACGAGGGGCGGCTGAAAAGTTCGCGGCCTTAGAAAAAAAATAAAAGAGAGTGTTAAAATAAATGTTTTTATTTTTCAATATAGTCCCCATGGAGTGATAAGCACTTTTCGCTTCGAGCAAACAATGCTTTAATACCGCCGAAAAAATAATCTTTTTCCTTCGCTTCAAAATGGCTCTCTACCGCAGCCTTGATCTGATTGTCATCGGCAAACCGGCGACCACGTAAGTCTTTTTTCAAATTTGAAAAAAGGAAATAGTCGCTCGGAGCCAGGTCTGGACTGTAGGGTGGATGATTGATTTCTCCAAAACCAGTGTCTTTTAGTGCCTGCCTAGCAACACGGGAAGTGTGAACTGGTGCGTTGTCCTGTAAAAACAACACTCCATGGCTAAGTTTCCCACGTCGCTTCAGGACGACTGCGTCACGTGCTTGAATCAATAAATTTGCATAATAATGACCGTTCATTGTGATCCCTTTTGGCAAATAATCAACTAATAAAACTCCTTCACTGTCCCAAAACACGGTCGCCATAAGCTTCGAAGCTGACTTTTCCACTTTAAATTTCTTTGGTGCCCTCTCGCCCTTTTTTAACCATTGCATAGACTCTTGTTTTGATTCTGTATCGTATTGGCGAACCCACGTTTCATCTACGGTTACGATTCGGTTGCAAATTTCGTCCCGATTCCCTTCAGCTAGTTCCAAAAATTCTTTGCAACTTTTACGTCGCCGTTCTTTGTCAAGCGGTGTCAGCATTTTTGGTACCCAGCGCGCAGTAATTTTTTTCATGTGTAAACGTTCATGTAAAATGTGTCTTACCCTTTCTTTACTAATTTGTAGTTCCTCCGCTATGTGCCAGATTTTAATTCTTCTGTCAGCCAGAACACATTTCTCCACTTTTTCAACATTTTCGTCAGTGACCACCGTGACAGGCCGCCCATGGCGGGGGTCATCTTCACAGCTCTCTCGTCCTTGTTGAAATAAACGAGCCCATTTTTTTATCATAGTGTACGAAGGGCTTAAATGATGGAGAGTATCCGTCATATCATCAAAAATCTCTTTAGGCGATTTTCCTTTTTTTACAAGATACTTAATAACCGCGCGGTGTTCAAATTTGTCAAAATTTCTGTATTCGACAGACATCGTTAAGTATATCCGCGCACAGAACGAAAAACGAATATATATATTTTTAAATGGCGGCAATATTTAAACTGCCAAAGAGGCGGGGGAAAAAGTAGCATAGTTTTTTTTTTTTAATTTTTCTTTTTTTTCTAGCTTAGGCCGCGAATATTTCAGCCGCCCCTCGTATTTAAAGTAACCTACACCCCCTATTCTCTCCCTATTATTATACTCTTTATATGTGTTCCGATCATTTTGAAAAATTGGTCCGTTTAACAATTTTCGCATTTTACTGTAGGTACCGAAGAATCCGTTACTACAATAGTTTCCCCATTTACACAGACTTCATCACGGCGCACCACAACACTTGACATCAATTACAGATCCAAGGCACCGCTTTAAAACGAAACGACGTAAGTGCAACGTCCTTTATACACTGTTGTATCGTTTCGTTATTAGCAGGCACACGAAGTGTTCTCACGAAGGGAAACCGACCGCAGTATGCGAGTACGTTTCGATTCAGATTTGGTATTGCACGTCTGGACATGATAGCTGATAGTTGACCGCAAGTCGCCACATAACAGCAAATGCTTTCAATTGTTTGGCTTTCATTGCTTTGCAAAGAATTTCTCGGTTACCAAACGGGTGTTCTGTTGGATACTTCGTAAGAACAAGTTTTGAAGATTGGTAAAATTGTCAATGGTTCATACACACCAATTAAGTTCATTTCTCTCCCTGTGGTCATACCCAAAGCCAAATTTTTTGATTGAACCTTTATTAACATGAAAATACTACTTTTCTTTTATTAATCTTAGTAACTAAATCATAACTATCATAAGTCACTCCATTCATAAAACTCGAAAGGTAATTATTTGTCCACAGGAGTGTCCATTTTTGGTTTAAAATTCATTACTATTTTGTCAGAATGGAACAATTAAAGGAAAGGTTTTGAAACCGTGAAATAGTTATTAATGGAAAAGTTAGGCAAAAGATTACTAGAAGATAAATACAAGAATATATAAACTGACTATAGTAGAAATTAAAATAAATGCAAAGTGTTGGCGACTGGCTGGCGTGCGACCTCTTTTATACCTTTTTAATTTGTATACTTTTTAAATGCTTGCTTTTCCATGTCAGTCTGCCCGTCACCGCCTTACTGTTAATATTATGCTGTATATTATTTATTAAAATAATTAATTTACTAACAAAACCTACGTGTTTCCATCATCTCATCATACAGTCCACCCCGTTAGCTATCACAAAGGTTTAAAATATTTCACAATAATCTGACGCAAACATCGCAAAATAAGCACTCTCCGTGAGCTTGTTTTGCAAAATCTGTTACAAGTAAATATTTAGCTAATTTTTGCCAAGTAAATGGTATAAATAGGTACATTTAAATAGGTAAATACTTTAAATATTGCTACACGGTATGGTAATCATATTTTATATTGTATAATTGTGTCGTAATGTTACCAGAACAAAACTCTTGCGTGTGGTCCAAAGGTGACGGCGTGAAACAATATTTGATCAGGTATATGATGAGACTGGAAACTGCCAGTCGAAGGAAAGAGACAGGAAAAGAAACAGCGATAAAAGAAAAGTGATAGTGTAATTAAAAGGAAGTATGAGCAAATAATATTGTTTGTTGTTTTTACATTGAAGCTGGTTGCTAAGCACCCCCACGATTCGTCACGTCATAGTCTATACATCGATTTGTCCTTCGTAAAGAACTTATGATATTATTCTGTCAGCTTCAGTATATTTCTCGTATGACTTTCTTGCTCAGAATCCCACCAGTTCTGGTAGAAGAGCTAAATGTCAAAGACGAGTATCAATCGATTTTGCACCCGACGCTCGAACAGCCTCCACTCCTGGCTAAGTTTGTGACGGTTCTTTAGGACGGAATACTTCAACAAGTGCCTTTAACTTCCGCAATGCCTATGAGGTCTATGGTTGGCGTTACCTAACAAAAGTCTGGACATCTTTGGCCTACACTATCCTAGATATGGCATTGCTTCTCGTGGCACCTTTTCAGGAGTATAGCGCTTTGTGTTAAAGGCATTTCTCTATAATTAGAGATAATTATCAGGGCATAGTACAGAAGTGAAACAAAATGAAGTTCAGAGGACGTGTCGCCACAAACCAGGCCCGCTACCCGCTACCTCTTAAGCCTCTATCTACCCAAGACGGAGATGAATTTACGAGCGGGCTTTCCAGTCGTCGCGGTCACCGAATCCTTAAGCAAATACTCGCTGATAAGACTCTGATTACATAGTCCGATAATATCACGACGGAGATTGTTTTCTCCGACTGTCATTTGTTTAACACGAGTCACTCTTGTGTCGCGTGAAATGACCGCTGACGGAAAAGGATGAATGTTGCATAGGTGTAAAATTGTTGAAGAAATTTCAAATACAAAATATGTACAGCGCGCTGCAAATTTTCTATAAAATATTACTCGTAATCGATCATCAGATCTATTTATCGTTAAAATGTTATTAATCTGTATTTTTGGAAAGATACGCAATCCATTTGTACTCATAGAGGCGTAATAATTTTAATCAATACCTATAGGTAGGTGGGGTTGAGTGTTACTAAAATTTATAAAATTTACAGATGTACCTAAACAGGGTCAATTCATTAATTTATGCAAACTTTACAAAGATTTGGTATTTATATTGTTATTGTAAAACTTAAATATGTACTCAAAAAACTCCTAAAAACTGTCAAACCTACTTTGTAACATGGTTATCTACCCAACGTTACGAAGTCTCGCTCCAATGACCAGTCCGACAGAGTCATAAAACTGAATAACGCATGTGACAGAACGACCATTGTTCAATGAAAAATAGGTAAATTCTTCAAGATTATACCATTAAACTACTCACTAAGTACACACAAAAGCACCTAAAAGTGCAAAAATCCACGAACGCATCATTACATTCGCGTTAAATTTGCAAAAAATTAAACGTAGGTGGTCTCGATTTTACGGCGCGAAATAATGAGAGCACCTATGTGTTCTATTCTATTATAATAATAGAGTAGTTTCTTATTTAAAAGTTAAAACGGCTTATGTCCTGCGCACGTTTTGAGGCATTCTCATACGATGCCTGATGCGTTGCGTGATTCGTACCTAGTAAAAGAGTGATATGTTCTGGGTTATTATTCAAAGCGCTTGATTTCCTCATCCAACCAGTAAATATGAGACATCGAAATGCTTTACACCTGGGCCTTAGCCATAGGTCACATTGAGGCTCCAAAACCCCTTAATGCCTGCTAACAGAATACATTTTTGAATTTTTCAGATTACCGTAGACCAAGGCTAGTTCGACACAGGTGCTCGTTATGAGGAAATGTTATTTGGTTTTTGTCAATGAAAAATGTTGATACCGGTTTGTCTTCTGACATTGATCCTTCCTCAGTAGGTATTTCTATGTTACCTAGTTTCTTTTTCGTGTTGGCTACAACACTACACCCAAGTAAGATGCATGCGAGTTGCGTCCTTTAGATCCGCGTCAGGATAATAATGGTGGCCGCCTGTTCGCCGGTGGTCGGATTATGGAGCAAAGCCGCGGATTAGACCACATCGACACGTGTTGCCTTTTGCTCTGGAGTGGCTTTAGGGCCTTTAGGCAGTTGTTTGCATCATTGTACTTGCGTAGATAACGCAATAGATTTTTTTTCGTATTATATAAATCACATCGACGTTCTGTGGTAGGTTAATTTGCGAAATCTCATGATTGATGAAACGCTTTTACATGATTTTGCATTTTCTTTATGAACACTATCGTGTATACAATCTGCAACAACACTACTATATTTAAAGGGCCTAAAGTTTCGACTGGAAATGAAAACCAACCTAAGGTCCCGTACCTAATAATTCGTCGTTTGTTTCTGAACTTAAATGTAATCTAAAAATATATACGCTTTTGTTTGAAGTAACGCACTTTTGATACTGACATATCCGATCCATGTCTTTAGCAAATTTTTGACGTATCGTAAAGACGCAACCGACTTACAGGTAACTCCTTATTAATTTGTCCAATTAGTAAAGTACGCAAAGACAAGGGGCGTGCCTGCGAGTGATATAGCCATACGTATCCAGTGCAGTTAATAAGCGGTTTACAGTATTTGAGGCCTGTCACGAGCTGCTCGCCGTGTGCCAGATGCAGCGTAATGCGCCGCTAATGTAGATCCTTGTGCAAACTGTATCTACTGAAAATACTTTAGTGTTATAGCCTCACTTCCTACGCCATATTTTTCATTATTTTATTCACCATCTGACATAGGTATTCAGACACATAAATCAGAAATATCTGATTTACTTTCAGTCTTTATTACACTAATTTAGAAGTGGAAAATAGTAATATATTTAAATTCTGAATATGCCCCCGTCAAAAAGTGCGACATAAAATCAGTCACAATGACTGGGCATATTTCAAACTGTTATCTACATTGTAATAGCTTTTATTACTTCTTACGTACTTTTATTGACTCTATAAACAAACCTAGATGAACAATACTCGTAAACATTAAACACCATTTGCGACTATGTTAATCCTATGTTAATAAGTTAACCATCGTTATTTTGTCTACCGATTTTCAATTGTTGAAACACGGTAATTTCAGAAGCACTTCTTGATCAATTATTTTTAAGGTATAATTTAGTACCTAACCAAATTCTCCTAATAAAGACATTACAAAGCACCGTCTACTATCCCTCCCTCTGGTGTTTCGGCATCCGTTGTGATGTTAATGCAAGTGTTGCACTCACCGCAGCCTAATTGCGTCCATCCTAACTGGCGACAGCGTAAGGCAGGTTGCACAAATGACGATGTCTATAATTTCTGTCTGGGTGTAGTAAAAGCGACGTTACACTAAAAAGCCAGGGTATGCTACAAGTACCTACCTACTACAAAAGAAGATTAATACTATGCAATGATAAGAGTCGGTATAGTGATAACATAGTAACTACCGTAAATACACAATATTAGTAACTATATAGACACGAAAATTTAATGTTAGGAGATACAAGTCAAATTCCGTCGATGACGACAAGTGGAAATGAACATACAAGAAATATATTAGGCTATATTCTTAATGAAATATCTATCTGTCATATATGTACTTATAAATATATTGCAAGTTTTTAACTTGTTATGTACCAAATTCAATATCGTCATCCGAAATGCGAAAGTAACTCTGTCTGTCTGTCCGTTACCTCTCCCGACTAACGCTGGATCGATTAAAAAAAAATGGTATGGAGTTAGTCTGAAGCCCGCGGATGGACATATGATAATTTTTATCAAGCGTCCAACATTCCACGCAGAAGCAGTCAGTCGCGAGTAATCCCAAATATGTAACTTAATATTTCAGTTCAGTACTCAACTGTGTAGAACCAACTTTAGCTGGTGTTCGTGCCTGGACACAGAAATGAAATTAAAACCTAAACTGTGGAGACAGGCGAGGCAATCTGCGGGAGATTGCGCTTGTGAAACTGCCTAATGACCCTCACAGATCATATGTCTAGATGGACCTTATAGGACTCCCGGTCACAAGGCATTGACGCTTTCAGAACTATTTTAGTACGATAGTACCTAAGGTTAAATTAAATGGAGTAAGTATGTATAGGTAAAGTTTGGGCTTGGCTAAAATGACTTTGGCGACCCAAGATACTTCTGGGACTGCATATTATGATAGTGTGAAGTCGAGTCCAAGTAAATGGGACAATACAAATACAAATAATTTATTGAGAAAAGTATAGTACAGTGGTTGCTCTTAAAGACTAAGAATTTATAAAGACAAGTGATTTACAAATGCCTGAACTAGGATTCCCTGTGTTTCAGGCAGCGAAGGACAATATTAATTATTTATTAATAATTCACATTCACTTAAAGTCTTATTACCTAAACAAAAAAAGTAGGTTCTTAAGTATTAAATATCAGAATACAGTAGGCAGTAGGTAATCATTTTACGACTATTAGTAAGTTCTCTGTATCATCGTACGTCATTTTTTGAAGGGCGCGTCGCAGAGTAGTGGGACAATGGTAGAAAGAAGAAGAAAATCGACGAAAATGGAGTGTGAGCTGTTTTTAATTGAACCTTTTCACGTAGTATTTTGCTAGTAACCTCCTATATGTGGTGTTGATGTTCTATACTCGGAAAGCCCACGGTCCTACCCGTAGTACTAATTACTTCAATGAAATTTAAACCATTTTCAATCGGAACAGTGTTTAATTTTTTTTTTGTATGGTGTGAGCCATACAACTTTTATAAAGCGAAATCTGTCGGAGGTTAGTCTACGACTCGGCCCATTTCGCGTTGGGTCACCAGTGTGGTCAAACTCAGCTGATGATACTCTTTGCTGTGATTGATGATTGCGAAATAGATGCGAATTTGTAGCACGATGTTTTCATACAGTTTTTTCAAGAAAGGATAACTTACGCTAGAACGATCCGGGTCCGGGGCGATGCGTCTGGCACTTCAGTTTACTATAAAAATCATAATGTGATCACCGATCCCGTCAGAGAAAACGAAGTGTCGGCTCGGTCCAGGCCGCGTAGCCAACATGCCAATCGCTAACGCTCCGTAGCGAACGAAACGCAACTGTCATTATCGCACTAATATGAAAGAGTGATAGAGAGACACAAAGCGTTTCGTTGTCGAAGCGATAGCGATTGTAACGTTGGCTAGGCCGTCTGGACCGATGAAATAAATGGCTTAGGCCCCCTTGCACCATCCCACTAACCCGGGGTTAAGCGGTTAAACCATTAACCGTTAGCTTGAAATCAATAAACATATCAAACTCATACGAAAACAGGACTATGATTTCTATTAGGCATTTCCTCATTATAGCCGTGATACATGGCAGTGGGACAATGGGGCAGCGGCCCGTGAACCAACGCGTATTGATGATCCTACGACGATTAGTTTCCATCTGTTGTCGTCCCTCAGGAAATTTAATCAAATCTTTGCTAACTTAATATTTTGTACCATTGGTGTATAACTGTATAGGTACATTTGATATAAGTTTTTATATTAGTTGAATAGGATCAAATGGTGGAAATATGGTGGATATGCTTAAAATTTTAATCATTTCAACATATTATGTACATATGTTTTTTGCATGCCTGTTGGTCAAATATAGCGACACCACTTATTGTAAGATTACCATCACTGTATGTACTACCTATGTTTGCAAATAAAACATTTTGAATTTGAATTTGAATTTGAAGGTTTGCTTAACAGTGGCGCAGCAATGGTGGTGGCACTGGCAGTAGCTCTTTCTGGTTACATCTGGAATAAAAGTAAACATTTGACCACAATCATCTATGTGGTCGAGGATGGAACTTGCTTAGGTACATACCTAAAAAGTGTCTAGTGCCTACTCACATTTAAGGCCTGTGCACATCGGGTGCGTGTGCGTAGACGTGTACGTGCACGTGCGCGTTGTAATATACAGTTCCTTATGATATGAGAGACGATACACGCTTGCGTGACGTGTGCGTGCTCGTCTCCAACATTTTAGCGTACGCGCACGTGTATGTCTATGTACTTACACACAGCCGGTGTGGCCTGGCCTTTACTCGTAATATTATGACTTTAAGTTTTCATTGCTAAACATTGTAATATAAAGAAAATAGAGAAAGTTTCAGTTTTGTGACTGTAGGTAATCTTCAAATTTAGCATCTCAATCTTTTTTGAGTTATATTTAAAAACTTTTATATTATTACAATATGCAGCAATTATAAACTTACTTAAAGCTAAAGCTGTTAAAGCTGTTAACTGTTAAGGCCGGACGAAGTAGACTGCAAAGTAAACAAACTGCAGATTTATCGTAGTTTTTATTAGTATTGGTTTTTATGTTTTTTTGCCCTCGCTTGCAACCTCGCCCGCATCACATACTTTCGGGTCAGACTCAAAAGAAAGGTAAACCGCCCACAAATAATTCGGCTACCGTACAGCGTTTAACGTGATTAATATTTTTTATCTACTTTAATTTATTATTCCTCCTATTAAAAATAACTTCCTAATCTTTAAGGGCACGACAATAAAGACGAAAATGGAAAGACAGCGATTTTTTTACCCGCACAGTAGAATTTGTTTAGATTTCAAAAGTCCTTTCAATGCGGTAAACGAACCGCGAAGAATTCTTAATTCTTGTAACAACAAAGTCGTATGTGCCTTAAGTCTCCGGAACCACGTGCGACTTTATGCTACTCAAATTCTAAAGGTCCAAACCTAGCACCCGTGTTTGTCTAGCGGACACAGCCGCGAAATAAAATTCTTTAGCGAATCTCGGGCAAATAATGGCATTAAATTTTGGCTACCTCCGAATAACAGTGTTAAATTTCGTGCAACCATCTCGAAAATGATGGATCTGCTGGCGGTTTCTTTGTATTTTTTTGACGCTGTCAAAAAAAAAAACCAGTAGCTCTTATTATATTTGGCTATATAAAATTTATGCAAATATTAGTTTTATTCAACTTCAAAAATTACGCTGAATTGGTTCAAGGCACGTTTGGTTTCTTCCACAAACGAAGCCGCCCCCAATGATTGGTGCGGTAATGGTGTAATGGTAAATCTTTATTTTTCGCATACACTTTTATTTTATTAGTCTATTTTAATCTGCAAGTGAGACAGTACGTAACATGTACGTAAGTACATTTTTCTGCTACCTATCGCATTATTTAACTTTACAATTAGATTGCAATTCATTAAAGACATATTAACTCACATTTATAGACGGGTCTAACGCGAAATTTATTCAATTACCTTTATATACCGACGTTTCGACACAGGTTTCACTGGTCATGGTCGCGGCCAACTAAAGTCTCAGCAAAATGTCAAAACAGAGATTTGTGTAACTACCCGACGAAAAGTGTATGAAAAAGTTTGGGGTAGACATCACATTTTCAAACCACCCACTCCACATAATGACAACGACATATAATGACATTAAAGACATCCGGTACATGCAGTTTTTATCAAGAGTGACTGCATGTTTTTCTAAATAAGAACTTCTTTTTAACGCATTGTTATCACATCTATTGGGTTTTCCCGCGACCGTATTTGCAACTTCTGTCTGTAATATGTAACGCTAAGATAATTGTATATCATAACAATTAAAATAAAATTGTTCGAACCATCGTCTCTAAAAGCGACTGTTATTCATAATAACATCTATATATTTAGTTTTACTTATACTCTTTAACAATCTCATCTAGTCATCTCTTATATTTCTGCTAGAATTATGCAGTATTAATTTTTCTGACAATGATCACGCCGCAATATCGTGAGGGTATTGTAGAATATCGTTAGACTAAAAATCGGCTTCGTAGAATTTCAGAAAAATAATGGCGTTCGTAACTGAAAATCTGGTGGAACACTTTCGTATTATTTCTGTAATATCCAGCTAGCTACAGCTGTAAGCATTCGGCCCACTCCCCGCTAAAAAGCGACTGTTATTCAAATCGTCAGGGTCAGTGGGGTCCCGGGTAATGACGCTCGTGCACACGACGTTGG
Organism: Cydia amplana; assembly: GCF_948474715.1. Classification (NCBI taxonomy): domain Eukaryota; kingdom Metazoa; phylum Arthropoda; class Insecta; order Lepidoptera; family Tortricidae; genus Cydia; species Cydia amplana. The sequence continues at coordinate 7,380,341 of NC_086081.1, forward strand.
CCGTTCGATATATTATGACACATTAGCGGCCTGCGTTGTCAGCGCAATTTACAATTAGCCACGGGACCAGGTAGGGGTGGGAGTGTCGATACTTGTGAGTCGATCTAAATAGAAACACACTGGTTTATATCTTTAGTAGAACGACTAATCATTTCTTTGGTCGATAAAAACTGTAATTCATTGGAGCATAAAGGATGACAACATAGAACAAGTCCAACTGGCAATAGAGGCAATCCTTGCGTAAGAAAACGAAGGACAACTGGGCATAGAAAGAGCCAAAATAATTATAAAAATCTTGAAAAAGTTGACGATAACTGTTTAATCAAGTGTTCAACCCATACTTGCAAAACTTCTCTTAGAAAGGCAAAAAATTAAGGTTTTAATTAGGGAACATGTTAGCACTGTTAAGCAGTGCTATTGATAATGCGGAACGGAAATGCAGCTGGGATGCAGTCGATCTCTGTGTCAGCCCTTATGTATATTAAAAAAAAGCTGTGATATCGATGGTACCTAAGCCATATTTCTGACTAATTTTCATACACAGCCCCATAACAGCGCATCTCTATCCCGCGTGTGGCATCCAAAGGGATCATTATGTAATCTCAACTCCGCGACCGTTCTGGGAACCGCTGTACGGCGCAGATCGTGGTATTTTTATGGAATTAACAAGGTAAATGTAGGAAATCGATATGATGATCCACATGAAGGTGAAATACGTACGCAAGATGGGGGCAGAAGGTAACATTGACGAGTTAGACTGATGTTCCGTGAACCAAGTTAGATCAACCACAGTCATCATCTTCCTCGCGTTGTCCCCGTTATCCCAGCATTTTGCCACGGCTCATGGGAGCCTGGGGTCCGCTTGGCAACTAATCCCAGTAATTGGCGTGGGCACTAGTTTTTACGAAAGCGACTGCCATCTGATCTTCCAACCCAGAGAGTAAACTAGGCCCGTATTGGGATTAGTCCGGTTTCCTCACGATGTTTTCCTTCACCGAAAAGCGACTGGTAAATATCAAATGATAATCATAAGTTCCGAAAAACTCATTGGTACGAGCCGGGGTTCGAACCCGCGACCTCCGGATTGCAAGTCGCACTCTCTTACCGCTACGCCACCAGCGCTTGCTTTGATCAACCACAGTAATGTACACAATTATAAAAAAAACTGAGGTGTTTTTGAATATAACCGGAAACAAGCATAAGCATTTTGTTAGAGTAAACCTATTATAAAATATTTAATATAATGAATTACATTCCGATAGCAACTGCAGCCGCATTACTGCTGCGCTAATGCTGACGCGGTCGTCGTCACTGTCAATCTTCTTTATAAAATGAGTGATGGTTGTTACTGTACGTGTAATCCTAGTCACTCTAGTCACTAGCCGAGCCGTATTACGCTTGTTTGCCGTCATCGTGCAAATCCACATTCCGGTTGACTGAACTGTCGCAGGACCGGTATTTTTATCAGTAAATTAATTACCGGTCGCACATCGGTTACCGGTTGCGGTATCTGTATCATTAGCTCACATTGGTGTCGCCTTTTCATTCCGCTGGCCTTTATCTTATCTAAAGAGGACGTGCGGGCGGTATATAGGGTGCTTTATTGTTAGCAACTGTAACAAAAAAACTACAAGCTAATTTCAACTTTATTTGCATGCTGTTAAAATTCATTTAGTTCAATGTGGAGCGATAACTTTTTCAACTGTTTTCATTAGTTATGCGTTCGATTTTGAAACGTAAAGTGAAAACACAAAGGTTGCTTTTAGGTTGTCAGCTGTAGGTTTTTCCGGTAGTTTTTCTACGTGAACGGTGTTAAACGACAATGGGACACTTGTTCGTTGATAGGTATGTAAATAAGTAGATGGATGACTGGTCACCGAGCATTCTGTTTACAGTCAAAGATAACGAAAATGTTGCGTTTTATATTCTGAGTCCTCAATAATTCTCAGTCTTTCTGATTTTATACTGCTTACATTTGTAGACATTTTTTTACTATGTTTTTATTTTACTCAATTCGGAGTTACTTAATTATGTGTTATTTTATATTGGCGACTGCGGCATATGCTCTTTGCTGTAGAGATCAAGTACATATGTATAAAGTTTTATTCATATGTATTTATAAACATTTTTTTTATATATTTTACCGTTTGTACAGGATATAACGTTAAGTTTGACATTTGGCATAAATTATAATTATGTTCATCAAAATTTCATCAAACTGAAAGCAGACCAAGTAAATAAAATAACTTGGAAATTTCAGGTCAATCAGAAATGTCAAAATGAATTGAGTGATTGCATTAAGAGTTAACCGAATCCAAAATAAATTAATTCACGGCCGAAGTCAAAAACTTCCAAGTGTGATGGACAGTCTTTGTTTAACCCAGAAAATATCGCTTTTTGGTGTCACTACGGCTTTATACTACAATTTTTCACATTTAGAATATGAATTTAAATAATATGAAAATAAAACACATTTTTCTTATACGGCAGACGCTGAATTCCGACCTTTTACCACTGAACCGCAGAATTATGCGTATTCTGATTCAATTAAATAAGTTGGTGTATTTGTAAAAGAGAATCGACTTTCCAATATTACGTAAGTAGGGATTGTATCATTTTATAATGTGTCGTAGTAATAGAATAATCTCTAAACTAAATAAATCATCTGCATTTTGCGTACAATAACATTAATTGTACAGGTGCAAATATATCTTTCGTGTTTTTAAACTGATTTAATGGCCTCAGAATATTACATCCTTAGTTCCGTGTTCGTTAAATAAGTAACCTTTTATTTAAAAACGTATTTTGCATCAATTTAATAAGAACAAGCATTACTTTACTACCAAAATAAAACGACGATCGAATTACCGCTACGCGTTCGTCGCTAAGCGTTGTAGCCGATCACAAATAAACGTTCAGGGTGGATACCGACCGTGGGTCCCGTCGGTACCATGCGCTGACCGTCGTGTGCCCTAGCGACCTTTCACCCTGTGGGGACGAGGCCGCCATGGAGTCGACCTGCTTCTGTTATACTGATATTATTTAATTTATAACTGTATCACTTACGGTCATTATAATAAGCAGAACGTCTAGTCTATGAAGTATGTCTTATTACTTCTTTAACTTCATTTGCTGCGACAGCTGAAGAGACCACAGCTCCGACTTATAGCTGGGGCCATAACCGGCCACGCCTCATTTAACAAACACCTACTAACCCTACGTGTTACAGATAGCCCCCTCTGCAGGGCGTGCATGGAGGCAGAGGAGACAGCCGCCCACGTCATTCTCGAATGCCCAGGGGTGGCAGAATACCGGGCACAACACCTCGGCTCACCGGGGTTGCTCCCAGAAGTCGTCGGCAACGTCAAGGGTCTGCTAGGCTTCTTGGGAGAGCTGGGTTGGCAGGAATAGTGCCGCCAACCCATCACGCAAAATAGGCGCAAAAATATGACGTCGAGTTGCGGAAACCAAGCGCGCGAATACCTATAACCTTAACCTATAACTTCATTTGCTGTGCCACATTTAGAACAGATGGAGATGGAACGACTACGAATTTTATTATACGACCAAATATAAGTAACGCATTACGCATTTCTAAGATTTAGTAAGTATTTGGTATCATAGATTTAGTGTGAGGTAAAAAAACTAGACTGCGTTTGTTCTAGCAAATATTAACTACTAGATAAAATGATTACAGGTTTCAAAATGTCAACAAAAATTTGTACATATTTAAAAATACAGTTTTAATGATATTGCCATATTGGAATCAAAGTAATAAACAAGAAAACAGATTTCTAACATCAAACAAACCGAAATTATGAAACATTTGGCTGTCCATAATAATTAAAAAGACGACAAAATCCACTCCACAGCTTTTCCGACGACAATCGCCGTTCAATATGAACTGTCGCAGATTACCATTGATAGATGGTTCCAGAAGCAAAAAATCATGAATAATAATTACTCAGTTTTATGGCAAAATCACGGTTGACTGCTAATGGTCCACCTCTGCCTTCTTTATACAGAAGAGCGTATCTGCCTAGCCTCGCTCAGTAAAAAGGGGCCTTTTGTGCAATAAGGGCAGTACTGACCGTGGGGGTTTTATTGCATTTTTTCGATAAACGATTAACGTTCTGGCCTACGATTTCCGACAGACAAAGGGACACATAAATTACTTATGATAAATATAATTTTTCCGCTGCCCGTGCCGAATTAATGTTGATATTGTTTTGGGAATGTATTTCTGTTGTATGGTGCAATATCGAGCATAGCTAATCGTTGTACCAGTGTGGTGATACTATTAGTATCCTGATAAGATTGATTTACATACAAATCTAGTAGCACATAATACATTTTGACCCGCCAATAGGTACATAATTTTCATGCTCAAATTATTTTTTATTCAGTGTATTAATACATGTATATAAAGTGTCATTCAATAGAACTTGCTAACTATGTAAACAAACCGCCATACTAAAATTGACGCTGAATGTCAATTTACTAGTATAACTTTTGTTTACATCTTCGATCAACACGGGCTTCCGACAGGTCGGAAGGGATAGGCCCAAGCGATATCTTGACATTCAAATCATTCTGCCATTTTTCGCGGGGGGGAACGTGCACACAGTCGCACTTCTCACACACTTGCATACAAAATCCAATCTGTAATGACGACACAAATACATAGAAAATGACACCCTACACAGACAAATCTTGCACACCTCGATCTGTTTTTGTGTACGGACGAGTCACAAGTGTCACAACACGCACACTAACACATTTTCGTCAAGCGATGAGAAGTCGGATTTGTTGCTCGACCGATCCGCAATTTGTACTGGGCGAGAAAAATCGATAAATCCAGCAATTACATGAGACTAAAATATAATAATTGTGTTTAAATATAATTAAACGTATGACATGTAAAAAAAATATTACGTGTGAAATATAACACCTTCTTTTTGTAAATTTGATGTCCCCGACCTCTTTTTACAACAAAAAACCGAGCAATTAGGCATTTTTTCTGCTGCTGTGTTCACTCGCGCGTCTGGACTCGGTCTAGTTAAAAATCCGAGCGCAACTAGTTTTATTACCCGCGCTAGATCAGTTGATCTTGTACCTAGGCAGAGGGGAAATAGTGCGAATGCCGCATCCCTTCCGTGTTGATCGAAGGTTTACATAGTTAACAAGTTCTATTGAATGACACTTTAGGAAAGAATATTCTTACCTATTTTAATACCGAATTACATCATAATTTAACTAGACTTCAGTAAACATCATCACATTAAGATCATTTCAATGAGAAACGTTAAATCGTATACACATTGCGCAATCAAAGTTTATTACTACAAAAGACTGCAATCGCAACAATTCAATGCAAAACAAGCGTAAGTGCTTTTTTTGTAATTATCATTTCTTAAATAAGAAATAGGACTCATTATGTTTGTATAAATAAGTATTAAAAAATATCTTATTTTTTATTTATGGTCGCTTAAGATGTTTCGGTTTCGAAATGTGGAAATAAACATAAAGGCAGTATAAATGCCGTGATATGGTGACAAACACGAGAATGGCTCAAGATAAATACGTTATCTGTGCTGTAATCAGAACGGACACAGGTCTTCGGGTTTATACTGTATTTGAATAAACATAATTAATGTTTCTCGGCGAAATTGGGTAACTCGTAATTTTGAATTAAAAAGATGAGGTTTTTCAATTTTGCACAATCAATATCGTTATCACCAGAACTATAGGGTCCGGTTATAGGAACAGTCATAGCGTATATTGAATAATAGGGTTGTAGGAACAGGTCTCTTTTAGTGGCGAGTTCAAAAGTTTTCTTAAGATTTTTACGTAGGTGTATGTTGTTTTTATCCATTACATCCTTGTATAAAAGGACGAAAGTGCTTAGTGGAGGAGTTTCAAACAGCCTAAATCTTCAACTACAGGGGCAGCAGTGCATAGGTACTTCCAGGTTCACTTGATTGTCACCATCGAGATTTATATACTCATTTAAAACTGCATGTTCTGGTACAATGTAGACATAGTCAAACCGAACTTCTCTCAGAACATTTTGCTCCAAAAAATCGTTACAACAAAATCCCACAATTCCTACTTACCACGTTTTCCCCCTAACTTTCTAATGCCCAAGCAAACTGTGGCATTTACCTGCATGATAACAGTGACAATCGTCGACTGTCTCATCTCGCGAGATAACGAATAAGGCTCCATTAACATGGTCAAAGGAAACGCCGGTGTTTACTCTGTGTGTTTGATTTATCCCGTTTCCTGTGTTTTGTATTTAATTAATATGTTTTTGCATTTTTATTAGGGAGTTAGAAAAACCTATAGTGTGTGAAAGGACTGTCTCATTTTAAACATAGAGAGAATCATACTATCTTTGTCTTACACTAGTACTAGCACCCAAAAGAAGGATGAGTATAAGTAGTTTTATTTTGTTCCTATTTACCTACTGACAAATTGGTTTGACCAACTATAAGCCGCTATTATGATTAGATAAATATTTATGAACTATTTTATAGTCTTGTCTTTAAAGTGAGTAGGGCGAAACTAAAATGGCTTTGTATTATTTGGTTTACAATAAGCGAGAGTTGTGTGTTCGCTTGATGGATTGACGACATCACGAAGTAGCTTTTGGATTGGCTCAGGATTGAAACGAGTGCCACAATCAATAAGTAGCCTAAGTTTAGCTGTAGGTAAATAGGCGATTAAAAAGAAAATGATAATGATAGCCACTGTGATCCAGTGTATATAATTTGCCAGGAGTTCAGCTTATCCCTCTCTTTCCAATTAGTCTGTTGCCGTGATATGTTTAAACAAAAATTAAGTCTTGTTCCATGAGCCACTTTGTTTAAAAAATAAATGTCTTTTCTTTTCCATCTCTCCCGCCGTGAGCAAGCTCGGCATTGAAATAAAACTGAGATCTTTACCTATTAACTACCGTAACAATAACAAAATTACGCGGAAGTGTTGGACATAGTGCACCGTAAGACTGTCATGTGCCACGGAGCACCGGGGCATTGGTCTTGTAATTTGAGGGGCAGCAAAGCGTTAAGATCATTACGCATGATGATTGTCATTTGGACGTGTGTCAACTTTATCGGTCATCTTGGGATAATGTTGCAGAACACGTTGGTATAGACGACGGGATTGAATGACTTCACATTCTTTGTACTTTAATTACCCAATGATCAGATGTCAGTCTAAATAAGTATCTGTTTAGGTATACCCACAACTAACTCATTTGCCTGCAATACACTTTAACCCTGTCTCTTAAAGGGTTGCTTACTTCGCCTGCCTTTTTTCGGGAATTTAATATATATGTGGATTTTTCCGGTTTAAATTTCAATGTTAATATCGGAGCACATTTCTGAATTTAATTTAGGTAAATTTAGCTTGATAGTTATTTTCATAACAAAAGGTATATATGATGACCAACTAACTACCTACTAAGTTGACAGGTTTGACGAAATAGTGCGAACTCCTAAACTCGTAAACAACACAGCAGTACTTATCTATAACAGTAAACAGTAGCTATCTATTATAGGTAGTATAGGTTTCTGTATTGTACAATATACATATCCCGCCTAACTCTCTCTATAAACTAACGAGTGCTATGCTAAGCAATACAATGTCTATGTGTATATGCAATATAATTCAATCTAATAATCAGTGCATTACGCCTGCCCACATTTCATTAAAGTAGTGCAAAGATTATGATAAATTTAATAAAGTTCCCTAAGACATGCCCATGACAGAAGTAAAGGCTTGTTCACTATGATATAATTCTAATTCTACGGCACTGCATAAATCGATGCAATGTATTGCAGTCACGACAGCCATTCGATGTCGTCACACATGTGAGCAGACATGTGATGAACACTCGTGCTTAGACAAGGAGTGGCTGAGTAGGCCCGCCTAGGTCAAATGGTAGTTTCTACAAGTGTGTAATAGGTCTAGGGATCTACCTATTAGACACTTTTATAAATACCATTTGACCTTAAACTTAAAGGATAACCTTATTTTGGATGCTAATCAGTAGGTTTTCTAGCCTAATGTTAGTAGATAGGTGGGTAGCAGCAAAGTTACTTAACACTCTACAGTGTTACTGGTGGAACGTTTGAAGCAGCGGGAAATTGCCCATGTCACTGTCAATTTCCTTGATAAATTGAGTGACGGTTTGAACGTTATAATCGCATCGCCATACAAGTATCACCTTACTTATGAATTACCTACTGGTGCTTGATAATATATGGTTGGTCACTGATTTTTTGGCAACCAACCAGCCAACCAGTATGGCAGTAGGTAAGTAACTAACATTTTACATTGATAGGTATATAAAAACATAAATGCATCAAATATTTTTTATAAAGGCCTTGTGTAACCTTTCTTATACAAGGCCTTGTATTTAATGAGATGGGAAAAATCAAATCGTCTGCCATTTCTCGTTGTCGTTTCATTTGACGACCGGTCTGGCTTAGTGGGTAGTGACCCTGCCTGTGAAGCCGCGGTCCTGGGTTCGAATCCCAGTAAGGGCATTTATTTGTGTGATGAGCACAGATATTTGTTCCTGAGTCATGGTTGTTTTCTCTATGTATTTAAGTATTTGCATATTATATCTATCGTTGCCTGAGTACCCACAACACAAGCCTTCTTGAGCTTACTGTGGGGCTTAGTCAATTTGTGTAAAAATGTCCTATAGTATTTATTTATTTTATTTATTTATTTCTAACGGCCAGATCACCATACGCTATCCTACCACCGTACTCAGAGCACGGAGCATAGACGTAACAAATTGGTCTTGAAAATCACATGAACCGCGGTACGGTACATTATGAGAGAAAGGTGCTTGCATGGCATTCAGCTGTCAGCTCTGGCTCGTTTTCTTGTCAAGTTGGAGACCAAAAAGTTTAGTAGTGCGAAAACTGATAGACATTGTATATGTACTAATAGGTATAAAATTAAATAATGGGTATATTGGGTATAAATAGGTAATGTGATCTGATGATAGTTAGGTACTGTCGTAACGTTTTTTTTACACGGCGTGCGTTTTTTAAACTCTGTTGCGTATATTGTTAGGACATTATTAGACATGTTAGACATGTTTAGGTATATCAAAATAATCAAAGTTAGAAAACTACAACAGAAGAAGGTTTACTGTGCGTAAGTTTCCTTGCACCTCATATGTTACTAAATATTTTTTTATTTATGTGTAATAATAAATAAAAGTCCACATTTACACCACGCTTTCTCTTCCTTGTCGGGTGGGCTTAATCTTGAACTTATAAAGGAAAAAAATGTCTGAAAAACACTTCGAAAGCGGCACGTGGTTATTTTTTACCGTTTACGGAGTAAAGGCTTAAGTTATAGACCGGAAGTACGGTTTAAGAAAATCGGTCAATGAGTCAAAATAGGGTTAGAATTCATAATAAGCTTTAGTTTAAAAAAAAGGAGTATTTTTTGTAAAAATGTACAGTTGGTTACCATTAATCTTTTTGTTGTAAGTATTATATTTTAATCACTTAAGGTTTAGTGTAGGACGAGGTAAGATGTATTTTAAATTAACTACATAATAATGTCGGCATACGAAGGTCGCGCTTTTATCATTCGTCATGTGTAATAGTCGTCATAATAACGTTTGACAAGATGGACGATAGAAAAGAAACTAAGTAGTTAGCCCACACGTAGGTACTGCAGAATTCACCGACAGCGAAAGACTGCATTTCGTAGTACGATTGAGCAGCACGAACGATACATTCATCAGATCTGAGCACATCTCTTCACCACACAAGTAGGTATACGTATTAAAACTACTACACCTATGTATACATACTTATATAGCTACGGTAGTGGTGCTTATCATATTTACCTTCACCTCTGGGCGAAGGGCGGCCACGGGCCGCAGCCGCGCCGTCTCCGCCCTGCGCGGACAGGGGGGCGATGGGAAAAATGGAACTCAACCGCAAATGTAACACGGTAGGTATTGTTTTTAGGGTTCCATGGTGGGGTAGTGTTTGGTTGTTATTAAAATAGTGTTTGGTTGGTCAACTTCGTCTTCAAATAAGCAACTAGCTCTACTCGTCAACAACTAATAAATTAGTTTTTGAAAACTGTCCATGCAACATGAACTATAGATCTTAGACTGTTACGAGATGAGTATTTATGGAGTAGGTAAAAAATTCTTACGTATGAGTTTTAAGTAAAATGTAAAGGTATATGAGTATTTTTTAGTAAATATGAAAATAATTATCCAGTAAAATAAGTAGTATTTACTGCTTACCTACTTAACTATTACAGCTTAGAAACCGTCAGGTAAAATACAAGTCAATGAAATACAACTGAAATGCATAGGGTAAATGAAGTTTTGAAGGACTAACTGAGGGTCCACCAAATAGGTAGGTATAAATTATAAAAAACCAACATGGCTCTGCATTGAGGTTAAATATATGTGATGGGATATATTGAAATATCTAGTTCTAAAAACGCTATAGTATATGTAGGTCGTTGTTGTTAGCATGTTAAGTTATTGCGTGGTAAATAAAGCAAGAATGACTCAGTACCTGCCCTCATTTGCATCAAACGGTCTTCAAGAAAACACAACAAAGAAGAAACTGAAAAAGCCATAAGTCAGCATCGAACTGCGGTAGCCACCGGACCTGGGCGGGGCGGCGATGGCCGTACCAGGACGCGTGGCCCGTGGTCCCCTGCCCACGGTAAAACTCATACCCACGGAAAGAGTGCGACGAATGTTCCATCTGGTAGAACATTATACGATAGGGCAGCATCGAATTGACTGAGGCCAGTAGGCATCGGGGTAGAGTGGAACGTAGGCATAGGCCCACGGTAAAACTCATTCCATAGTTGGAGTTCGACTCGCATAAGACGCCTGCAGTCAGACTATGATTTGAACCGGATTATTGATTATTCAGTAAAGAGCCCTCTATCACTTGACCGTCCTCACATCACCTTCTCCTTGACAAAGAAGTTGTAAAGGCATCCGACCTTTCAAGATCGGGAAGGAGTTTAACCATTGGTACTTGCGTAAAACTTATTCCCCACCCTAAAAGGTGACGAAAAAAAGTGTGACGACTGTTCTGTCCAAAATGGTTCCGACAGTCTGATTTTCGGCCAATATGAAGCTAAAACAGTTGTGCCAAACCAGCCCATGATCAAGAAATTCAAATAGACCGCCTATATGCTGAAAGTCTTCCAGCTGCATCGGTAGATACTTTGCACCGCACACAAGGAGAACCTCCCACGCGCTGGCTTTTGATGTTTCAGCGATTCGAGTACATGCCCTAACAATATAACTGGATCGCTCATATTTTTGTCGCACGTTCTTTAACGACGTTCGCAGCGTGTCGCACGGCACGTCCCGATAAATACAGCGGTGAAATGGCCCAGTCAGTCACGAAGGCCGGCCCGGCATGCAACCATACTCTGGCCTTTGCTACTTTTCTTTAGGCCTAGTTCAGCTGTGGACAAAATTTGGTATGGGTAAATTGACAATTGGAGAGAGAGATTGTTTCGATTTTGTTACCTCCTAAGACCCAGAAGCATTTGTTTTGTTTTTGAATTTGGAACCCCTAGTTACTTAATGAAAGTTAAAAATATTTTTTGGAATATGTATAAAAGTTTGTACGCGGGGGGACTTAGGAGGTTAAGTCTGAAGCCTCAGAAATGCAAGATTATTCAACCTAGATGAGAAATGAAAAAGGATGTGGGTAATTGATTTGTTAACCTAGAAAATGGAAAATCCGGACAAGTGCGAGTCGGACTCGCCCACCGAGGGTTCCATACTTTTTAGTATTTATTGTTATCAGCGGCAACAGAAATACATCTGTGAAAATGTCAACTGTCTACTTGTCTAGCTACCTATCACGGTTCATGAGATACAGCCTGGTGACAGACGGAAAAACCGATGGACAGATAGACGGACAGACAGACGGACAGAGGAGTCTTAGTAATAGGGTCCCGTTTTTACCCTTTGGGTACGAAACCCTAAAAAGGATGATAATAGGTAGATACTAGATACTAAGTACTAACTTCTACATCTTGGATTGTGGGTTACAGTGACAAACAATATAGTAAAAATAACAATTGTGATAATCATAATTCTTCATTTCTGAGGATTATTCTGTTAACAAAATTAGATCTCATTTTTTCCAAATCTCACATAATTTTGCAAAAACACCGAAATTTGACTCCGTGTCAAGACTTAAAAAAACTCAATATGCAACGCATAAAATTCCATTTTCAAATTTCATTGAACTGCATTCATCTGCATTCCATTACTCAACCCCCGCACTGCATTCAACACCCATTGTGAATGCATTTAATAAAATAAACACAGAGATCCGCGTCGCGATAATTCATTCATTCATTCCGACATTCATTTTTTAATTCACAAGGACTTCGATTGGCTCTACGTCGGCATGCTTTTGAAAATCGAACGACAAATTCGAATAAACTTTGAAAATCTCCGATCTTAATCGATTGTTATTTTGAAATGCCAGTTTTATTCCTTAAGCAAAAAGGTCGTCTTTGCAATATTTTGATTTCGTAAAAAGTAAGGGGTGGTTAGCTTCGCAGTCGAAATTCCGCACTCGATTGAGACAGATTGCATATTGAAAGAAGTATGATGCATTATAAAACTAATCTTTTGATGAAAAAATGCGTAAATTTATCAAAACGCAGGTGCATATAATTGCTTGACGTAATCAGAAATTGTTGAAAAAATCAATAATTGTCGAATTACGGTAGACAAAAAAGCTTTGTATACAAAACCGTTAAGACGCAATCCGTTAGTCGGTTCAATCAAAAATTTCATCAGGCCTTTTGAGTCGACTAATACGCTAATTCGACATATTGTGGGGGTCTGCTTGGGGTTGAAAAAACCGGGGCCGGCACAAAGGCAAGAAAGGGTCAGGCGTCTGTGTTTTGTACAAAAAATCGTAACCAGATGGCCGTAGCGTTTAGAAAAAACGGGTGCGTGCCCAAGTTTTGTGCAAGTAGCGTTAGCAGGGTTAAATTGCGCAGTTAGGACCATTACAAAACGAACGTAAGTACATTTTATATAAATGTATACCTTCCCTTCTAAATATAACCTATAAGAATTTCTTGATACTAGGATTAAATTATGAATAGTATGTTTGTATTAGATAATGTCTTGGATTAAATTAGGTACCATTTAATGAATCGCATTTAATACAAAGTCCGGCAGTGTACCTGTTCGTTTTGAGTAAACGTAGGTGTTAGTATGAACAATCCTCGTTCTTTATGAAATTGGCGCGGTCTTTTTTTTAACTTTACTTCGTATTCTTTTTATTCTTTTGTTTTTTTCTGTCAACCCTCCTCCAAGATCCACGACGATTTGTCCATACACGTCTATAAATTTCTATTTAATTAATGGCCCAACGCGATATTCTGATATAACAGGATAAGCAACAGGTGGCCGTTTTGCCGCATCACGGTCGCTTATGGACACAATGTCCATCAAACATTTGGCGTGTTTTGGTACCAGATGAATCATTAATTGCGTTTAACCTTAAAATTTAGATTTATACAGTGTGTAAATCTAATACCGGCGATCAATTAAATCAGATATTATTTTTCCGGGTGGTCATTAATTAGGAAGTTTTTTTAAGTTACACTTAATTATGACTTCGTAATTATTTTTTGTAAATTTACCGAGCAGCTCCCCAAACTTCAGAGACAGGCACTTTCTACGCCACAATGCCTGCGCGAGCGCACGCAATAAATACACCGCACTTTACGAGCCGCCGGGACGTGCGCTACGTGATGCTGTACCAATGCAGTCTGGAGGAAAGGAGGTTGTTGCTCTGTCTCTGTTTCTTCCTTGATCATGTTTTTTTGGTGTGAATAATATATCGATAACTTTGGGTTCAATTGGCGTAAAGGACATTTTGGCGAAAATGAGTTATATATATACAGTTTTATTCAGAATTCCAAGCGCTTTCGTTCTGTATAGTTAATATTTCGATATCTCGTAAAAAGTTGCCTTTACGACCCGATTTTTACACTAGGAGCTTGCAAAAACAGCTTAGCTCAAGGGGCGTAAATGACCACTTATAAATTAGAAGTTCAAATATAGTATCGTAAAGGTTACAGCTAAATATAAATACTGTTGTAAAGGACTTACATGTCTTTTGTCGCCCTTTAAGCCCTTCATTTGTCACAATATATTATATTATGGTCAGACAAATATGCTTAACGATTACCCGCTTACAATTTACTGGTAAAATTCTCACGACAGGATTTCAAAACCAGAAGTGTAATTTTATAGCATTGAACCCTAAAACTACAGATCCACTGATTGTCACGTAATCAGGTCCAGGCGGTTCCTGTCTTCAGCCGTGTTTGCAATGGCGCGATCAATCTCCATCAGACGTCGTTATCAGTCGGTATCCGCTCGAGGTTGTTAGGTAGTGTCAGAGGTGGCAACAAACAGTATTTTGTTGACGTAATTTTTTTTGGACAAAAAATTCATTTTTAGGGTTCCGTACCCAAAGGGTAAAAACGGGACCCTATTACTAAGACTCCGCTGTCCGTCCGTCCGTCCGTCTGTCACCAGGCTGTATCTCACGAACCGTGATAGCTAGACAGTTGAAATTTTCACAGATGATGTATTTCTGTTGCCGCTATAACAACAAATACTAAAACAGAATAAAATAAAGATTTAAGTGGGGCTCCCATACAACACCGTGATTTTTGACCCAAGTTAAGCAACGTCGGGCGGGGTCAGTACTTGGATGGGTGACCGTTATTTTTGCTTGTTTTGCTCTATTTTTTGTTGATAGTGCGGAACCCTCCATACGCGAGTCCGACTCGCACTTGGCCGGTTTTTTTTTAACATTTTTTTATCAAATTTACCCAAACACGAGGTTTCATCACGGAGTTCCTATATGGCCACCTCCTGTGTCCATCATAAAATCAGCTTGACAGTACCATAAAATATGTTAACCTTGTTTTTAACACTTGCACTATGCAATAGCATTGTCACATTAAAATAATGCATTATTCTCATTGAATAATGGGAAGTGGATTTAATTTAACTTGCAAGATTTGACCCGAACTTATTGCAAGTTATATAAAACCTCGAAAAAATGGAACTTAGGCTTACGGGTCAACAAGTTGCTTCTGGTTTATGCAGAAATAATGTATGTGTGCTAATACGGGTACCTACACCACTTATCGTTTTACATTTAAACCATGTTAAATAATACATACCTATATGAAAATTGTCACGTGAACTTTCGTAGCATCTTGACGGCTACAATTTTTCTTTTCGATGGCGAATGTCGATGTATGATCATCATTTTGGCTAGGCCCCCTGGCCCAGAACAGCATACCTATAAATACAATCTTATGTAACCTGTACGATAGGTGAAGTCTAAATGTTACCGGCACTTCTCGTCGCTCTCTCGTCAACCGTGAGAACGTCTGCCCAACCGTCCATCATGCGTTATCACGCTTATCTGACGAAAGCCGAGAATTATTGTTTTCGGTAGCGAGACGTGATGAAAATTATTGCACTTTACAGTTCGAGAAAAAATGGAAAGCTGCACATGCGGCACATGTGAAACGTGATGAGAGTATTAAATATTGATGATATCAAATATTGTTAAAAACGGTATACCTATGGTTGAACTCTTTCTTCTTCCTTGTGTTGTCCCGGCATTTTGCCATGGATAACTTGGAGTTACCAGTTTTGATGCGATTTGACCTACCAACCTAGAGGGAAAACTTGGCCTTATCGGGATTCGTCAGGTTTCCTCACAATATTTTTCTTTAGCAAAAAGCGTTTGGTAACTAAATAGCATATGATAATTCAACTCTTACACAAGTAAAACATACTCGTACGTGTAGTTAATAAAACCTTTAAAAAAATAAAATAAAACCTTTAAATTAAGTACATCCAAGATTGAATGTAGGCCGCGGTACTGAAAGATTACAGAATGTCTTCAAAGAGGAGTCTTAAGCCAACCGGGTACATAAATATATTTTATTTGCTAGCTTTATATTTATCTATAGAGCATTGAGCTAGAGAAAGTTCAAATGGTTATGATTTGGTGTGTTAACCACAACGTTGACCCATAATAGTTTCCTGAACTTATGTTGCTAGATGTGACAATGTATTTTAGATTATTAAGTGTTTTTTTTCCATAGATTACCTTTTGATTAATTCATAATATATTATGATTAAAAATTGTATACATAGAAACAATAGTTTATTTTTAACATTTTAAGCTTGTCATGAGAACTCTTCAGAACCCTAAGGCCTGTTTAAGAAATCTTCAGTAAACAACTGGAAATCATTTCTTTAATAAAATTAGTTCAAAAGAAAATTATATTTTAGTACATGGAAAACCAACAGCGCTATTATATATATCCAGATATTAAAATATAATTACAAATAAGTTCTCACTTATAGAAATAAACTTATGTTGGTAGTTAAAAGCTTTCGTGGAATGGAATCATGGAATGTTAAAGATAGGAATTAAGTCGTGCAACTCTGTGCACTCATCAACGCGCTAATTCAACATTTTTGCTAATCACATCACATGTAATATATACGATAGGGATGATGACACATGTTGAATTTTGTAACAAAATCTAGTAAAATAGATAGCAAATGAGCAATTTATTACAATATTGTGGATATTTTTAAAAAATACAGCACCCGAAAGTTACAAAATTTAAGTTTTTTTTTAACTTTCATAAACGAAATAAGTAAGGATACCATTCGATTCCTCACATTTTATGCAAAAAAAAATATTGTATAGAAACTCTATACATACATAAACGCAATATTTCAGCGACAAAAATGCAATTTTATTGTTTTGTTCATACTTCAAGATGCAATCTCAGTGACCTTGACGTCACGTTCACATAGCGATTTGTTTGGGGCGTTTCGCGAGTGAAGTACGACTGCCGGATTTTGACTATCATTTCTGACTTTTGTATTGGTTTAATGCAATGGGTCCCATATAGACATTTGATCCTAAAACAAACCTGATTGATTGATACCATAAATGAAAATTTGTCATTTAGCTAGCCTATTCTCATCCAGCTCCACTACATCCCAGTATCTTAAAGCTCTCATATGAATCTCCGTATTTGCCATTCAACTCACTGTCAACTATATATAGTAATAACTCTTTTTAATGCCCTATTTGATCGGCGACGTGTTCTCGACGCCTCACAAAAGGCTAACAGTACCACGAAGGCTATTCACAAGGCTATTTAGCTATGATTTATCCTTTGTTTAATTTAAATTTCGTGCTTAGAAGACTTGCCTTATGGTTCTGTGCGTTGTTGTTTTTTAATTACGTCATTTTATAATACAAATGTGAGAAAACGGTTAAGCATATTTTTTCTATTAAACCTAGTTAAAGTTGGAGCTTAAAGGTTCGTATTGGTAAAAAGTAAAAAGCATCTTTTTATAAGTCGTTTTAAAATTGGTCTGGATTTAATTGAAATACTCGTACATTACTTATCTTATTTAAGCGCAGCTGGTGGCCTAGCGGTAAGAGCGTGCGACTTGCAATCCGGAGGTCGCGGGTTCGAACCCCGGCTCGTACCAATGAGTTTTTCGGAACTTATGTACGAAATATCATTTGATATTTACCAGTCGCTTTTCGGTGAAGGAAAACATCGTGAGGAAACCGGACTAATCCCAATACGGGCCTAGTTTACCCTCTGGGTTGAAAGGTCAGATGGCAGTCGCTTTCGTAAAACTAGTGCCCACGCCAATTACTGGGATTAGTTGCCAAGCGGACCCCAGGCTCCCATGAGCCGTGGCAAAATGCCGGGACAACGCGAGGAAGAAGAAGAAGACTTATCTTATTTAACGCTGAATATTTTACAAACTGTTTATAATCCCGATATAATGTAACACTTGTTTATTGATTTGTCAAATCGAATTTATTGAATGAAGTGTGGCTACCACACAGGGCTACCACCATTTTGGCACTTACATACCTAAATGCTATCGAGAACGTAACTTAATTATTTTAAAGTAAATTACGTAGACGTTAGCGTTTATGTCAGTCAGTGACTCATGGTACGGATACAGAATATTCAATGAATTTCCTCAAAAAATAATTGTTTACCTTGTTAAAACTTTGGGCATTTCTAAGAAAAAATGTGCTTAGTATTAACATTTAGGCTCAATATTTACTTAATTTACTTCCAATTTATTAACGCAACCTTCACACAGGGCCGCAAACAAGCAGCTTTCAAAAACAAAAGCTTCCTTTATCACCGATCCGTTATGTCAAATAACGTCCCGTTTATTTTGGCACCAAGTGTTCCGTTACTGTGCACCTTGCGTCAACTAACCTGCGACCTACTATCCGGGGATGAAAAAACCTAGTTTAAAAAACCATCTCATCTTTGCTGTTGGGAAATAAATAACGGTACAATTTTAAACTTTGTGTAAAAGGTATAGAGGTGTTAGGGTTTTTGGTGGTAGATAAATTGGGTGGTTATATAGTTTGCGGTGTAAACCACATGTGGGAAAGATTGTGGTGGCTTTTTGTGGCCGATTGGATCCTGGGGTCGCGGCGGATGTTTGAACGCTTTTTGCTATTAATTAAGATTATTTTTGTAATTCTCAAGTGGTTGGTGAAATTTGGAGTAAAAATATGGTCACTCAAAAGATTAATAAAATAAATTGCCAATATCTAATAGTTCGTTTCACGCAATATGTATTTACTGCCAGCGGCACGGCAAAAATCGCAGTGTGGGCTAGTTCTGAATGTTTGAAATTCTCTTTTCTAACAATATTTTGTTTATTTGGAGTCGTTTTACTAGAGCCAGATTATAAGAACATATTAGAGAAATAAATACTCGTTCGTCATTTGGCGTACAATTTATTAACTGACCTACTACTACTACTACTACTACTTATTTATTGACGACTGGTCTGGCCTAGTGGGTAGTGACCCTGCCTGTGAAGCCGCGGTCCTGGGTTCGAATCCCAGTAAGGGCATTTATTTGTGTGATGAGCACAGATATTTGTTCCTGAGTCATGGTTGTTTTCTATGTATTTAAGTATTTGTATATTATATCTATCGTTGTCTGAGTACCCACAACACAAGCCTTCTTGAGCTTAACGTGGGGCTTAGTCAATTTGTGTAAAAAAATGTCCATTAATATTTATTTATTATTTATTATTATTTATTTATTTATTTTTATAACAATAATAATATTATCTAAGTATAGTCGTTAAAACTAGTATACGTCCAAATATTATTATACAATTAAATAACTTTAATCTTGTATTAAAATCAGCCCCATATTTATGATTCTCACCAAAGCCCACTGGTGCGACAGCGTCTCCCAGTGGACAAAAAAAAATCCGTGGACCGCCCCAGCGACACAAGGCAGTAAAACTATATGAGAATGGGTCTTAGATACTTCGTTCTTTCTTAGCAGGGCAGGATACCGCTAGCCGCATCTGGATGTCGTTGCGCTCTCACCGTTACCCGTGACCTGGCGCAAAAAAACCTACGCGTAGGCGTGCTCCAGCTTTGTGTGTTAAATTAATATGCGATACTAGCTATTACGATCGCGTGTGCAAATGCTACGATTGCGGTAAACTACGGAGAACGTGTGAATTTTATGTTTTTTTCGATGGAAAGATATGTGATATGTGTCTGATAAGATCTGTTACTGTAAAAGTAAAAATATGTGTCTAGTATATAAACAATAGACATTATATCGTCAGGTGACAAGCAAAAGTCAGTAATTACTATAAAATATTTAAACAAAAATCTACCTTCTTTTCGTACCTACTAATATGGTTCACTATGGCTATGAACTTGTGGTGGTACTTAGTGACTTTTGCTTGTCACCTGACGATACATAGAACTTTATCTTAGGCACTTACATAAATTCGCTTGTTGAATTAAAATGTGTGTTGTTTTCATGAATATCAATTTTTGGAAAAAAAAAGTCTGAATATTGATTGATTTTTCAATCTTACATACGTCTTTACATAATGGTAATTTTCATCGAAACATTAGAGTTAAATCATTTTTTTTAACGCGATATCTTCTTAATATAAAATTCAACGCACAGTTATACTTTAAAACACACCCTGTAGAACGCACATTCGATAAAACAAATATCCGTTGGTTACAAGGGTCAAAACCCATATTGCGCAAAGTCGTTCATGTGAGCGTCTCAGGCGATATTTTTTGTCCACCTTCGTAGTTATTTTTAACCACTGTTTGGTCTGCGCAGGATGGAGCGACGCAGTGGGTCAAATGTTAGGAAACAGATTTTAACTGCAATATTTGTCATACTTTCATATATTATAATTATAAAAACAGGAACGCGTCTTTTAGATTTTACTATTTAATGCTTTCAAAATAGTTTTTAATATGGTACCTGTATAAATAGGTCTGAAACGGTTTTGTGTAGCTATACCCTCCTCGAGTAAGATACTCTCGTGTTATCCCAAAAAGGAGGCTGTTAATATCATAGATCTACGTTATTAACCGTTTGTAAAATTATTAAGTGTTTTTAAATACATTGTTCGAATTAGTTTGAATTCACTAATCTTTTTCAATACCTTCAGGGAAGTTAAAAATTATATACTTCTGTCGGATATTCTACTCGTATTACATCTTGGTGTATATACTGCGTCTAATTAGTTACATTATTAAAAAAAAAGACTTGACAAAACAATAATTCTTGATTATGAAATTTTCAACTCGTCTAAACCGAAGTTTAGTACTCAGTACCTACGCTTATAAATAATATAAATATATAATAAATAATTTTTCAACATATTGGGCCCCTAAACGGTCTACAAACCTACACGCAACATATGTAGATACAAGTGAAACATAAATAACTGAAGATGCCCATCGGACAGCGTTCTGGCGACCACGTGTGGATCGTTGGTTAGTAAAATTCTTATTCTTACTAATGAACCGACAGATGAATGTATATGCCATACATACATTTTAAGATTCTCATCGTAATTGAGTAATTAAGTCACTGTCATTTTAGAAAAAACATCCGTAAATGTATTCTCTTTATTTTATTTTATTTATTAGGCACACAAAACAGATAACATTTGTTACATGAAATAATTATTTTCAGTACAGGTTTTGGTTGGGAATGCCATCCAAAGCATGTATGCACATCATGAAAACATATTGGAGCGAAAACTACAACTATGCTAAGCTACAGCTAACTAACTTAATTACTCTTTACCTACAAAATCGTTTTTTTTTTGGTCCTACTATCTGATCTGATTTAAAGTCGGTACTTTATTCTTTTAAATTAATGTTGGAGCTCGTATCTACTTAATACGGTACAAAAAGTCATCTGAATATTTCTGCAACTATGGTCGTGCGTTCTACAATGCAGTTTTTTCTCATCATCATCAGCTCGATTAAAAACTCCTTTTATACAGGACGAATAAAAACTAATGTCAGTCCATTTGAATAAGCCGGGCGTGATGTCACGTATCATACAAAACTCTCAGAACAAACAGGTTGCAACATAAATCTCCAATATTACACGTGAGAATGACATTTTTTGTCAAAAACTGACCTACGTTTGGGACAGTGGCAAAAACTAAAGACACGATAAGAATCTGTTTAGACCCTTGACGATGCTCAACAGTTTTGTGAAATAACACAGACCTGTTGTTTAGAACTCTTGAAATTATCGTGTATTTTTTTATAGTGTATTTAATAAACATTTATGTTGTTAGTTGTGTTTAGTTTCCTTGATACAAAATCAAAACGACTACAAATTGCCAGTGATGGAACTACTGTGCGGTGTGCACGTACTTTACTGGACACCTTTTTCTATGTAAAACTACATACCTAATATACCTATTTAAAGATCCTTGGGGTACTTACCGCAGTTCATTCCGTACTCTTTCAGGGTATCGTTATCAAGTATTTTCTAATTTAGTTATATTTTATAAGTATAAAGTACTATGTAACAGAAAAAAACATGATTTTAACTTTCGAGTCTAATCAGGAAAATTAATACTGACTCTTTACTCACCCATAAACCTTCGAAATTGAATTTACCCGAATGCATTTTACCTATTTGCATAAAAGCTTTATTTTTAGATATTGTAAGAAAATCAGTTCCTAAATGCCACGTTTTAAATGGTTGAACATTAGAAATCACTGTCAGCATACATAATAAACAAATAAAAAAAATAAACTAGGAAACTGCCGTTGTACAATCAACACAGAAACCAATTTGTAATATTTCATACAAGAATCAAGATAACCAGAGACAAACACCAATTTACGGCGGTCAGCGTCACGGGCATTTTTTGCGATGGTCTATAAACTTTGTTTTTAATATCGTCTATGCTCTATGGTCGATGGTATCGCGACACATGTTGGGCACACTAATGATTTTTAAGGTTTCGGAGTGACAAAAAGTTTCGGCTATTTGTCTTTGGTATATGTAGGTAGATGTGTTCTTGTATTTCGGTAATAATCGGACCAGCAAAAGGTAATATAAAATTGTCTTAATTTGTAAATTACCGGATGATTTGGATTTGCATTCTCATTTCTACATTATATTATAAGATTGTTAATAATTATGGTTAAACATAATGTATTGATTATTACTCTCAAGGTTACATTTAAGTTAACAAACAGCTAGTTAGTTGTGTTGATTCCACATAAAAGCTATAAGAAAATTCAAATGCGCTAAAAATTAGAAAATATTCACCACTGCACGACTTAAAATTAACCACATACCTAAGTGATACAAAACTTAAACATTATGTCACAAAAACCGTTTCCGAAAAGGGACCAATAAGTCTGCAGCACGGAGATGATTTATGCAAAACGCGTTGGTGTCCTAACGGTAAAGGTTTTTTCTTAAAACTGTGGTTTTGTGACAAACTTAAGATGTGTAACCGAATAAACCTGAAACGCAATACATCTCCACAGTCTTTAAGTTTGAGGGACGGTGTTTAAAACTGCATGCTTAAGTTGGTTGAAAGTTTTCAGTTTCATATGCGTGACACTTATCGGGTCGTAAGGGTAGAGTTGCGTTATTTTTTTGGATGCGATTCCAAAGAAATCATTTTGCAGGTATCTCTAGTAAAGATTTAATTTTGGCTGCAAGTTTTTTGATGACAGAAATATTACAAGGTTTGACTGACATGCATCTATAAAAAAACCGGCCAAGTGCGAGTCGGACTCGCGTTCTAAGGGTTCCGTCCATTAAGTCCAACTCCCGCTTGACTGCACATTTGCACGGACCTATGTGCATTTTTTGTCAGACATATCCTAAGAACTAAATATGTTAATTTTATCACAATTATAATAACTCTACTGGCGAAAGTGTTCCCAACATCTTTATTTATATGAATTTAAAAGTGGAAAAATTACTCTCTTGGCTGAGACTTGAACTCACGGCGTCTGGAGTTCAAGTGTCACCCAAGACAGTATTTTTTCCAATTTTTAATTTATTCTTAGCATAATAGCATCGGTCGCAGACATTTAATTCTGCTTCTTAAAAAAATAATTAAATTGTATGTGTATATATATCAAGTCCAGAAGTAATTTATTAATGTTATCTACAACCAGAGCCCGTACCATGAGTCACTGACAGTGTCAAAACTGACATATACGCTATCCAGAACGTAATTTACTTTCTATAATACATCTCGTTCGCACTAATATGCGAGTACGAGCGAGATGCATAGAAAGTAAATTACGTTCTCGATGGCGTTTATGTCAGTGCCAAACTGATGGTAGCCGTACAGAAGCATAACAACTTATCAGAAATCATCTAAACATACTTAAAAATCCTAAAAGCTGCTTACCGCTCTTACAATGCAGGTACGCCGTGAGACACAAAACATTTTTTTAAGAGGGTTATAAAAGAAACATGTTTGATAAGTTTACTATACTTGGTCAACCATATCTTGACAATAGAAAAAGGCGGCAAATTTGAAAAATGTAGGCGCGAAGGCATATCGTCCCATAGAAAATTTGAATTTCGCGCCTTTTTTTACTGACAAGATTTGGTTGACCAGCTATATTATATATAGTAGGATAAAATCCCCATACTTTTAATTCTGTAGAGGAGTTTCGTAAAAAAAAGTGTAAAGATTTTTTATGAATTATGAATTTCTCGTATTTTTTGTATGGGTGAGTGAAAATTTTGTCACAGAAATGAATTCC
Source organism: Cydia amplana (assembly GCF_948474715.1). NCBI lineage: Eukaryota > Metazoa > Arthropoda > Insecta > Lepidoptera > Tortricidae > Cydia > Cydia amplana. The sequence goes on from NC_086081.1 coordinate 7,404,571, forward strand.
TTATCCTCGAATTACACGAAAAAGACACCAAACTTGATATAGTTGCTAGATGTATGCAGATATAAAATTTAGAGTGAGGCGCGCCGGAGGCATTTCCCCCCATTTTTGAGTTACTCACAATGAGCTCTTTCATTTGAATTGTAACAAGATATAGTTTGAAAAACTTTATTTTTTAAGTTTCCCATTTACACCCCAAAAGTGGCTCCCATGTTTAAAATTAATTTGTTTGCGTTACATGGCCGTCTTTGAGTCACAAACTTGCATATGTGTACCAATTTTCACCTTAATTGGTCCAGTAGTTTCGGAGAAAACATTTAAAAAAACCCGTAGGGGTAGGGTCAAAGACTAAGTAATTAAGTACGACTCACGCTTGACTGCACATTTCTAATAGGTTTTCCTGTCATCTATAGGTAACGAACTATTATGTGTATTTTTTTCAAAATTTTAGACCCAATAGTTTCGGAGATAAGGGGGGGGGGGAATGGTCATTTTTTGCCTATTTTCTTGAATAACCGCTAAACTATTTATTTTAAAATTATAAAAAAAAAATATTTGAGATTCTTACAATGAGCCCTTTCATTTGATATGTAACACGATATAGTTAGAAAAACTTTATTTTTTAATTTTCTCATTTACCCCCCAAAAATGGCCTCCATATTTAAAATTCATTTATTTACGTTACACGTCCATCTTTGGGTCACAAACTTACATATGTGTACCAAATTTCAACTTAATTGGTCCAGTAGTTTCGGAGAAAATAGGCTGTGACAGACGGACGGACGGACAGACAGACAGACAGACAGACGAGTGATCCTATTAGGGTTCCGTTTTTTCCTTTTGAGGTACGGAACCCTAAAAATAAAAATACGTTTATTACCAGAACTCAAAAACAGTACAGTAAGTGGAAGGAACAGAACAGTATGGTAACTTAAAACTAAAAGTATGGTACATTTTTAGGGTTTGGTAAAAGGATACCAGTCTCAACATATGCTAGGTCAGCTGGTGATGCCCAGCGTTCATTTTCAGACTGAACCTTTTGCCAGGCTATCCTGAAAATAGACTTTCTTTGGTATGAGTTGGGGACGTTGGGGTATATACGAATTATTCAGATGCTACTTTTATTTTTATCTTTCTAGTTTGTTGTTTTCATTAACTACTAAAATTGATAATACCTTGTTATTAACGATATTAATATCTGGACAAAATCAAGATGTTACAAAAATTGCGTAATGGTTAACCATAAATTACCAAATGCATCGAAAACCCATCCATCAACTCTTTCCCAGCCTTAAATTGAATGTTCCTAACGTACCCCAAAAACTAGTGGACAATAGGGGTCCATCGAGCTAAGGAGGTCTATCAAAAGGAGATTAGATCGATAGAGGCCAACAATGCCGGAGGCGTAGGAATAGACCGTAAAAAAAACTCAAAGAAACATGAAACGTGGAATCATTCGCATCGTTTCCTTTGAGATCTTATAAAACCGTTTTTTCCTTGCAAAAAAGCATAAAAGGTGAAAAAAGTTTGGACAAAGGCCGCACAATGAGGTTTTTTAATGAGTTTTTATGGACGGACCTACACACATGGCCGCTACCTGTGCAATCCCGCGTCTTGTGAGATTTAAACTCCATCACTTTTATATTTTCGTACATCGACTTATTACAAAAACGAAGAGACATAATCAACTAAGTATATAGTTGAGCTTACCCTGAAAGCAGGAAGGTTTATTATTACACGACTGCCCCAAAAAAGGAATGTATTGGTAATGTTGTTTTGGTTTGGTATATTTACGCATAACACATAACACAACATAGTCCCCTCTTCTCTCTCTCTTTCGCTCTGTCTCTCTCTAATATATGGATATTAACATTAATATAAAATATACCTATGTTTAATATAGGTACAACAAATTGTGTAAAAATATTATCCATATTGTCAAAATCCAGAGAAAACTAATAAGACTACTATTGTATGGACTCTTAATGGAGGTCTAAATAGGCATAAGACGGAAGAATAAACAATACTCATCTAGTAAGTATAGGTACCATTTCTTCATTGAAATCACAAATAACGCTCAAACTCCAAATAAAACACAATGACCGTTTGGTCACCGGATGTACAACAAAACTAAATCAAAATCAAATCTTGTCTATGACTTAAACATGAATAAGGTCCGTGAATGACCCATTGAATATTTGGGGGCAGGGTGTGGCCGCAGAACTGTACAGTCATCAACGCAATGTTATGACATTTCATGTCCCTATTAGCATACTGGCCAGGACGGACCTTATGCTAATGCTGTTTTGTATGCAACCTTTCACTGCATGTGTTTTGTTTTAAAATGATGATGCGATTCACGTTGCGATGATTGGGAAATTTGCAACGGGCTTTTGGGTTTGATGGAATTTAAGGTTGGACCGAGGCGTCTTCTGTAGTTTTTGATAGTTTTAACTGCGGTAAGCGTACCTAAGTAAAAAATATGTACATTACTTATATAGGGTTGAATTACGCAGAAGTTGTATGAATACATGAAACTTTTCCATATGGTTAATATTTGTCAATGTTTAATATTCTCAACCTTAAGTATATTATTATGTTTACACACATAATATACATATATCAATATGTATGTATATATGATGTTACTGTCAATGGGTACATCTCGCACATGCTTACTTATTTAAAATTTTAATTAGGCAACAAGGCCCATATTTCAAAAGCCTTATTGACATAGTATACATTTTATAAACTTAATACCTAATAGGTACTAAACGTTATTAGGGCGACACTATAAGTACTTACTTGATTACTTACTACACTTTGTGCGATGCATAGATTTAAATTTATTCAAAGAGCTTAAAATATAGCTATAGGTTAATAGTATTTTATGCAACCGTTGTTAAGAGGGGTCAAAAAAGGCGAGTGGCGTAAGTAACAATTTGAGGCGAAGCCGAAAATTGTTAATAAAGACGCCAGCGGGCTCAGCACGGTTCCATTTTTATCCACTATCACTATGCCCGTCACTTTCGCACTTACATACTTGTTAGAACGTGACAGACATGGTGATAAATGATAAAAATGCGACCGTGCTACTAGGGCAGGAGTATTTTTTGACTCAGTTAAACAACGTTGCATACAATACTTTTTCTACGACCAAACACTTACTTTGAAATAAAATTGTAAAAACAAATATTTTTCATGTCATCTAGTGGATTTCTACCTACGGTATCTACCTGTTTTTAGTTATTATTGTGCTATTACTGATATTTCTTCAGGCGTAGACACTAAGGTTTTGTCTTCATCCATTTTAACTTGAAAGACACACTGTTTTTTAACACAAAAGTTAAGTTTTCATTCGACAGGCACAATAGTATTTATATTCAAGATTCACAATATTCAAGAAGTAGCAAAGAATGGAGGGTACGAGCGGGAAAAGAATGAATGAAATTAAAAAAAAAACATGTCTATGGTTCACTTATTTGTCAGATATGACATTCACATCCATAAGCGAGAGCGAGAAAGATATATTTCTTTCTCGCTCTCACGTATGGGTGCGACGAACCAAGGTCGTGTTGCGGTGCGACAGTGTGTTACGACTATAAGGTTGGCAACAATGTATTTTTTAAGTGGCCATTACACGAAGTATCGTAAAAGAGCCAAAAAGATACTGCGTGTATGCACAAATGCTTTTTTAGGGAATAGACTAAAGACTTGTCTTAACAACTTTAAGATAGGGTTTTAAAGATGTGTGCACGACCCTTTAAATGACAAATAAAAGTACGGGAGTAGAAAAAATATATAATTTGTCTATAAGACAATAAATAGTGTTCGTTCAAATAGCTAGTATGATATAAAAGCGAGCATCGCAACCGGCACGATGAAACAAACCTGCCCACTCACGAACGATAACGGGCACTGGTCAAGCGTGAGCGAGGAATAAAACAGAGATCGTCCAGTCTTACTCACGTCTGTGGTCTTACTTACCTCATCAGAAGTTATAACAACGCTTGTAGGTAGCTTATTGACAGTAATATAATACAACAACAATAACAATTGCGTTGAGTTGAAATGAATAATTTTCGAGTGCTTTTGCCTATTATTTAACATTAATCAATAAGATAATATGTATTATTTAGGGGCTAGGGCTTATTTACACGGCGCGCGAACACGTATAAGATTTTAGTTACCTACATTGCGTACCATTGAGGGTAACCTGCATTACCTGCATTGATGTAAATCAATTCAGTCGACCGATCAAATAACGCAATGTAATGAAACTGCATGCGAATTCTCGCACCGTCCAAATGAGCCCTTAGCTTCACACAGTTCTCTCCATTGTATTCCGTCTATAAGCTTTTGTATTAGATACTAATATTTGGTTTCATTACGGCATAGATTGTTCTATTGTACCTAAATATGGTTCCTGTAAAATTGCGACGGAACCCTAAGGCCTGTATGAATGGCGCGATAGGTGTGATCTGAGCGCGTGCGTGGGCCGGCCTGTCATCAGTGACCGCGCAGACCTGCGCACTGACAGAGGCGGAGGTTAAATGTAGCCGTGCTTAGGGTCATCACTTAACTTCTGTGTTAAGTAACGATTTGTTTATCGTTTAAGCTTTTTGACCTTATCTGACACCATATTTTTTGTTTAATTGGAAAGACCTCTCGCATTAGACATATTCTTGTTTATTGTATCAGTTTGTATGTTTTAAATGTCGTTTGGTTGAAATATCGCAAAACCGAAGTGATTCCATGAGTGCTCCTTGAATAAAGTTTCGTACGTAGCACCAAAAACGCAATAAACACTTTACAAAGAAAGGTTTTCAGGGAAGTTACTACCTTGGCTTGGCCTATTTATAGAATTATGAAAAGTTAGTTTTATTTTAAGGTTTTTTTTTGTCTCGTGTCTTATTTTTTTTTTTTTTTTTTTTATTTTTATTTATTTATTGGTTCACCAACAATAGTTTACACTATATAAAGTACAACAACAAACGTTTTGAGTAATTATGCTAAGCGTAACAATTACTTATAGGTAAACACCACTTGCATTGACTTAGGTACTAAAATTACATATACTTAACATACCGTTTACAATAATAATGTAGGCATTAAACTAATAAAGGGGGCAGACATTATTACATTGAGTGGATATCACTAACTTATACTATTATTTTTGCTAAGCAGGCCCGAACAGATTTTTTAAAGTGATACGCAGAGTCAAAGTGTATATCCATTATATGGCTACAGCTATTTACTACCTTGCATAATCTAGGGACAGGTGAGTTGCTGCCGTGGACCGTCCTACGGAGCGGGGGGCACAGGGGTGTTATCGGGTTTCGAGGTATTCTCTTTGGAGCACGGAAGTGCAGAAGGCCAAGGAGTTGCGGACAGTCTATGTCATTATTCAATAATTTATACAAGAACATTGCATCCGCGATGCCTCTGCGTAGCGATAACGACTCAAATTTGAACAGTTTTAATCTTTGGGCATACGAAACGGCTGTTTTGGCTTTGCCCTCTGCAAAAGTCAGGTGCCGCAGGAACCGCTTTTGAACCCGCTCCAGTCTTAAAGAGTGAGTAGCGTAGTGTGGACGCCACACTACACTACAATATTCTAATATACTCCTCACAAGGCTGTTGAAAAGCAAAATCTTTGTATTACTGCGTCGAAACATCTTAACATTCCTTATAACAAACCCTAACATTTTGTAAGATTTCTTAGATATGTGTTCCACTTGAGGGATGAAAGTAAGTTTTTTATCAAAGACTACTCCTAAATCGCGTATTGTGTCAACTTCCTGAAGGGTATTGCCGCAAATACTATATTCTGACCGAATGATATTTTGTTTCCTCGTAAATTTGACATGAACACATTTTCCAGCATTTAAGATCATTTGGTTATTATTACACCAGTGGACTAGCCTGCCCAAGTCACTTCGTAGCAAATCAACATCGTCAGCTGAGTTTATAGTGCGTGCAAACTTTAGGTCGTCAGCATACATAAAAATTTTCGAGTGTCTAAAACAGTCGGGTATATCATTGATAAAGATATTGAACAGGATTGGCCCCAAATGAGACCCCTGCGGCACCCCTGATGTAATACTATGCGAAGGAGACTTAAAGCCGTTTACGACTACAAAGAACGATCTATTTTCTAAATAGGATTTAAACCAAGGCAGCAACGAATGGAAACCATATGCTGATAACTTTGTTAGCAGAATTTTGTGGCAGACTTTGTCGAAGGCCTTACTAAAATCTGTGTATATTACATCTGTCTGCTTGCCGGAGTCCATCGCATCAGACAGAAACTCTGTAAATGATATTAAATTAGAAGTAGTAGACCTACCGCTGACAAATCCATGTTGGAAATCGCTTATGTACATTCTGAAATGATTTTGAACATGTGGGCAGACAAGGGACTCAAAAATCTTCGCAAACGAACTAAGTATGGAGATAGGTCTATAGTTCGAAATTGTCGTGTCGTCACCAGACTTGTATACGGGAACCACCTTTGCTGTTTTCCATTGAGGCGGAAATACTCCTGTTGCTAGAGATTTATTGAATATTAATCTTAAGGGCCGTACTAGCGCTGCCGCACTTGAATGTATGAAAATAGGCGGAATTCCGTCTGGCCCTGCGCCTTTATTTCTATCAATTCCCTTTAGTTTTTTTAATAAACTATCATCAGTAAAGGTAGGAGCAACAAAGTGAAGGCTATTATTTTTAACATATCCTAGTGACTGTTGATCATCCTGACCTCCAGTTATAATATCATTTGCATACACAGTTGAAAAGTAAGACGCGAATAGTTCACATATTTCATTGCTATTTGAAGTAGAACTTGTCCCATTAGTCATAGCTGCTGGATATACACTTGAGCCTCCACGCTTACATTTCACATGTGTCCAGAACAACTTGGGATTTTCCCTTAGTCTTTCCTCAGTTTTATTAATGTAGTCATTATATCTTGTTTTTGATAATGTACTTAAGCGTTTACTAATTAATTTCAGTTCTAAAGCATCCAATGGATTTTTATATTTTTTATATCGCATTCTGATTTTATTCTTTTCATTTGACACTTTCCTTAACTTATTATCAAACCATGGAGGGAATGTTTGTTTCCTCAATTTAGTCAGTGGCACATGTTGTTTGATCACTCTACCTAGAACTTCATAGAAAATATCAAGCATTTCCTCCACATTAACATTTTCAAATAATTTGTCCCAGTCATAAGTTATTAGGTCCTCAGATATTACTTCATAATTAGCCTTATAGAAATTAGGTCTTAAATTTTCATTATTGTAAGGCAGTTTACATTCTTTAACAAACATAATTGTGATATCTAAGGGGGGGTGATATCGGTCAATGTTGCTTAAAGGACTTGTGCTTTCAACGACACTACATGTTTTTATTGTGGATATGACCAGGTCAAGAACACGACCAGAGCAGTTAGAAACACAGTTATACTGGCTTAGTTTGTTGACATGAATGAAGTCAATAAGTACATCACTAAAGTTGGGAGGAGTGTAATTACTATTTTCATCATTTGCTTGAATCCAATTTATGTTACCCAAGTTAAAATCACCCATTATACATATCTGAAGTGACATATCTTCAAGAAGTGAATTATAGTGATTATGATACCGTAGAAGACTAAAAGTCAACGGTATTACAAAATAACTTGCATCATATTTGTTCTCAATGCCGTGTCTGCGCCCTCTGTACACCCGGCCGTATTTGCATTGAATGGTCGCGAGTGGACAAGCGGCCCGCGGCCTGTCATTACCGGACGCACAATCTGTCGCCCCTCCCCCGACACAAATTATTGTGTTCCACGCGCCGCGCGCCGTATGAATCTTGAACATGTTCGGTGATGCGTGAGTGTGTTTGGCTTTTGTTTTTTTAGCCGGTTTACTCCTAAATTGACAGGCTTTAAAGAGTAAACAGAGCACCTTTTGACACCTAACTTTAAAGAAATACTTAAATTTCCGTGAAAATACGATGGTAAAAAATGATGCACTAATATTTTTTAGTTATTCAAGGCAAAATCATCGAAGAACTTTCGCAAAAGATGGTTAATAATGATAACAGTCTTAATTTAGTTGAAAAAAAAATACTGCAGAAGATTTTCTAAGGCTCTTGATCCAACATCACCTAAGCACTATAATGGTTGTATCTCGTTTTATTTAAAATTCAATATACGATGTATTTTAGTTATTACATACAATTGACAGCTGTAGGTAGGCTGTAGGTATTCAGTTAAAGTACATATTCTTACCCACTAATTATCCTAAAAGAAAATGAATACGTACCTGATAACTTTATAAAAGTACAAATTCAATTGAATGTCTCTATTTTGGTGTACAATGGAAAGTGGTCACGATAAATTATTTCAACAACAAAATAAAAAAAATCAATAATGACATGATTACGTGTGGCGGTTTGTATGTCAAACAATGCCGACCACTTTCGCGGTTCCACCAAATGTTGCCAGCTCTGTGACCAAGCCTGGTGGAGTAGATTGCAGGTTTTCTCATGGACATATGTTTTACAGAAGGTAAGTATAAATGGTAACTGCGCATTGTAAACCTACTTAAAACTTGCACTTGGGTTGATGTACAGTCAGCGTCAAATACTTTGTAGCAGTCAAAGTGGCCAAATAGTTCGGTACACCATACTAAATATATGGTGTACCGAACTTAGGCTATTAATTTGGTTCCTACAAAGTATTTGACGCTGACTGTACAGCGAGCTGAAAAATTTGACGGACACAGTACTAGTATGTGGAAATATTTCCTAGGTTTCCATGCACTATTGCAGCTGGGTGCAATAAAGATTAAATAAATAAATAAAGTGTTACTTAGAGTTAGACCAAGAAAAGCCTATTTTAACTTCAATGAAATTATTGTCTTGGTCTAACTCTACATATTAAAATAAATTAACTTTAAATAAAAAGTTACAAATAATTAAAGTTACAAACAAGTAAAATATACCTTATTGTAAATAAGATTTATGACAACACTGCTTACATTACTAAAACTTATTTCAGTACTTAAGAATAGATGTCTTGTTACAATTTGATTGGCCATCTATGTGTTTGTGTATGATAACTAACTTCAAACCCAAAAAAATTGTCAATGTGTTTTTATGAAACTACTCCATAGAATTTCTCGTCCTGTATGCAAATTATGGCCGTGTCGGACAAGTTTACGTTTCGTATTGTAGATACAGTGATTACGCAGGTCCTTATATTGGCAGCCGGCCAACGGTTGCCAGCTTGTGTCTAGAGGTACGCGGTTTTGATAGCTTCTGGGGGCTTTTTTAGGGTTCCGTACCTCAAAAGGACCCCATAAAGGATCATTTTGTTACATGTCTGTCTGTCATGTCAAGATGGGAGTACGCTCTTTTCTTCAAGGTTTGAAAGTCGTATCTGTCCGGAAATGCCGCGGTCGACAGTTCATTCCACAGGTTTAGCTGTGCAAGGGAGGAAGTATCTGGATTTGATACAATTTAGCAACAAAAACCTGATTGTTAAAAAAAAAGATACCAATTTATAATCAACTAAAGAAGGCCACCCCTTATTACATATATGTACCTAATACCCAGCTTAGTAATGTTATCGAGTACCGTCTAATTTAGAATATTGACGATAAAAAAAATACAATGAGTGGTCATTGTGTTATTCAATTTCTCCAAAACTCGAATAAGTCATTATACACGACCACCAACGTCTTGAGTTTGGTTTGCGCTCCATCAGCCATATGTGACGCTTCTGCCCTTTTAATAAAAATGATCTATGAGGTCTCCATTAGTAAGATAGTTATGTCCTTTTTACGTGAGGATAGTCGCATGCGCTTTGCGGTGACGCGTGCTCAAAACTGATGTTTAGAGGTAAAGGATTATGTTGTTTGTTCGAATGGACAACAGTTGTTTCCTGGGCAGCCTGTGACGTTTGTTTTGACCAATTATTTACTTATTTTAATTTTATTTATTAACAACCAGAAACGTCTGCGAACGATGCTATTAAGCTTAGAATAAAAAGTGGAAAAATTATTGACTTGAACTCACGGACTCTGGATATGGCTCGTCCATGGCCAGAGGCCGTGAGTTCAAGTCTCACCCAAGACAGTAATTTTTCCACTATTAAATTTATTCAAAGCTTAATTATTTACTTGTTTTTGAGCATTTATTTTGTAAGTTTTTAACAAACCTATCATCATAGGTATTAATTGATTAATGAAGGGTTCACCCTAGTTGGAAATTTGGGATAGGTGTCAGATTTTAAATAGAGGTGAAATAGTTTTTTTTTTCAATTAATTTCAAGGCCCAGTTAGATTATGCTCAATAGTTACTCCTTCATTGCGTTGTTTGAAAGAAAGAAAGAAAATACATTTATTTATGACAAACACAGATAACACAAACTTGTTGACAGATATACAATGTACATATATATAACATTAAGTGCATTTTGCTATAAAAGGGTCACAACTCAGCATGTAGCTGTTCTTCCGTTGTGACCCAGGCGTACGCCGTTCGACGACGAGGCGGCTATGCTTTATTTAACTAAACTTTTTAGAACTAGAACTATAACTATACCTAAAACATAAAAATTGAACTAAACTATTTAACATTGCGGCAATTGCCGTATCTAGAAATACGTTTGCATAAAGTGTCATTCAATAGAACTTGCTAACTATGTAAACAAACCGCCATACTAAAATTGACATTGTATGTCAAATTACTAGTAACTTTTGTTTACATAGTTCGCAATTTCTATTGAATGACACTTTACATACTCGTATTTATTTGGATATACTCAAGGTCTTCAAGTCGATCTGACGATGTGTATTGAAAAGATAAGATAAGATTATAATTTAACTTTTGACCCTTGATGCAGAAAGAGTTCTAAACGACTTCACAACTTAAAATAAAGCAGCGTTATACTATAATTCATCATTGCATCATTGCAAAACGGTATTAAGTGCGCGTCATCAGAACAAAAAAGTGACATAAATCATAGTTGTGTTCGACGGAGTTGTGAAACGGTATAATTGGTTTTGTCTATTTATAATGAGCGGTAAGTGAGCGTAATTAATTTGAGGCCTATGATTTTGCTAAGGGAAAAGTTACAGTGGATTATATTTTTGTGACCATGTAAATTACATTGCCTAATGCCTATAGTACCTAATGAAATTTACATGACACTGATTTAAACTTTCACGATTTTTACACATTATTAAATTGTTACGATATTAAGTCTCGTTGTACAATTTAGCAATTTATATGGATGGCAAACAACGAAAGTGAAATAACACTAACTTATAAGTTATAACCTCATTTAAGTACCCAATAAAAAAATTATGACCTATGTAATGTATTGTTATATTACATATTTTATTAATGAATATTGTTAGTATGTAAAATAGTATCAATGAGTTGTTGACAAAAGGATCAATGAGAAATACAAACTCCACAAAACAACACATAATTTTAATTCAAAATTTTAGTACTAAAATTTAACTTATTATTGAAATATGTGTTAATATATGTATGTATATTGCGTGATTGCAAACAGGTAGTTAGTATTTACCTATAAATGCAGTAAAATTCATTTATTCCCGAAAAACATATATTTCCACATAAAGTTAAAATGACATACGTAATGAAATCATTAAAAATTTAAGTATAATAAAGCAAACACTATCATAAAACGATCATGATCCTATTTATATAAATGATTTCGCTAGCCTACTGTATTGTTGCCACTGTTCAGATGAAGAGAGATTACGCGTTGCTAAACGGACTGCCCACTGGCGGTCCTATTGTTGTCCATCTACAGTCCATTCGAGAAACACGAAACAATAAGGCGTTTAAGAAACGTTTTTTATTGTTTAATTCTAGACATATTTAATTGTTATCCGCTAGAAAACAAGACGGTAAAATATTGAATAATATGATTATAAAACGTGTTTCTAATGTAGTTTGAAGTGCGTTTTCTAGCATGGGAGGACCTTAAAATTGACGATCTGTACAAGCTTAAAGTCGTTGTGAAGACCCATAGTGAAGGGCTTACATATGTGCTCGTTATTAGACTAGATAGACAAAGATTTTGTTTAAGATAAATGTAAGTATGTAACGGGAATAAAATACTTATTTTTGATTCCTAAAATTTGTTACCACGTGATGCTCTTAAAAAAACATGTTCCATTTTTCCTGACTGTACCTACCTACTATAATCCATCGCCCACATTAAGCTCTTCGTGCGATATGCTTACAACATTCCCTACACTGCTATCGCAATCTAAACTAAACCTTAGTAGTCGGTGTTAAGATTTAAAGGGCATTCCTTAATAACTTTGTAGACCGTTAAGAATTAAAACAAATGAATGAAAAGGTAGCAAGACGAAATAATCCATCAACAGTTTAGTAAAGATGTGACGAAAGTGTTGCTATTCAACAAAAATATAAATAATGTATGTAGTTTCACTCTTTGATTTAATCTAATTAAAGTATGTTAGAAACAATAAAAGTTGTAAAAGAAACCATACCAAGTACTTGCAAAATGTAGATAATAGAGCAACATTTTTTTTATTCGTTGTTGATTTATCATTGAATTTATTTTTACTATCTATGGCACGTTCGCACAATTATAAAAACACGGGTGATATGTACACTGGCTTATGATTATGACATTGGCTTTGTCAGAACTTACTTATTTCGTGTAATTAGTTACGTACCGTGTACGTTTCGTGTAATTTATATTTGGCCAGTAGTAAAGTATTGCACGTGCACTAGTACTTGACTGGCCAAATATAAATTCAATTAAACGTAAAATCAATACGTATTTTGAATTTAGAATGTCCTTCAGCCCACATGGCGGCCCACGGCCGTCACTTGCTATTCAGGCCTCGTGGCCGCTGGCTCACTTTTATTACAAATTCGAATCTACTATTTCGACTTCTGATTGGGTACTTTCCAAACTAGTAAAAAAAAAGTGACCAGTCCGCCGGTAGCGGAGGCCGGATAATATTTAAACATAAAAATAATTTGATTTGTTTCCTAGTTGCCTACTTTGTCTGAGCTTTTGTTTTTAACAAGCTTTTATTAGGTCGACCTGTATGTAACTATGTAATGGAATCTCAGGTAACCAATTTAACCATCTTCCAAGAATCGTAGCGTCATGAAAATTGGCAGCCGTATGTAGTTCTGATGACAATACAATAATATGGTACTGTCGAACTGATCTGATGATGGAGCCAGGAGGTGGCCATAGGAACTCTGTGATGAAACAACGCAACCTAATTGTGTTAGGAGTTTTTAGAATTGTCTCGATGGGTATTAGTTGTCTGTCGTAAGAAAAGTACAGTCAGCGATAAAAGCTTGTACCAAAAATTCAATTTTCGCCAAAAACTTATTTTACTTTAACTTTTACTTGGGTGGTTGTTCAATTCACGATACATCTGATTCGATCTTCGTTAAATTGTAGTTTAATTAAGTATGTAAAATTATTCTCACTGGTACTTACTCAATCATACTTCTTGATACGGTAAATATGCATTTATTATTAATTTCTACTACTTACCTACCTAAGGGCCCATTTAGACGATGCGATAACTCGCATGCGAGTTTCATTACATTGCGGGTTTTGATCGGTCGGTTGAATTGGACGTAACCAATAGTCCGCAATGTAACTAAAATCGCATACGAGTTCGCGCCGTCTAAATCAGCCCTGTCTATATTCCCTACAACATTAGTACTCTTTTAAGCAGCATATTAATAATACTATTTTTGGGGATAGAAAATCAAACGGATTAAAACTGTATGTACAACTATAAAACAGTGTTATATGTAGGTACTAGTTTATAAAATATAATAATATCAAGCAAGTCTTAGTCAAATTGTTGTTAGTCATTGTGGTCAGTGAAAATGAGTGTGTACTTTCCCCTCTGTGTGCAAAATATGTGGTGTGGTGTGACAATCTTGATGTTTTGGCAAGCGATCAACTTTACTTTTAGGACATTTGGGACAAAACTTTCACTTTTTAACTTCATTGTGATGGCTTTGCATTTAGTTAATTAGGATTCACTGATTCTACATGCAATGTAAAAACTTTAACCACTGTGACATAATGAACTCACTATTAAGTTTAAAGTACTTTAAACTTAATAGTGAGTTCATTATGTACTTACAGTGAAGGTCTTATGACACACACTGTTTATCATGTAAGTACCTACGTAAAAATAAGCGATAAATAGGTAAGTTTAAAGCAGTGATCGACCGAAACCGGTTTTTTCGCCGAAACCGAAACCGAAGGTTCGGTATTGACATATCTTCGGCCGAAACCGAAACATTGAAAGACGTGTTAAAATCGTTGAATAAAATTTAATTGTGTAATTTTTTAAAGAATATGAACGATGATAATTGATAAAATCAGTGACATATGTGTATTGTGTATAATGGTGATGTGCGATCAGTGTTGGCCGAAACGTTAATGCAATTGAAAATGTTGGCCATTAACCATTATAAATTGAACCGTAAACTGTAATCGTCCGTTACGGTTTAAGGTTCAATTTATAATGGTTAATGGCCAACATTTTCAATTGCATTAACGTTTCGGCCAACACTGTGTGTGATGCTGTATTTGATATAGTTTAACAACTCCCTCAATGTAGATACAAATTAATGATGCAACACAACATATGATGATAATGATAACATTATTTTCGAGAATGGATTATTAGGAAGAGCGTACCTACTCCCATCTCAAATGCAGGCAATGTACCTACAACCCCTCTGGTGTTGCCGTTTCAATGGTAGAGTCTGTTCGGAAAGAGAAGAGTCGTGGAATGTTTGGGGCCCAATACAATCCACAACTCTCCTCTTTCCAAACAGACTCTAATAATCGTTTAACATCAGGCGATTCGTCTGCTCGTTTTAAAAATCATCGGGGGTTTAAATTTGTGTCGCGAATAACGTGTTAAATATTCATTGGCTATATTATTTGACATCCATGTCAGTTATCATGCATAATAAGTAGTAAAGTAGCCTTCATAAAACATACACGTGTACAGGATAAAAAATTGTCTAAGCCATTTGTTACGAGTGTATATGTATAGGTAATTTTCAGAGGAGAAACTGTTCGCTAGAAAAACTTGAACATTCCGTCTCATTTTAATTCAGTTTTTTTGTAGCCATTCATACGCCAATTGTCCTCTTAGTAACTTAATATGGCGCAACGGACTTTTGTCAAAATATTTACTTACCCGTCGATTTCGCACAATAGACCTCTTAAGGGTAATAACGCTCGGCCCATTCTGCCGGAGGCATGGGATTGTGATTTTAATTTCCAGTGTTCTATTTGACAATACGTGTCATTCGAGCAACGGCTCTATCTGGAGATAGATCTTGAGATAACAAGATCGAATTGCGACAAATGCTACATTATTCCCAATCACTTCAGAATTCTGTTAACGTCACATGTCACCGCCGTATAATAGTATTAAATAAGTATAGCAATGCATTTTAACCAGTATTAAAAACTTAAATAGTCTTCATACATACTTGTGTAGGTCAGAAGCAATCTGGGCTATAATCGCGAAAATCGAAGTTCGCAAATTTTTCTTTGTCACTCTAATTACTCCTTCAATGGAGTAAAAGAGAAAGATCCCCGCAATTTGCGAAAAATGGTTTTCGCGGTAGCCCCTCTAGTCGGGAACTGGATCCCTTCTTCTTTTAGTTTCTCTTCTACCGAAGGTTGGAAAACATCATGCCAATTTTTTTTGCTAATGCATTACGGTGTTGTCTAAGAGTGCTAAGACTAAACCAATCACGCCAGGCCGGAACTCCTTTTACCGTAAATTTTGTCTAGTGCCCTTGCCCGTTCAAGATATTTCATGGATTCTGTGATAAATCCACACTTCGAAAGCCACCAGTTTTCTCATACTGTCCCGTGTTATTAGTGTCCACGTCTTCACGCCATACCTACAGGAGAACATATACCATATGTAACAATGTGAGATATTCATTCGCATGCTCGCTCTGCATGGTAATTCACTATCAAAAAGGCTTATTGTTTTTTTAGCATATGGCCTTTGTCCTAGTTAAAAACGTAGTGGCCTTGATACATAACATCTTGTAAACATTTTTTGTTACATACAAACTGACCAGCGACTGATCTTACCTGGTAGGGATGATGAAGTCAGAAAATTAGTTACTTTAGTTCCTATTAACGCATTCGTATATAATCATGTCACACAGACACCTAGACAAAAGGAATAAACATAATTATTTAGCAGTTCCAATAAAGACACAAGAGATAAATAGTTTCGTGCAAATAAAACATAATATTAACGAAAAACGTATGGAATATTTAATATGCAAATTCTGTTCAGTTCGTACTTGCTTACCTACTACTACTACGTACTAATATAAACACTAAACAAGTTCTAATGAAATATTTAAATTAGCAACATAAGGCGAAGAGAGATTGCAAATAGTAAGCACGCCAGAGAAAAATATTGTTATTTTATTTTATACTTTGATATTATGCCAATTCTAGATTAGCGTGTCATTAATTTGACACGTGTAGATCTAAGTAATATATTGCATTTAGACATAAATATTAATTAGCAACGTTTTAATGAATTCATGACCCATACTACCTATAGTCATAAGACTACATATTTAGAAGAAAAATGTTATGTATTGTATGTATGTATTATTTAAGTAAAGACAAAATAAACAAATATCAAACAAACTCGTATTTATTGCATCGTACGGTACGGTTTACGTACAATTAGGTACTTACATAAGAAAAAACATTTATTATTAGGTACACAACACAAAACAATTTTTTTTATAAAATCTGCATAAAGATCAATAGTCAACTCCTTGATCTTGACTGCTAAGAAAAATAAAATATTCAACAGATTCCGCATGAACAAAAATTAAATAACCTCCGAATCCATAGTTCAACCACAGTCCAAAATAAAGTTTAAAAATTTAAAACGTAATTTTTCTAAGGACATTTCCATTGTTTAAACGAATGACGGCGACTAAAAGTGACAAAAACAGTGACCCCACTGTGCGGTGGACATGAAGATTTTTCTTGTCTTTTTGTATGTAAATTCAAGGTTGTTGTTTTGACCCTGGCCTCCACGTCATCAGGAATAATTAGGAGCGAACTTGACCAAGGGGCCAGAGGTCAGTGGGGTCAGAAATGATTGACAAACTAACGATGGTAATGTAACGTGACTGTTAATATTGCACTGGCAACACTTTGCTAGCTTAATTCATAGTGAACGAATAGCTACGACACAACCGGTCGGTCACGGTTGACAGTTGACACTTCGGAACGAGACGTCTTCGCGTAAGGTTGGTGACATTTTGAATATTTATGTATTTGCTTTGAATCGTTGAATATTTTGTACAATAAACCTTTGATTCGTTACTTGTTGTTTAAAACTATCTTTACCTTGAAAATATCGTAACATATCAGAAGTAGGGATCGCTGCGAAAAAAATAAACAAACTTTTCGTACGTACCACGCCACTAGCTCGAACGTTATTGAATTCAAATTAAGAAAAAAATAGTAGCTATACCAAAAATATGTGCGAAAACAGAAAGAATTTAAATAATTAGACATATTAAGTACCGTTTATTTTAAAAATAATCCGTCAGTGAACTGATGCAAATGGATTTCAAATTTGAAACCTACCGACATCATTGAATTTTTTTTTGGAAACGTTGAGTAATTGCTAAAATATAAGTGAAATATCAAAGAAATAATAATATAATATGAATTTAGTGTTTTTAGTAATAAAAATAATACATTTTAAAGCAGATGAACATGGATTAAAGAAAAACGGTCGATAATTTTTATTTTTTTTATTACTTCAAATATCGATAAAATACAAAAATATAGTTAACAATGGATAGAATAAATATACTTATATACACTAATTACAATTAATCGTGAAAATAAACAGACATGGATTGGATGAATGTGGATTTAAAATAAAAATAACATTTTACAATAACGTGCTTTTTGTGACATACCCTCATTAATAATAATTGAAATACATAATTAATTATCTTATTCCGACCTAAGTCTATCTAACATAAGACTGAAAAATCGATTCCACTGACTTTTATGTGCTGCTAATTTCATTGTTTTAAGGATTTCCAACTTTCAAGGGCTGACATAAATACATCTGAGTTTCAGAAAATGAGTGACGAAGATACTGAAAGAAAGCGGCCTGGAGGCTCCCGACGCAGCCGTGGGCGCAGTCGCTGTGATGATCGGAGTACGCGTACGCGACATACCCGCAGCCGCAGCCGCAGCCTACGCAGACCCCGCAACTCATTGACACGGCCAAGTCGCAGTCGCAGTCGTCGTGATGTTCGCGCTTCGCGGACGAGGCCTAGCCGCAGTCGCAGTCGTCGCCGAAGTTCGAGCGTCGGCAGCACTGAATCACTGCGAGAGCGAGAGCGGGAGCTCATACGAAAAAGAGAACAGCTCAAGATTCTTGAAAGTGAGGTACGTTGCAAACGTTCACGAATAAACGACGAGCGTGAAGTGCGTTCTTTACCATCATTGCGTGCCTCACGTGGCCAAGCCCGTAGCAAAAATACGCCACGAAAACGCCGTCATATTCGTGATCGTTGCCTAACAACACCTGCTAAGGAACGCAGCCCTGACTTTGATGGAAATACAAATGAGAAGCATAAATCAACATCAAGTTTTTTTTGACGAGTTTGTAAAACTATTAAAATCAAAGACTGGGCATAGCGAATCGTTTTCAGGCTCGAGTTTAAATAATGTCATACCTGAGTTTGACCCTATGTCAAAAGAGCAGACAATAAATGTCTGGCTCGATAAAGTCGAGGAATGCTCAGAAATTTACAACTGGAACGACAAACAAACGATTCACTACGCCCTGCCAAAACTTACTGGACTTGCGAAAACCTGGTATCAGGGTCTACCCTCAATTAAGCATACATGGACTGAGTGGAAAGAATTATTAAGAGAATCATTTCCAGCCACTGAAAATTATGCTGAATTATTAACCGATATGCTTAATAGACGGGTACGCCCTGGGGAATCATTTGAGATGTATTACTTTGCAAAAATTAATCTTTTAAATAGATGTAAGATATTTGGAAAGCAAGCTGTGGACTGTTTACTTTACGCTATTGATGACAGAGGTGTGCGCGTAGGCGCCCAAGCAGCTAAATTTGATAAACCTGAAGATGTACTTGAATTCTTTAAAACTATAAAATCTAATAATAGAAATCAATTAGATAATGCAAATAATACGAACCGCGATAGGCGTCCAGGTAACACAAATAGTTATTCATCAAAGCCTGGTAATGTTAACGGTAGCGCAACTAAAAGTAATGGCCAGAAGGAAACTATTAAGTGCTTTAATTGTCAGGGTGTGGGACATCCTAGTTTTAAATGTCCCAAACCCCTATTAAAGTGTACTACTTGTAACTTTATTGGTCATGATTCTCTACATTGCACAAAAACCAAAGAAAATCCACCTAAGGAGAAAAGTGTTCTTAGAGTTTCAGTGTCTGAGAATACTAGCGACAAATATAAGATTCTAATAAATGTAAACGGTATCCCCATTCCGTGCCAAGTAGACCTAGGAAGTGAGGCTACTCTCATTCAGAAAAATGCTGCCTTGCAATTGGGTATTACTTGGAAGGAAGCGACAGGTCCTTACCTGACAGGCCTAGGTAACGTCCCATACTTACCATTGGGTTTTACTTTAGCTGATATACAGGTTCAGGGCATTTTAGAAAGGAATGTAGAGGTATTTATAGTGGATGACCATTTAATGAAATGTAACGTCCTACTTGGCCATAGTTACACGGAGAGACCTACGTTGACGATTATTAAGACTCCGAGAGAATTGAAGTTTGAACGAACAAAACATATAGATGATATAAAAGTTGAGTTAAATACGGCTTGTGATGTTTCCATCGATGTAGGTGAATTGATATCTGTCCCAGTAAAGTCTAACATTTCTTGTCATGGCAATTTTTATGTGAATGGGTCGGTTAGGGGTCCCGTTGGGCAAGAATACTATCTTATGCCAGGTGAATACCAAGTTAAAGGAGTCAACTGCAATCTTTTTATTCAGAATATTAGTTCAACGCCGTTACACTTTAAAGAAAACACCCTTATTACTCGTGCCAAATTTGTAGGTAGTAGTAAGAGCGTTTTACATATTTCAAATGACTTGCTCCAACAGGAATCCGTGAGACCCAAGTGTGGGGAACAGTTAACCGACAGCCAGAAACGCCAATGCAATGAGTTACTTAGTGATTTTAAAGATTGTTTCTCAACCGGAATGCACGACTTAGGGTTTACTAATGTGACTGAGATGGAGATTCACCTTAAGGACACTACTCCAGTAGTGTATAGGCCGTATCGTCTAGCTCATTCCGAGCGTAAGCTAGTTCAGGACATGGTTAGTGATATGTTGGATCATGGAATAGTGCGGGAGTCCGAGTCTCCTTACGCGAGCCCGATCGTATTAGTCAAAAAGAAGTCGGGTGAAAAACGCCTTTGCGTAGACTACCGCGCTCTCAACAGCCGCACCAAAAGGGATCATTATCCCTTGCCACATATTGAGGATCTATTGGATCAGCTTTCTGGCCAGTCGTTATTTACTTCCCTAGATCTAGCCTCAGGCTATCATCAAATACCTATAGCCGAGAATTCCCGCGAGAAAACGGCGTTTGTCACACCCGACGGTTTATATGAGTACAACCGGGTACCATTCGGGTTGGCAAACGCTCCTGCCGTTTTTCAGAGAGCAATTCACAAAGTCCTCAGTAAATCTAAAGTGAGCTATGTCGTAATTTATATGGACGATATTTTGATACCGTCCAAGTCCTTCGAGGAAGGGCTTGGACGTCTCAAAGAGGTCTTAGGCTTGTTGAGAGAAGCAGGGTTCACTTTAAAAATGGAAAAGTGTCACTTCTTCCAAGAGAGAATTGATTTCCTTGGATTTGAGATAGATCAGGATGGTATAAGGCCGGGGCTCTCAAAAACTGAAGCAGTAGCCAAATTCCCAACACCAACCAATCAACACGAAATAAGGAGGTTCCTCGGGTTGGCGAGTTTCTTCAGGAGGTTCGTTAAGGGATTCGCCGTATTAGCGAGGCCTTTGACGAGCCTCTTGAGGAAAGATACTCCCTGGCAGTGGAGTGACCCGGAGAACCAAGCCTTTCAAACCATAAAGGACAAACTAATAGGTAGGCCTGTTCTCGCATTGTACGACCATACCGCAGAGACGCAATTGCATACAGATGCCAGCAAATTCGGCATTGCAGGCATACTGATGCAAAGGAAACAATCCGATGCCTGGCGGCCAGTCGCTTACTATAGCCGTCAAACTCAGCCTGATGAAATGAAACTCCATTCATTTGAACTCGAAACGCTTGCTGTTGTGAGTTCTCTAAGTAAATTTCGTACATACCTTATCGGTATAAAGTTCACCATAGTTAGTGATTGCAACGCCTTACGGTCGACTTTTACTAAAAGGGACCTTGTCCCACGCATATCACGCTGGTGGATACAATTCTTAGAATTCGACTGCACCATCGAATATCGTCCGGGTGAAAGAATGTCACACGTTGATGCCCTCAGCAGGGGACCTGTGTCAGTGGGTCCTGAGCCAACACATACACTGGATGTTTTATCCGTTGGTACTGAAGATTGGATAACCACTGTGCAGTCCTCTGATGACGAAATCAAACGTATCAAGGATATTCTGGATGACCCTGAGACACCTAAGATCGTTAGTATTTACAAGGACTACACACTTAAAAATGGACGGGTCTTTCGCGTACTTAAGGATGGGGGAACGAGGTGGGTGGTCCCAAAAGGAGTTCGTTGGCAACTTTTGAAAGCTAACCATGACAGCGTGGGCCATTTTGGTTTTGAGAAGACGCTAGAGCGGATACGCTCCTCATTTTGGTTCGCAAAAATGCGTAAATTTATAAAAAAATACGTATCCGCTTGCCTTGAGTGCGCCCACCACAAGTTGCCAGCGGGCTCCCGAGAGGGACTACTACACCCCATCCCAAAGGTTGACGTTCCGTTCCACACACTTCACGCCGACCATCTCGGCCCATTCCCAAAAAGTAGACGCGGTTTTACTTACATATTAGTGATGGTGGATGCTTTCACAAAATACGTAAGCCTTTTTCCTGTTCGAAGCACTAAAACTAAGGAAAGCATTAGGGCATTTAAAACGCTTTTCAGTTATTTTGGGTCACCTACACGGTTAATAACAGACAGGGGCACAAGCTTCACAAGTAAGAAATTCAAAACCTTTGTACAGTCGATTGGCACGAAACACATCCTCAATGCCGTTGCTACACCGAGGGCCAATGGGCAGGTCGAACGTTATAACAGGACGATCTTGTCTGCTCTTGGTTCCATGGTGCATGGCAAAAATAAGAACACATGGGAAGATTTACTCCCTGATGTACAGTTAGGGTTAAACACGACAGTTCATGACGTCACAAAGAAAACACCAACCGAACTCTTGTTTGGTAGAACACTCACAAACCCGTCACAAGGCATATTAAACGAAATCGCGGATGATATTGAGGATAAAAATATAGATAATAGAACAATACAGGACATTCGGTCTCAGGCTTCGGATAACATAAAAGAAAATCAAGAAAAAACAAAGGAGCGATATGACAGAAACAAAAAACAAAGTACAGTATACAAAGAGGGCGATTTAGTTAGGATTGCGAGGGCAGTAGTGACGGGACCAGGTCAATCCAAGAAGCTTGAGGCCAAATGTAAAGGCCCTTATAGAATTAAAAAAGTTTTACCAAATGATCGCTTTCTTGTGGAGGATACTCCTTTAACCAAAAAGGGAGCTAGGTATGAGACAGTTGTCGCAATTGATAAAATATTCCCTTGGCTTAGTTTTAGTACCACTGCTTGCTCTTCAAGTGAAGATAGTGAGGATAATGGGAGCAATGAAGAATGAATGAACTTTATATTTACATTTAACTTTAAAAATGGAAATCTAGCATGATTAATGAACTCTAGCCATTTACTATCGTAAAATATGTATACGGATTTAACTATTAGAGAACTGTGATTGATATGATAGGATGCACTGATTGATAAAATGTGATCTAAACTATTAATAGAATGTTGAAACTTGAAAGTAGATTTTTGAATTAGTGTAATTTGAGTCGGGCATGATTGGCATATGAACTTGTCGCCCAGGATTGGCTCAAATTCCATGGATATACTGATTAAGTGAATGTTTAAACATAAATTGTAGTATGTATTTTGTGAAAACGTAGGATAGTAAGCGATGTTTGAGCCGGGCATGATTGGCGTATGAACTCGCCGCCCAGGAGTGGCTAAAACTGCATAAATTTATGACTTGATTATGATGATATAATGATGAATAGAGAGGAATGATTGAGTCGGGCAGGATTGGCGTATGAACTCGTCGCCCAGGAGTGGCTCAATCATATCCATAAGTGATTGTGTGGTTGTGAAGGAAGTAACTTCCACACTTAGGGAGGATGTTTGGAATCGGGCATGATTGGTGTACGAACTCACCGCCCAGGAGTGGTTCCAAACATCGCAGTCATGACAGTGAGGTAGTTGGGAGGAATAACTTTCTTACTTCATGGCTATAATTGGAGTGATCTTTTAATTTAGGATTGTGTGAACTTATATAATATTGAATTACGACATGTTACAGTGTGATATTTGTGATCTCATGATGAATTACGAATTTCTAAAATAGTATTGCAATTAAAGCGTATTTGTAAAAATTAGAATAACGTCTAGAACGAAGAGACTCGTTCCTGAAGGATGGCCGACTGTAACGTGACTGTTAATATTGCACTGGCAACACTTTGCTAGCTTAATTCATAGTGAACGAATAGCTACGACACAACCGGTCGGTCACGGTTGACAGTTGACACTTCGGAACGAGACGTCTTCGCGTAAGGTTGGTGACATTTTGAATATTTATGTATTTGCTTTGAATCGTTGAATATTTTGTACAATAAACCTTTGATTCGTTACTTGTTGTTTAAAACTATCTTTACCTTGAAAATATCGTAACATAAACGATATTTTTTCTTAATACGTTGCTCTTTTTACCTGAATACAGCACAAGCCACACTGTTTGCACTGTTTTGGTTTTATAAAATCATCTGTGGCGAAATCTTTGCACTGTAGATTCTCGATAATATTATTTTAATAATGGTTTCATATTTTTGGTAATAAAGTAAGGTAATTACTTTGGGGCTATTCATACATTACGTAATTTCAAATTAGGGGGGGGGGGTCTGGACATCGGATGATGGTAGCAAGACGTAGGAGGAAACGGGGTCATTCGAAGCATGATTTATGGATGATTTTAGGGGGGGGGGGTCAAAAATCGTCAAAAATAGATGACGTAATTTATGGACAGCCCCTTTGTAGAAGATCTTGAATCGTCTTACCAAAGTAAATAAGTAGGTAAGAAAATAATAAAGAAGTAGTAAAAATGAGCCCCATTACAAATAAAGCAGGTACCAGAATGGGCTCTGTTTTCTGTAATTAATTTATTATGGACTTAAGCTTTAACTCAACCCGTACCTATCTGAACCCAATTTAAATTAATTTAAAAGGGCGTATGCAACTAACATTCTAAAGTAAGTAAAGCCGTTTTAGCTTAGCAAAGTAGTTCCGTTCACGGCCGTCGGCTAATATAAGCTACCCCAAAAAAGAACGTGTCAGGTGTATGGCACGGCCAGACACCGCATGTATTGGCCGAAGTCGTTTCGATTTTTAACTTTGTTATACAACGACGATCTTGTATGAAACAATACGTAAACTCTCCATGTTTAAGTTTTTTTAATGTAATTTTGTCATATAGGTACTAGGTACATGTCATGTCTTACAAAAAGTATATATTATGTTCTTTAGGTAGTTATTCATTATTAGGTTTTGCAGTGGTATATTTAACCTATATGGTCCCAACCTTAAAACCTTACCAAATCTATACCTGCTGACTTGCACACTAAATTGTCATAGTCAAACTTAATTTCTTTGGATATTTCTTAGGACTGATAAGTTCTTAAGTAAGAAGGATTTGGACAGATTTCGCATTTAATATATATAAATAAAAATAAAAAACACAACAACTAGCTATCTAAAAGAAACCGCCAAAGCATTTAAAAATAAAAGCACTCTAGCTTTGCCCAAATACCTGACCAAAGAGCCATTCTAATTTCAAAAAGCCCCAAATTCAAAAGGCTTGTGGAACACCTGAGTGACCCGGCATTGTCGGACGGGTCAATAGCTCGTGCCTGCCAGTACCACGCGTGTGGGGGCACGGCTGATTACCAGATTAGATTAAAAATAAACGGGACGTTTCGAAAACATTGTGATGTGGGAATTTGCACGTGTTTCGGTAAACAGTGGCTATTCATTTTATGTTTTGGAGCTATCCAATTAAACTAGTTCTTAAGGAAGAAATGTTAATTTTATTCGGTTATTTTGTGAAAATGAAATATGAAACCAAAATTAAATACAATTTAATTAAAAACAAGATTAAAAATACAAATTTCCAAATTTAAATGAAATCTATAATAAAAATCTCAGAGCTAGTATTTAAGGATGTAAGATGTTAATCGAGCGAGCGTCTACGGCCAAATAGGCAGAGTTTAAGTCCTCGCTGCCTGAGGAAGGGGTCGCGTTGAGTTGTCAACAGTTTGCAGACTTTGTAGCTAACACTAGGTTTATGTTTTTTTATATAATTATTGACGTATCAAAGTAGACGTCCGAGTGATCGTCATTGTACTAGTACCTACAAGTCATCTTTAACCATAGGTACTCGTAAGTCATTATCAACAGAGTTCACAGCAAGTTGTCAGCTATTAAGCATTAGCATGTCGAGCACTAGGACGTTTACCTTTGCATAATGATAGTCAAAGTAATTTTTTTTCTGGGCATCTATAGAAATAAAATGGAGATACATCTTTGACTTACTTATTTTCGACTAAAATTATATTTTATTAAATCGTACAACGGGACTTAATCGCGTATCCAAGTTTTAAGATTTACCTCCGACGTTTCGAGGACGGCGTTGTCCCCGTGGTCTCGGAGAAGACTCCAATTTAATAATGTGTAAAAATCGTGAAAGTTTAAATCAGTGTTAAAAGTATATTTGTATGGAAAAATATGTTTCTAGGTTGAGTGATATATCGATAGGAAAAATCGATAGGAATTTTCCAAACGTCACGCAACCAAGCTATAAAATTCAAAGACACCTCAAGTGATTGACTAATGATAATGATGATTGGGAATTGATCTCTAGGAATATTTTATTGTGTTTTTCGTTGACCCAGTGCATAATTTCATCCAAAATTATTTTTATACAAATTAAAATCAGTGACCAGGAAAACCTACTTAAGTACTTTTATATTTTGTAAAGGGTAAGAGGAGATGTTATCTCAATTCGAATAATGTACCGGCACGCGCCAAACTTGGCAAAAATCGGACCCAGCCTCTTTGTCTAATTCTGCTTTTGTTCAAAAGTAGCCCTTGGTTAAATAAAAAAGCCACCACTTGACAATAATTGAATTCTATTTAAATTTACCGAAGGAAAAAACCGCAATTTCAGCTTAAGTATTTTGTTATGCTTTATGAACATACTCTACCCGTAGAATATTTTTTTTGTACTTATCTCTGCAATCTCAAACAGTTAGGTTATGATGTGGCCACCATTAATCATAAACGTGGCTACCGTCTACTTTTGTCTAAAATTACAAAATATTCTGTCACATCAATAAGACCATAGGTCCTCGTTTATTTTTTTTATTTTTTTTAAAAACGTAGTTTATATATATGGGTTTATTTGTATGGGTAATAGTTCATTTTATTGTGAACGTCATATTCATCAGCTAAGCTTCCCCAAAAAGATGCGTTCTACTTCTGAACACACAAGCCTCCTATGATTTGGATTATACGAGTACATACCATGTATTAACAAAATATCGTTCTTTAAAATATGGATGTTTTTCGCTATAGGTATTTATGTGTTTTTTTACTTCACAATGTTTTTTTGTTTTTGATATTTATTCAGGCAATATAAATGTAAATACATAATTTACATAAATAACACCGTAAGATTGTGAACCCGTTAGTTTACAATCCAACGTAGGTTAGGTTAGTTTATAGTCTATACCGTCAGTTTATAACTTAACTAGCGAGATTATAAACTGACGAGTGTTCATAATTTTACGGTGACACATATAATGTAAATTATGGTAGTTATGCCTTACATATACCTACTTGTAATTTTGAATGAAAAACACAATTATCTCTAAATTAATGTAATAGGTACTTATATTGGACCTTCATCGTTTTCTCCTGGACCTTTCATATTATTTTGTTATTATAACCTTAAAACTTTCATAACCAGAAGAAGCTATGCGCGCAACACGGTATTGTTCATTATGCGCGTTGCGCCCATAAGTCGCGCGTGCGCGGTAGTACACTGCGCACAATGTTGATTGTGCAAAGCGCGCATAAATCTGCGAGGAGCTAGTTAACTTGTGCCTACGGATTCGTTTGTGATTCTTAACTTGCTAAAGTCTAAACTTAACTACTATAGGTACTCCTATAGGTAGGTACCTAGATACAGCTTCAAAGTTTCTGATTGCAATAAAATGGAGTATAATTGTATAATGTAATATGTAAACAACTCAATCAACAACAAAAAATTCCATCCAGATATAGAACCTACTCACAAAAGTCGGTTAAGAAATGCCACCTGTACAGGAGAAAAGCCAGACAGACATACGAAAGCATTTTTCTCCAGTGAAACGGAGAAATTCCGCTTGCGCTCCATGCTCGCTCGGTTAAAATTTACTGTAGCTAGCATAAAGTAAATAAATAATTATTGTACAAATTAAAACGCCCACCGTGTACGAAAAGACAGACTAGCGCGTAAAGTGTGCGCTCGTTAATTTATACAAGTGATCGGTGTGGCAATGATGAGTCAGCCTGGGAATATCGATCGCGTGGGCGCAGGATGCATTGCGCAGAGCTGCGCCCGAGTCTAACGCCGGGGCATACTAGGCCCTGGGCTATGGTCGCGGTTTTACGAGATTTGTCTATACCTATCCATTGTCTAACGCTTGGGCGGAGTCAACCAGCCAACGATGGAGGTAAAAGAACTAAGAATAAAGGCTGACTCACGCTAGAACGGCCCGGGTCCGTGCCGAGGCAACCGACTCTTCATTTTCTTTGACGTGACCGGTGATCACGTGATGCTTTCTTTAGAAAACGAAATGTTGGATGCTGCGGGCCGGACCCGGACCGTTCTAACGTGAGTCATCCTTAAAGAGACGAAGAGGTATCATGAGCATGAGTTACCGAGAAATCATTATACATATAGGTGATATGCGAATGACAACTGCTGCGGCATTGACACGGGCGCTATTAGTGTCAATTTCCTTGATGAAATAAATAAGTGACAATTGAACGTTCTAATCACGGCAGTAATGCGACTACGAACGTCACACATTTTTTCAAGAAAATAGATAAGTAGTGTCCCTGCATCAAGGCCGCAGCAGCAATGTCGCAATAGTAATGCAGGCGCAGTTGTCTTCCGAGTGTCCCTTTAATTCAGTAATTGTATATAGCGTTAGTAACGGCCATAATGAACAAAATATTATATGATTTAATAAAAATATAACTTCGAATGTTATTTTTCTTCTACTAAAACGTGACTAAAACTTACATCTCGTTTACATACGTATGTGTATGTGGTGACCTATACAGGGTGCTTCCTGTAAATTAAACTCAAACTGACCAACATTTGTCCAGCAACTTTTGAAAATAACTCATGTTTTGATTTTTATTACACTTTAAAGTTTATTCTAAGACGCAATGAATTGCAAATTTTGTTATGTTTAAAGCGTGACAAGCAACGTCAAACACTGATGTCAGCGTACATTGAAGGCAATATTTATTTTGTATGAAAACGAGGAAGTCTAAAGGATTCATAATTTTTAAAAGTTGCTGAACAAATGTTGGTCAGTTTGAGGAGTACAGCCTTTAGTTTAATTTATTGCTCCTGTTACAGGAAGCCCCCTGTATATCATAAATACGCGACGTAGAATTATATAGTTACTTACTATGTAAAATACCGAGCTCTTTTAGGCAATATTGTAGTTGTGGCAAGGATTATTTTGAAATGAATAATTTTTAACCTACTTATTTAGCGTTGTTAATTATTTTTACACAAGTGGGTGGCTATACCTTTTTACGTTTTCCTTTGCTGTAAGTAACTGTAACTCCTTTGATTTAGTAGTAGTAGTAGTAAAACACTTTATTGTACAAAAATCAGAACAAAACAGGAAAAATAACATTCGTCATTAGTACAAAGGCGAACTTATCCCTTTAAGGGATCTCTTCCAGTTAACCTTTAATTTAATTGATACCCCTCCAGTTGTGTCCTTATCTTTACTCGTGTGCAAATAAATAATTGACTACAAAATGCAGTTAAATGTTAGCTTCAAGATTGTGTGGTGATTGATCCGTCACATTCAATTTAACACAATATAATGCCACTGTCTTGAATATTTATGTAAATTGTGCAGCAAAGTTGAGAACCACCTAGTTTTGACTAATTTAGGGCCTGTATGGCTACCATCAGTTTGGCACTGACATAAACGCCGTCGAGAACGTAATTTACTTTCTAAACATCTCACTCGTACTCGCATATTAGTGCAAACGAGATGTATAGAAAGTAAATCTAATACCTTTAAACGAGCAATTCTTGTTTATTTATTTATTTATATATATATATATATATATTTAAACGATTTATTTATTTGTTTATTTTTTAGGGGATCTCGGAATCGGCTCTAATGATTTCGATGAAATTTGGTCTTGGGTCTTATCTCTGGGAAAACGCGCATTTTCGAGTTTTTATATGTTTTCCGAGCGAAGCTCGGTCACCCAGATATTTACATTCTCAATAGCGTAAATGTCAGTTTTGACACTGTCAGCGACTCATGGTACGGGCTCTGGTATGTTGGTGTTTGGAAGTATCGAAAGCAATAAGTTTTGTATCTGATGAGAAAGTATATGTTCATCAACATCATATTTGTGTGTTATATATGTATGTAAGTATGTAAGTGTTATATATGTTAGTATGTAGTATGTATGTATTTGTATGTTATATGTGTAGTTTCGTTTCTTCATTTTCTATGATAGGTGAGCGGAGATCACATGATGCTTTCTATAGAGCTTGCCTCGGCCCGGGCCCGGACCGTTCTAGCGTAAGTAACCTTTAGGTGTGCGTTGCAGTCTTGATCTCGTATTGCCCGTTGGTGGTCTTTAAATAAATAAAGTCGTTCATTACATACGCTGGTACTTTCAAACGAAGTTACAGTTAAATCCATAAGGTAACAAACTAGTATAAGTTTACAAATAAAGATCCCAAACTCTCGTTCAGTAATTTTCTAATCTTGCCACATCAAAGTCGTCTATATATGCTTATCTCCCTATAGTACACTAAATTGGGTCCTGAGTCATAGTGCGGCGTCGCCATGTTTTTCCTTAATTATTAGGCAGTTGCAGAAATTAATGTTCCTTGGATTTATCTACACGTTGGCGGACGCTAAAGATCGGGCTTCCTACCGTGGATAGCTGTCTCTGTTATGAAATATCGTAAAAGTGTTGTGGCTTCTTTACACTTAAGTCCTTTTGCACAGGGACATGTACGTAAACGAACATGAAAAGTCGTATTTGAATAGACTGTTGAAGGCTTCTGGCGCTGTTTTTCAGTAAAGTTTCGAGGGACATTCAAGTTTTTACGTGCGTAGTTTTATCGTTCAAGTTTTGGTCTCGTTAAAATGGAACTTGTTATGTGATAGTTGAAGTCTGAAGACCTAATTGTAATTTTTTGTAATGATAACTTAGCCTACAACGTGAGTCAAAATTGGGACAACAATACCATAACAAATTATTAAATTAGAATCGACTCCTAGATCTACTCGTAAGTCCTGTCAAAATGAAACAGCTGATTAAAAGGATTCAGTTTATGATCGAAAATTTGATTTTGCTCCTATTTTGGAATGAGTGAAAGGTACGCTAAAGAAACGTAGTTTATCCCTTGCTCTGTTGTTGCATGAAATAAGTATAACAAATGTACATCGTACATCCAACTCAGCTCTAATCTGTCTGTTACACTAAGTATTGACTACACTAATAATTGAGCTTCGACTTTACATTAGAGCAGTCATTTGTAAACCGATACGCTGCCGTATTCGAAGTTCAAGATATTCACAAGAGACGACACGTACTAGATCCATTCTAGATACTTTATAGTTTAGATTTCAACTAGGTCTCTTTTGCAGCGCTATTCGGGCAACCAATGTCACTTTTACGATAGATCGTGTTAGATATCTATTAGATGTGAATTCGATCTCTAAGTAATATCTTGTGGAAATCGTTCAAGAGTATCTCCAGAATCGCGGAAATGTCAAATTTGACAGGTTAGATCTTAAACATATCGTTATCGTATCTTGGCGATGTCTAAAAGATATCTAATAGATGTCTATTACAAAATCCGAATCGGGCCCACGCTGTACGATCGAAGTAGTGTGTATTTCTGATTTGCTGATTGGTTGTTCACGTAGACGGGAAATGGAATGTTGTGTTAAATTAAAAAATCTTTCTGTCAAATCAGTAAGTAGCAGCGGATATTTAACTCCTAAATGTAAGATCCAATCATGTTGTAAAAAGCTAACTGTTGTAGGTGAAGTGACTAACATAGTAACAACTTCCCTTTAAGACTGTCTGATAAACAATTAAATTTTTTATTTGTTTACAGCACGTGGGTGGTGATATAACAATTTATTTTCTTGGTAACCTGCGGCTGCAAAGTTATTTTTTATTGTATGGATATAAGATTATCGCTCTACGCTACATTGCCCCAATCTATATTTTTCACAGAAGTTACCAAAGGAATTAATTTCTTTCATTTATAAATTGTAAACTCTACTGCTAAAAAATGTAGGCATTTACTTCAAAATAACTGAAACTGGATATAAAAAAACCGGCCAAGTGCGAGTCGGACTCGCGCACGGAGGGTTTCGCACCATCAACAAAAAATAGAGCAAAACAAGCAAAAAAACGGTCACCCATCCAAGTACTGACCCCGCCCGACGTTGCTTAACTTCGGTCAAAAATCACGTTTGTTGTATGGGAGCCCCACTTGAATCTTTATTTTATTCGGTTTTCAGTATTTGTTGTTATAGCGGCAACAGAAATACATCATCTGTGAAAATTTCAACTGTCTAGCTATCACGGTTCGTGAGATACAGCCTAGTGACAGATGGACGGACGGACGGACGGACAGCGGAGTCTTAGTAATAGGGTCCCGTTTTTACCCTTTGGGTACTACGGAACCCTAAAAAGCAATCTCAAAACGTATCGACAACATCATATGTATCTATAGACATTGTTGACAATGTTAAAGCATATTTCAGTGTTCCACACGTGTGCCCAAAACGCCCTTGAACGGAGTCTTAGGTAAGCAAGTAAGTGTTGATTTATTTTCAGACGAGGGGAAAGGGTGTCCATGGCAATTAAACATATAATTTATGACCAAACATCGGCTGAAATAACTCTGGAGATGTATTTTTTCTGCGGGTGTAATATTCTAAGTTGTCCTGCTTGTTTTAGTTATAAGAACGTAGTAAATGCCATTAGGCATTAAGTCTGCCATTTGTACAATTTTATATCTGAAAAGTAAATTACATACATCAAATCTTAACATTGCTCTACTTACTGGGCTCAACGAACTTATAATAACTTTAAAACTCTGAGTACAACTCGAAAATGACCCCACGGGAATTGTACCGTGCCATATGGCTCATACCGTGACACCTAACTGAGTGAGGACCATTTAGCGCAACCTCTCATTTTGTGTTCTCTTCGTTAGTTTTTTAGGTTATGTTATTGTGCTAATAAATGCTTTCTTCTTCTTATTTTTCTTCTTCTACCGCAAGCGACTCAACTTCACTGCGTATGTTGACAACGTCAAATATGTACTCGCTACTTTTTTGAATAACGAGAAATTGTGTATTAGGTAATATTCAATGCTGCAGGCGGGGTATATTTATGAAGAAGAAATAGCTTTCAGTGATATGTTATTTCGAAGATAAAAATGTACCGAGAGCTTCGCCTATACAAAGTTGAAACAACAAATCGTAACGCACAGCATGTCGACACATTGAAAATGTCGCGCGAACAAAAAACTCAGTGAATGCGTCTTCGAATCCGATACTCTCGTGGCTATAGCGTTACAAGTCTCAAATTAAGCAATCCGCGTATCCTGTCACACACATGTCACGGGAGGAAGATAAAAAATATGAAACGTGCAATTATGCAACTACCGGTTGATGGAAAAAGTAATGTCGCTTTGTTGTAAGCATTATGAAAAAATAATTACATATATAGGCACATATTTATATTTTACTGTGTTAAGTATGGCTTTCGGTTGAATTGAAACCATGACTAACATGATAACATAACAACATGATAAAAAAATAATTGACTTAATAACCGTGTAACTTTCGAGCCACCTCAAAAAATATTAACCACTTTTTAGATACAATTTATCGTGACTTAAATAAGTAAAGTCTTTTAGGTACCCGCAGAAAATAAATACGTTCATAATAGATATAAATAAAAACCTCATATCCGCTTAAGCTACAACACCTGCCGATTCACATACCTACATATTTATGTAAATATACCTACGGACAGTAAAAAACAGTTATTGATGAAAAAAGCTTTAGGTATCGTTATTTAGATTTAACGGTTTAATTTAAATTGAATGAAAAACAAATCAAAAGATTAAAACAGTTGAAATAGAGAGAATGAATCAAAACGCAATAACATTTTAGCGTCAAAACAAAACCTTTCTACTCTTTACACTTAGATCCGAACCTCTATACTAAGGTTCATTTCTAAGCGAAACGCGACATAGTTTTCCACGCGCCCCCTATCGGCGAGTAGCGGCACCGGACACACATGCGTGCTACACATCACCATCCCTTTCACCACCCCCTCGCAACCCTACTCCCGACCGAGATAGACATACATCGGTCATTATGTCCCACGCTTTTCACTTCGGAAAACGGACCAGCCTATTTGTCTCTATCTTTTCCTAATGTATGTGAAGATTAGAGAGGAATGGGGATATTTTCAAGGCTGCATCACAAACTGGACATTGGATGACCACGGGTTTTCAGCCTATCATAGCGTGTTTGGTCAAGCGACGGTGAAATTCAAAGGATTCGTATAAAATATGTATACGTTCGTATCCAAACAATGTAGCTAAAAAGGTATTCAAGCATTCATTTGCCTTTTCCTTAATTTAAATAACGTCTTTTCGTATCACAGAAACAGTTGACAAAATTTTCGTCAATCAATCAAAATTGCTAAAACAATTCACGAATTCAAAAATCGAACGAAAAGTTCCCAGAGTTCGTTCAGAAACAATTATGAAAAAGTTCTTTTTCGCCGGCGTTCTCGCGGCAGTTAAGTCGCGACTGACACTCATAAAACTTATTAAAGTCAAGGACCGACCGAGATAAGTTCCTCGTGGCGTCTTAAGTAAAATAACGCCGGGAAAAATGTGCTCTGAAACTTGGCGGAGTGAGAGTGAAAAATGTAGTGGGGCAGCGTAGGTTCGTGCGTGTTTGAGAGGTGCATTATTTAGTACATTTTATCGACAACATTTTTAACCCTTTAACATTTCAGGCTCACTACAACTTTCTACCCTATATTGTTCAGTGAACATTTTTTGTCAATAGTCTAATCGAATTTTTACATGCAATTCATGCGACGTCTACGAACACGTGTTGCTACGAGCGTAGCATTCGTAGCGCTACGGGGAGCGATTTGACTAATAGAATAGCATTATAAAATTTTCGTTTCTATCGAGTTCGTCATGTCTTTAGGTTACCTAAATGGTATAAAACTCTGAAAATTTTTGGACCTTAATTTTTTTGTATTTTAAATATACAATACAGTGGATATTGGAGAAAGGATGAGTCTAATAAATCATTTGTTAACCATCTCATTAACGAACTTTTTAATATCTAAGCGGAGACTGACCGCACTTCATAGGTCCGTTCAATTAAAAATTCCATCTCCTAATCGAGTCATGAAATATGCAAGCAAATATTATCCCTTTTCTTTTGTACGCGTTGCATCTTCGCCCCACCCGCGCACGCACACCAACGCACGGCACTTATGATCGCTGGCCGTCTCTGTCGCGCGCGGGCGTTCGCCGCGCGGGAGGGACGCTCGGTCTCGCTCGTTCAGCCGAGGCGGCTGCGACCGCGAGTAACCCCTGGCTATCCTTACGGACTCGCACGCGCCCTCGTCGGCCGGCCGAGCGAGATGGCGCGAGTCGTGGACATGCGGAGGCCGCGGAGCCCTCGCGCGAAGGGACACAGGACAGACGCTCTCGGACATCGGGCGAGAGCGGGCGGCCGGCCGCGCACCTGCTACACCGCTCCGCACACGCGGTACTCGAGCGCGACGACTATATCGTAAACTGAAAATACAACTCCTGAAAATTATTACGTTTTACTCTCTTATCGTTGATTTTAATCTTCTCAAATAAACAATATTAATCCGTCTAATTTGAACATTTTAGTGAACTTTGCGAAAGACAGTGCAACAAATATTTTCGAACAGAAAAGTGAAGAAGTTTTATCATGATATAAAATCTGAAGTGTGACCAACAGCCACGTTCGCCAAATAACGAAATCGCCACTAGGTGTGGATTGATTAGATTACACTGAGACGCTCATTCAAGTGCTGATAAGAACGTATGACCAAATTTTTGCGAATAAACATCCGAAGGGCCAACCGGTGCACAGCAACATGAAAAGAAAAAAGTAAGCAAATTGATAAGTGCAAAATAATTTGCTAAACATGAAAAAGTTACGAAGATGACTAGAAATTTTACGCAAGTTTTCTGCCGTCGGACTTTCGAGTATCCAGTGACATCTCGACCCCGTTATCAAAAACTTTGTAAAACACCGAACGATAAGCCGTCGGGGCTGTGAATGTGAAGTGAAGAACTGTCGCCAGATACCGAA
The DNA here is from genome assembly GCF_948474715.1 of Cydia amplana. Taxonomy (NCBI): domain Eukaryota; kingdom Metazoa; phylum Arthropoda; class Insecta; order Lepidoptera; family Tortricidae; genus Cydia; species Cydia amplana. Next base: position 7,440,766 of record NC_086081.1, read on the forward strand.
GATATTTAGATAAAATTCTGGTTGATAAAGAAGTTGTTGCAGATCTAAAAATAGGTGACCAAATCAAGATGAGAATCAAGATGCCAGCTGTACGCATCGCGCAAGGTAAGTCACAAATCATTTCACAAATAGATAGTCAATCAACACTATAATCAATGATATCTATTGATAATTATTTTTTGTTTCTGACCAGAATTTAACGTATAATCACTAAACAAAAATAAAAATGCAAAACCAAATTTAAAAGCATATAAATATTTGCAGTAAGATTCCTATTAAATCTCTAATAAGACAATCGCCGTCAAAGGCACGAAATTTAGCGAAACGCCGCACACAGCCGACACAAACAGTGTACCTCGGAGACTCCATTCAGCGCTACGAGCTACTTAATACCCGGGCCCCGTGTCAATATTGACGCAAGACGATTGTGGTCATCGTTGTCCGAGCTGAAAGGGCTTTCATCAGCGGACTGGCTCGCTATGAGAGATAAGGGTGCGCGGTCAAACATGTGTGGAAAGTTTGCAGGAACTTTTTTGATGGAAATTGTGAGATAGGTATTCAAAGCTTAAAATAAAAACAAAAAACAAAGTAAATTATAAGGGATACATACCCTTTCAAAAATAAAAGGATTAATAAATTTTGCCACGCAAAAACACAAATAACAAATAGAATATTAATTGCTTTATATAACTGTAGAAATAATTTATGAATAATTTGCTTCTATACAAACGCATCGAGACAAAAATATTTCACATTTATTTTAAAAACCTTCGGCCTAGAGCCGAGACATTTTGAAAAAATATAATACCTATTTAATGCACGACACTAAATTGATACATTTAAAATAATAAAATAAAAACAGTGACTAAAAAATATATGTCAAACATCAGGTAGATCAACAAGAGACAACCAATTCTAAAATAGGGAGAAAGCTTATTCAAAAAATGCAATAAACTAAAAAATAATAGTAAAATAACAATCCAGTAACCATTGACCACTACACGGGAAACTGTTTTACTTCGTTAACTTGTATTTAGGTAGCATTGTCGCACGTTCCCACTGGCCAACTGTTGTATATTTTAATTGCACATTGTTGCACTACAGATTTCTCATGCTTTACTTTAGCTTAAATTAAACGGACGATATATCTCGTTCTCTGACGGAGATTGTAACTGTTTGTGTTTTGTTTGTAGTGCAAACCTGTGTTTATGCTACTTTGCCTTATTGTTGGTTTAATGCTTAGTTTATTTGTGACATGAGAAAAGAAAGTGTGTTATTTGTAATCGAATTGATAAAGGCAGCAACATTTTCTTTAAAAAGTAGGCACACAAAAATTTCAAAATTATTTATTTGTGGATGTCCAAAATTTTACTTTTATGGGATTTTAAAGAATTGCCCTAAGCGAATTTTGATCAACTTAAAGTGCGTAGTGATTCATTAATATTTCCATTATTGTCTATCAAATATCCTATTCAGTCAAAGACCATATATATCCATATCAATAACCAAGAATATGATCTCTTCTTTTCGATTCTTTAATTACGAAACTAATTAAGGAAATAATAAATAAAGTACAAAAATAATTTTGCATTACAACCAGTTAATTAATCTAAAAGGTTGACATCATAAAATTTAATATTCCATGATTTCTGCGTGCAATACTCATTGAGAGCGGAGCGGTGTGCACGCGCACGGCATCTCAAAGCTGTTATCGCACACATGGGCAATTAGTCCAAGTTGACCGGAGGCGACGGACCACTCTCATTGGTTGCTGCCACCATGACGTCACCGACATCTGCGGCCGTCGCGCCCGATTGGTCGACACGCGTCATTTCGTCGATGACACGTTTGTTCTTATTTTGAACGTAAGAAGTTCGAGGTACTCAGTTTTTGCCGTTCCCAACAATGGAATCTCGAACCCCATTCTTATACTTCAACCAACCTTTTGTGTGTATATACATAGTTATAGCTCACGAAAACGTTGTAATTGCAGGGTACATTTTTTTTGAATTCAAGGATACATTATCATTAACTCTAATTAGGGATGTTGCACTAAATGACACCGTGTCATGGGGCATTAAAAATTAAAACGATCCAGGGACAGGTTTTATCGTAATCCCAATTACGACTAAGGGTAGACACTGAAACCTTTCGGCTTTTTAAAACCCTCCTCAAAAGTGTGAATTCAGGAATCGTAAAATCACTTTATCAGGTACGAGGCTAGACGGGAGACTACGCGGTAACTTTTCAACAAACTTTTAAAAATCAAAGTTAACTTTTGAACGGCGAGCGCGACCCGGCTAAATAAAATATTAAACGTGGGTACAACCTTTTTGCAACGGGCCTTTGTCGCTAATTGATGTGGTTTTTTGTTTGGATATCTGGCTTTTAATTGGTATCGTTTGTTACATGCTGTGACCGTATTCTCCACATCTGTCTTAAAACAGTTTTTTTTAAGTTACTTATACATATTTTTTTTGTTAGATTATTCCTTCGCTAAACGGAGTCAGAAAGTATGATAAATGGACCAATACTTTGATTGCAAAATTATATATTTTTCTTCATAGAAAAATACCTCTTTAAAACAACTAAATATATTACGGTTGTATTTTGTTCCGATGCTATTGGATCCGGTACAAAACTGAATGAACGCTACATAAAAGAGCCGCACGTCAATTTAAACATTGCTTATATCTTGTCCATTCCCGCTTGGCGATTCAATATGTCTTCATTAAGGATATCGCAGAATCGCATTACAACCGGATTTATCGATCACGATGCCATGTTACTTATAGCTCTATCACTGACCTTACCGTAATTATAGTAATTATGGTAATAATTACACTGAATACTGGAAAAACATTTTTTGTATTAACAATTTTATTGTACATAATTGAAAGTATAGTCTAAAGAAAATCAATAAGCCGAGGTCGATGGAAAATTCTTTGTTTTGTGTCCTGCTAATTAAGACGGATAGTAATAAAAAATATGAACATAATTTATGAAAGTATCTTTTAAAATATTTAATATGTCCAGAAACGTCCTATTTTAAAATACTTACAGCAAATAAACTCTCTAAAAATTCACTGAAACTGATCACTTATTATAAATTGCATGTAGTTATGCAGCTACATACGCAATCGTGGGAAAGAATCAAGAGTCCCATCTCTTACAAATGCAAGTCGAAGAAGAGCACCAATAAATTGAATTCGTCAAGAGAACATATAAATTTAGCAATCGACATCTTTACATTAGAGCGGAACAAGGACAGGAGAAAGGAGACAACCCGGGAACTGGCAGTTGATATTTAAATTATGGGAATCAAGTTAATTTTCGAATTTAGAATAATGATTCAGCGGACGGCGGCCACCCGTTTTGAATTTCGATCGAAGTGGACCGGCTACGTTTTTTTTTAAATGTCCGCAGCGATCGGCATTCTGCATTTGTGATTCTTAAGATAAAGACGTATGGATTTACATATGTTATGTCAATGGAGGTCCTGGCAACATTTAAATTGGATTTATTAGTCCGGTCCTATTAAGCAGTACAAAACGACGTTGGGGGCATTATTAAAAAGATATAGTATTTCAATCGATCGACATTTATATTATTAATCACGGGAAATAAAGGAAATCGGATGACCAAAAAGGTTACGTTGTACATTTGGGATTAACAAACAATTCATTGACAGAGAAAAGGATTACCCCTGTTAACAATACAAATCGTGTTGCAAACAATAAAAACAGTAGCTAAACATCTTTGTGAACGGTTTAGACTTAATCTTGGGATGTAGATGCAACGGATGATAATACACCTTCAGTAACTTATCGCGTACAAGAAATCGGTGCTCATTGTGACCACTTATTTGTTAGCGTTATTCGAAGTATTGATTTTGATCATCAAATTAGAAAGTTTAAACTGATTTGTTTCGATATCTAAATATAAACCTTCCCTGGCTTTATTTAAAACCAGTATGGCGTTATATTTATCGTATATAGCAATCCTTAAATTCTAACAGACTCATTTAACAAATTATCGTAATGCGTTGCTTTAAAAGAGGCCATTGTATTTCATCCCGGGGCAAATCTTTGACCAATGTCCGCCCATTAGGCTCAATTACGGGGCATACGAAAATAAATACTCGGCCAAAATACAATGGGATAAAAAATGTTCATAACAAGAATTAATTTATTGTTAGTCCGCGATCAATAGCCGGGAGTGGGTGGACAGTCTCTCAAGTCCATCTTTGTCAAGCTTTAATACCAATTTGTTATTGTCGGCCTTTCAATGTTAGAGCCGATTTAAAGTTTGGTAGGTGTTATTAGGCTGAGACGTGTCGACAGATTGAAGGTGTTAGCTTTTGGAGCACTGCCTTGCAACACACTTGAAAGGTTGATATATAAAAAGGTCATTCGAAATGATACTAATAGTTGGGCTGTTAGAAAAAAGTCAGTGGACACATTTTAAAACGCATCAAATAGCCAAAGAAAGGATGTAAAGATTTATCAAATTCATAAAGGTTGACAATGGGCCCAAGACCGACTTGGATAGAGGCACCTGAAGCTCCAATATTTTCCCATGGTCAAACTCCTATAAACACCTCGACAAAAAATACACAGTGGTCCTTTGACAAACAATTGGTCAAAAGATTTTTTTTGGGCAAAACAGGCTCACACACCCACATACTGCCCGATAACGTTTCTACAATGCCGAATGGGGTTGGTTTCCGAAGCATAGGCAAAATAACTATTGTGTGTCATTATGCGTTCCTTTCATCAATTTTACTAGAAAAGGGTTTACAAGTGTCACTTTCTACATTTTTTTGCTATTGTGTTTTAATCGACGGCTGCTGTATTGTACGGTTCAGGTTTATTCTGATCGTTGATTGTGATCATTCTGATTCAAATCTGTACTTCATCTATCGATAAAAATATGGATAAACAAATTTAATATTTTGTAGCTTTATCTTTAACTAAGACCTAATAGTTTATTTTTATAGACAGTTTGTAAAATTTCATAAATCTGCGTAACTTGCTTGTCGGTACGTACAAATTTTACTTTGTAATGACGATTTTTTTCCGATTCTACAGTTTTATCCCAGTATTATTCAACGAAATCAGTTTTTTTCTTTATTCTACCTGATCTTTACATAGCCCGTGATCTTCGGATTCCTGACCCTTGTCCAAAGCCTTTTGATACGACGTCGGATCGTGTTCTGTGCCATATTCACCACACATCACGGACGTATTTAATAGAGCGCGCTATTGAATTACATCCATTTTCGATTCGCAAAAGGATGTTTTTTCAGTTTGCGCGCGTAAACAAACGAACGCTTACCATTTTTTGTCTTCTGCTGCATTCCTTAGGAGTTGACTAAGTTTAATACGTAAAAGTTCTTAATACATATTACCAGAGTTTATAAAAATACCATTAAAAAAGCAAATTATCAATAAAATGTGTTAAATTTGAAGTAGGTACCGAAATATATTGATTTAAACTAACAGGATTTTCACTCATACTTTTATAACTACCACAGGACTTAATCGCGTAAGACTTACGTTTATTTATGGCCTGACAAGAAGATGCTGATACAATTCCTCGCCAGTCTGCCTGTGACCACGAACGTAATGTCACGTTCGAAACGTCAGGCCATAAATAAACGTAAGTCTTATGCGATTAAGTCCCGTGTGGTAGTTATAAAAGTATAGGTACCGAAACTTACACCGCCACCAATTAAGTTTAGACAAATATATCAAAATGATAGCACGACAAAGCAATTAAATCCACATCATTCATTCGAATATCGTCGCTAAAACATTAATCGTATTTAGTCAAAGCATAGGGCAAAGTATTATAAATCTAACAACCGCCCACGACACCAGAACAATACCAACACACGAAACAACACAACATAAATCATAAGCGAACATCGACTATCGTCTTTCACTGGGCCCTGTGTTGATGATTTTTAACACCCACTTTATCTTAAACGGAACAATAACTTGTGATAATGTGATAGAATTGAATTAGAAGGCGTGATGAAGGATATATTATCATTGTTCCATAAATCAGATCTTTGGAACCTAAATAATCACAAAAGCAATTGCAAAAATAATTGAACAAACGAGGATAGAAACTAAGCGCTCTTCATCTTAGATTTACTCAACATGTTAAAGTTACCTATATTCCATTTCAGACAGCAAGCAGCAACTGCATGTTCCGTTGAAATTTAATTTGAATTTGAGTTCAAATTGAAGTTTACATCGGAAGCGTCGTCGTACGGTCTTGTCTTTTCTCCTGTCATTTAAAATTGAGCCTTTTACTTAAATTTTTAATGTATCAGTATTAGAGGGAGCAAGTGATATTGCTATCTCATTCTACCGCATGGCTGTGTCCCTTGGAGTGGCCGGCGTTGGCCCATCGTGTAGAGGAGCCATGATATGAACGTACAGGCATAGCCTGCAGTCTAAAATGGAATAACACTACAAATGAAAATTGTTATAATAATGTAGAACAGAAGGTTTACAAGACATACAACTACAAAAACCTACGCGAAAATGTAAATTTGACTGACAAAGTTCAATTCAAACTACACAATACCAGTAATCGCAAACAGTCACTCGGTCCAAATGATATTGAATCCCAATCCTAGGTGTTGCATTACCGACTACACTGTTAGCACGCAAGTCGCAACACTCGCAAGTCGCAACATTGTAGAAGTGGTCGTCCACTTTCCTCTAGTAGTTAAAGAAGGTAGTGGACACCTTATGAAATGAAATGAAATGAAATGAAATGAAATGAAATATTTTTATTTCGAACATGTAGTCCATATATAGGGTTAGGTATTACAATGACTTATATCTATTGTTAGTATTATAATTAAGACAAAACAAACAAAAAAAATAAAACATTTATAGCTTTCGCGGCGGAACAGCAACAGGTGAGTGTAGTAGTGATGGGTAGGACATCAATTTAAAATGAGTTTGTATGAGTACCTCATTTTATAAAATGAGGTGCTACAATGTCTTACTTCAAATGAGGTGAGGTACTAGCATATTTTCAGCGTCGACTATTCCATTAATTCCAACGGCGACAAAAATATTTAATGTATATACATATTTATGTATTCATCACTTCCTTTATAAATAAATAAATAGTAACATTTAATTGGAGTTCAATTCTGGAGGTTAAGAATTGAACTTTTAGGAGAAAGATAATTTTAGAATCAAGTAAAATGAATAGAGGAGTGAAGTAAGACATTTTTGCGGTACGAAGTACTGCGACAAATTGACAAAATGAGTGGTACAAATGAGGTGCCTCACGAGTGAGCGACTCAACACTAGAGTGTAGCTGCACACACCGCTTGACCAGAAGCGAGTCCCAACGCTGCGCCAGCGTATTTAGGATGCTGTTCGTGCTGCTTCGGCTGCGATTGAGGAGTGACGCGCATCGCTTTCTCATTATGGCGAAAAAACAGTATGTACGAGCCTCAGCAAACATTGCTGAGGCGCTACAATACCGCGGCAACCTAAACAGCATCCTAAATGCATCATTGTACTGGACACGCAGAGCGCCGTACGCCCGCTGCGTAAAATTAGCCCACAGACCCGCACGTGGCTTATGCCTTCTTCATAAAAACGTAGGTAGTCCTTATATTCCTCACTGAATATTATCATGACGACCGGTCTGGCCTAGTGGGTAGTGACCCTGCCTGTGAAGCCGCGGTCCTGGGTTCGAATCCCAGTAAGGGCATTTATTTGTGTGATGTGCACAGATATTTGTTCCTGAGTCATGGTTGTTTTATATGTATTTAAGTATTTGTATATTATATATATCGTTGTCTGAGTACCCACAACACAAGCTTTCTTGAGCTTACCGTGGGGCTTAGTCAATTTGTGTAATAATGTCCTATAATATTTATTTATTATAGAAGGAATTTTTACACATTTTGATTTAATTACATTACCTATACACGGTTATGCTCCTTGGTTTGATTTAAGTAGATAACTTCGTTTAAATAATTATTTAATATGAAAGTTTTTTTCTCAATGATTAAAATCCGAAAAAGAAACAAATAAATAATATAATAAAATAATAATATTTTTTTTAGACAAAGTCCATAGTAACATAGCATAGCTATGGATAATTATGTAAAAAACATTATCCATGATGTCAATATCCAAAGAGGAAAATAAGGTCTACGTTTGTATTAAGAAGCGGTCGTCCACTTTCCTCTTAGCATACATGTAGCATAGTTAGAGGGTCAGAGGTGGAGCTCTAACATTATTTGAAGTCATGTGGGTTAAGTAGGAGTCTAGGTAGTGATTTTTTTTGCAATCTCTTTGAGATACTGAAGTATTGAACAGAGAGATAATGCATCGTCGCTTAAGAATATCTAAAGAGTGTAAAGGTGCATTTCTGACTGCACTAGCTGTATGCAAGTCGTAAGATTGTAGTTAGCATGGGCATAGGTTAGTTACAGGGTCACAGTTGCTAGCAAATCTAACTTCAGTGAAGACATCTGTGTTTAAAATCTACAGATTCTTGATGCGCTTTCGATATGCCCTTTGAATGGGTTAATTAGCAATAGCCTACGGTAAAAATCACCCAGAATCTATGCTCCATCACACGCTCACGCCCCAGCGGCATACGGTCGTAACTGCATTTGTATGCTGGGAGCTTTCCCATACCGGGCACTCGTGACCGCTCGCCTTGTTACCGATGACCTGCGCCGAGATTATGCACTTACATCCGTCTGTGCGATGACTGTTTAATTGAGGCCATGTGAGTACGAAACAAAGGTTTCGCGCGTTTATGGCGAGAGGAGATTAACTTTCTTGCTTTATGACCGGTTTAGTAAAAATGGCGTAAAGATATGAAATGTTGTGAAGAGTAGGCATTATTTACTTTGCGATGACATTATCAGTTCTGCTATAAATGAACAAAATAGAGTGTGACGATAAGTGTAATATTATTTAGGATTGCCGTGATGTCTAGAGGTTAGATATAGAAATTTTGGATATACATTTTTTCAAAATTTAATTTATCTTTCTCGTACCTACACCAATATTGTACAATTATACAAAGTGAACTTAATAGCATAACGCATTATTTATCTGACTACCAGTCAATTTAAAGACCATCTTACCAGATTTAAAAATATTTTTGGTGCAGTTCAGAATTACACTCTAGGTATAGGTAGGTATATCTTTTGGCTCAATGTTTATATTTAGTGTTTCTTTTTTACTCTTACAGGTCATTCGGAAGGCATTTATATGTGGATGTGACCGCTCATTGTTTCGGATGACCTGGGATTTTGCACTTACATCTTCGTGCACGGTGTCCGTTTAATTGAGGTCACACTAAAACAAAGCTTACGCGACTTTATGACCCATAACTTTCTTATGGTTTACGAGGGAAAATGTTTATAAACAATAAAAAAATTAAACGTTATTATAACGATTATATTAAAGTGTTTAAATAAAGATTATATTGAAGTACCTAAATGTGTTTAAAAAATACAGGGCTCTACTGCTTAACAAAAAGTCATATTTCCATACCAGTTTGAAAATCACATAAAAAAGCAAAATTTAATTATGCTTTACTCAAAATGCCAATGGTCTATCTCTCCATGGGTTGTTTGTAAAAATATAATTTTATTAGAACTTTATAAACATGAAACATAATAACTCAATCCCTTTCTTTATTGTAACAGGATTTTGAAATCATATTTTTTTCTAAAATAATAGCCATCTTTATTAATATAATCAACAGTGTAGTAATACCAATAAAAAATATACACTTAGTGAAAATTGAGCTGCGGTCACTAGTGTGAGGAGAAAAGCATCGATAATTTCATTTATCGACATATGAGCTCTCTGTCTGTCATTAAATTTTGCCCCCAATATTCCTATGTGTGGCCATACATCTCTTTAACTTACGAATACGAAAGTAGTTACTGAAGATTAGCACGCAGGCGTGTCATTCCTATCTCTCGGGCTAGTTCGACATTTGAATGGACCAGTATACGAGTGCTCTCTAATTACGCATGTCTATCATGGTTCTCAAGACCAAGTTACAGTGGTGAACGCGATAGCTCGGTTCTATGCTCTCGCGCAACTAAATCGGCGCGGGCGGCGATAAATTTGAAGCGATGCGCGATCGCCTGATAACCGCCGACTGAGCCGCCATTGTTTGTTGGGAACGGATTGAAACTTTTGAATTAAATGGAAGCATTTTTAAATGCGCTATCCATTGGGGTCATTGTTATTACCGGGGTGTTAGATGATGCAGCTTTCTTTAAAAAAAATACAACAAAAATCATATTTTTTATATGAATTTGTACTTACATATATTTCAATTAAAAAGTACATAGGGGTAATTCGCCAGTAACTGGCTACCTATTAGTAGCTGGCGATCCTAAACTAAAAATGATTCTATTCACCTATAAACAGAATTCAAATTTAGTATAAGCAGCCTTCAATAACTAGCACCTTAAACTAAACTAAATTCTGTTTATAGGTGAATAGAATCATTTTTAGTTTAGGGTGGCCATAGCAGGTGGCCAGTTACTGGCGAATTACCCTATATGGTAGAAATTTTAATTAAGTACATACCTACATTATTTTATTAATTACACTACAATACAAAAATATATATATTTATTTTATTAAAATAAATATTAAAAAAAAAATTAAATAAATCAAACAGCTAAATTATGAAGTTAATTACACTACATAATTATAGTTCTACGGTAAAAGATGTTTTTTCCAAGAAGAAAATCAAAGTGAACCTTTTTCGTGCATTGAAATGTTATAGGTAAGTACCTATATTAACACCATTTTTAGCTCAAATCAGATAAGCTGTACTTACATTGCCTTCTCCATCTATTCCTAACTCCGTGATGCGAATTGCAAGGCATTAAGCGACTTAATTCACGCCACGGTAATTGGTTTCATCAACGTACCTCGCCCATTCCGACCAGCGTAACCTGACCCTTCCCTAACCGTCAATATTAGTACCGACAGCGCTTAGTTTCATATCGATACATTTAGGGGCCTCCTTATGCTGGGCGTGAAAGATTAATCGAGATGTAGGAAATGATCGATGAGAACGATGCGACCTCAGGTTTTTATGGGTGTATAGAAAATCTGCGAACACGGAAGGCTTTTTTGAAAAAGTTTGTATGGATAGGGAATATAATTTTCTTATACTATCATTACTTTATAAAATACTAGCCCCGCCCCGGCTTTGCACGGGTTAACAACAGAGATGTGAAAAATACTTTATAAAAAGTATTTAAATACAAAATACAAATACTTCCTTGATATACTATTTCAAATGCAAAATACAAAATAGTTTTTGAATTTGTATTTAAAATATAAAATACAAAATAGGTATTTTCAAAATACTTTTTAAAAATACAAATACTTTGCGATAGAAGGTACTCTGAATAGTGAATACCTAGTCTGAATTAAAAAGTATTACTCAGAATATCCGAATTGAAAAGACTCTCTTCATTCTTTGAAAACAGTGTGTTAATCAGTCGTCTATCTAAAGTGAAAATTTCTAGTTGTTTGCTCATATTAACCGGAAGGATGGATGGATGATGGTTTATAACGGACAATTTTTAAAAGCATTAATTTAGATTTGTAATGTTTTACAGCTAGTATAATGCCTCTCGTTAGTGTGATGAAAACGTCTCGTTTGTGCAGAAAAGTTTCATCAGGGCAGAAAAGTTTGTTCTCCTCTCGTACCTTGAAACCCTCGCAACACTCAAGATTCCACTTTTTTAACCACTCGGTACGCTTGTGGTCATGTGCGACGTTACTAAACAGATTCAACAGTATGAGAGAGTTGCCAGGATTGTAACATCAGAAGAGATTGTAACTCCTACCTACATTACCTACTATAAAGTATTTTGTATTTTGAAAATAGAAAATAGGTCCCAAAAACTATTTCAAATAAAATACAAAATAGTTTTCTTCAAAAGGTATTTAAATACAAAATACAAAATAGGTATTTTGCATTTAGTATTTGCATTTTAAATACAAGTATTTCAAATAAGTCACATCTCTGGTTAACAAATTATACATAAACCTTCCTTTTGAATCACTCTATCTACTCCAAAAAACCGTATCAAAATCCGTTGCGTAGTTTTAAAGATCTAAGTATACATAGGGACAGACAGCGGAAAGCGACTTTGTTTTATATGTAGTGACTCACGGCGGGATAAAATAACTAACTGTAATTTAGGTGTCTATTATTTAAGAATAATACTATTTTAATAAAGTACCTACCTACTCTAGAATCAATTATGCTTTATGGAACCGTTACCGACTGTTTACAGTGTATAATTATAAAACTAATGTAAGGTAACTAATGAAAACTTAAATTCTTAGTATTTGCAAAGCACTTCTATTGGTCTAATAAGACATGTCAAAAAAAATGCAGATGTAAAATAACACCGCAATGTCAGCAAACGTCCCACGCTGTCTTGCGAAGATACCGCAACCCTTTTAGAATCCTACACAATACCAACAAAAGATTACTTGACCAGAATCAGAGCATTTGGGAAAGTTTTTTTTGCAAACATGATAAATTGATTCCATGGTCCTTCCGCTTATAAATGCGTGAGATGGGAAACCATTAATTAGAACGACTCTGTTGCTGATGAAGCTAATTAAATTAATTTGGTTATTTATTATTCACTTTTTATCTTTTTAATCTTAAGTTAGGTTATTTATAACATGGATATAAAAGTAAAATATAAAAACACTTACAAAACAATAAAAAATACATATAAACACATTATAAAAAACCTAACCTAGGGTGCCGCCAGCAGCGGGGCAAGGCCCAAGCTGCCGGTGGTCAGGGCCGCAGAGAGAGGAACCGGCGCGGCGGACTATCCGCGCCGTGTCCAAGATCACCGCCTTCTGCATCTGGCCCTTGATCCAACCACCTAGCGAGAGTCTTTCAAGATGTTGGTCGAGACTCTTCGCTATTAGACCGTTCACTGAAACGACTATCGGGACAATTTATTATTATCGTTATTTGACTTCATAAATTATTAAAAAAAATTGCGAGCGTAAATCAAATTTACATTTAGAGTTATGGCACGGTATTATCATAAACACCAATAATTTAAATACCTATATTAATCCGTCTCAATCTCAATATTAAAGAGTGTCATTAATGATATTGTGGAACCACAATCAAGTAAAGTACAAAATATGCACTACTTTTTTGAAATTAACTTTCGAAAAACGCATTATTTACAAAAACCACAACATTTCATTTAGAGTTCTATAACAATGCCACAGAATACAAAATGGCAATAGATTCTTTTGGATCTTGGTTCTTTTAGCTTTGCAATTGGTTTCACACAAGAGAAACCGCGACTGGATCGACTCCCGCGCATCACGCGTCGCATTGTCCGGCGTAATTGCCGGGTCGGAAGCCACCTGTTCCGTTTTCACACGGTGCAGGTAGCCCAATCTGACCGGCGGAATAGCGGGACGGGTGGCAAAAACTTTGTCCTACCCTCAAGTCTGTCAACATTTTTTGTAGAACAGGATAGGATAGTCAAATTTCTTGGTCGTTTCTGGTCCTACCCATTTCAGCAGTTTTATCCACTATCAAAACTGAACAGTCTTTGTACGCTATATTTTTTTTACAAATTTTTTTACAAGCTACATATTTGTGCTATATTTCATAACTAGCGACCCGCCCCGGCTTCGCACGGGTTAACAAATTATACATAAACCCTCTTCTTGAATCACTCTATCTATTCCAAAAAACCGCATGAAAATCCGTTGCGTTGTTTTAAAGATCTAAGCATACATATAGACAGACAGCGGGAACGACTTTGTTTTATACTATGTAGTGATAAATAATTACCCTGTAAATCTGACCTGGCAATTATACCAAAGTCATATACCTATGTATAATAATATGTAGTTGTCACAAAACTGAGAGTTGAATATCAAATGCCTCATATGCGCTGTTATAAAACATTAGATAAAAAAGTTAGATGTAACTTAAACCTAACTAGCCGCGTTTTGAAAAATAAGTTATACAAGTTAAAATGAAAATGCATTCAACATTACGGCCGTACGATTATTTACATTTCGTGGTCAAATGAATAGATTCAAAATGCCCTTTACAAGCTTACGCGTATGCCCAAAAATCACAAGCGTTTTCTCATTTCCTGCTAAATACCACACGCAATTTGTCCCAACCGTCCGTAGGAAAATCAAATTATATTGTTTATCGCATCCCCCATTATTTGCGTCAGTATACCAGATGTACACTGGATGTCAATCTTCCATGTTTGTTTACCTAGAAACAGCAAACAATGTAGGGTCACTCATTTTGCTCGCCAATATGATTGTCGTAATTTCATTACAGAAGAGTTTCATAACTTTTGGAGCCGAGGTCGTAACTTTGTTTCCACTTTTCAAAGAAGTCTTTTGTTCAGTCATAAACAGAAGTGTTTGGCTTTAGATTTGAAAGGTGGATTCGGACTTATTGGCGGCTTAATTGTGTTGTTTCATTTATTATGTTTTTGTTTCATGGTAATAATTGTACGGATTCGTATTAAATAATCGTGGCTAAGTTCTCTATTTGAAGAAATTTTTTTTTGTTTCTGTTACACAAGTTTTATGTCACATCGAAAGGATTTTTTGACAATTTCATCTGACGTTTTTATATTTAATCATAAACCCGAATTTACGAAATTACATCGCATTAAGGATGTCCTGGCTAAGCTATCCGATCACAAAAACCACGTCAAACCAATGATTCATGCTAAATATAACGCGGCACAATTATAAGTCATCCATCCATTCAGATCTGTGCAAAATCATATTCATCCGCTAATGCCATTTCGTAGTGACATGCACTTTTTGCCATTCAAATGGAGGGACAGTTGTGTTTTTCTGTATGGAACTTTCGCGGGTCCCCTATTTCATAGGCACTGGAGACGATTACGCATATTTTTGCTCACACATTATTAGGGGTGCCGTGTGTGAAAAAAATGTACTATTATAAATAAAAGGAGCCTAACAAAGGGATGGGAGTGCGATCGGGGTCACTAGGAAACGGCGGTTTTGATACGGGATTTTTTTACCTGGGACTCTGGGGGTTCTTTTTTCATTGAAATTTCGGGACTCGAAGTTTATCGAGGTAGCCAGTCAGTCTGTGTTCATCTGCGAAGATGATCACATGCTTTATGACTTCAAGGACCAAGTCTACAGTGCCCAGTGGTCTTTCGGACTTGCCAATTCTTGAGTTTAGTTTTAAGTTTACTTTATTAGTTCTCTAGTAGGATAAGGAACTTATATACTAGCTCTCGTTAAGTTATAGTGGTAATATTGTGGATATTTATGAAGAATGGATCTTTCTACGAGGAGTAAGTCAAGATTTTTCGACTCTGGAATCGACTTAAGGCGAAAAGGTAATTTAGTGGGTTTCAAAATCAGTTTTCAACCCATTTTAAATTGTGACTGCTACTTATTTCAGACAGATTTTTGGAGCTCACTTACTTTTAATTTTTAATATTTTCGTGTAATGCTAAAGTATCGAAGTTAATGGATCTGGGGTGGGTCGCAATTAGGGCTTGCAATTCGAATATTCGAATATTCGAATTTGTCGAATATTCGACCTGTTTTGATATTCGAATATTCGGCCGCTCAGGTTTCGAATATTCGAATATTTTTTATTACTATAAAAAAATCTATGTCATCCGCTGTAGTTACAGTTTCTGTGTGTTTTACGGGTATTTACAGTGAATGAGGAACGGTAGGTACCCAAATACGAAGGAAATAATATTTATACTGTATTCCTCTCGATAGACTTCGTGAATACAGTGAAACCTAACTCAATTTAAAAGAAAAATAAATCAAAAAGTATGTTATTTTTACGGTGCGTAAGTCTTAAGTTAAAGGGTCATTCTGTTTATTCAGTACAAGCGTACGTTAAGCGAATTTTTGAAGTCTAAACCTTGTCACTTATCGCAATTCTCAAATTTAATCATACCAAACCTGCCCAACTTGGTAATCCATCCATGCACATTTAGCTGACGAATAATCCACCCAGTACTCAACTAACTTTTTCCCTTAAATATTCCAATATTATATAATTAGCCGACCACTAGGAATAATAACTTGCCAAAACAAATAAAGTCAATAAAGATTCAAAATACAATGAAATTAAAGGCCTTTTTACAGGCCTCTGAGTGATTACAAGTTAATTTAAATCGGAAAATAATTACCTACTAAAAAAAATATCTTACATACCTAGGTGTTTGGATGGTTTAAGTTATATTATTTCACGCAACGACGCATTTATAATAAATTTATCTAGAAATATTAAATACGTCTAATTTTGGCGTTTTACTTGTTTTTATAAATGTGGGCATCTTATAAGTAGTAGGCTGATAAAACCTAGTCAATTAAGTGGATTTCTGCCAAATATCCTTAGTTTTAGCAATATGTGAAAAAATCTTTTGAATAAAACGATAATAAACCGTTTTCTCGTTCCTTTTCTTATTTTTTATAATATTCGAATAATTATTCGAATATTCGAATACGTCGTCAGAAAAAGTCGAATATTCGAATATCTGAAAGTTTCGAATATTTGCAAGCCCTAGTCGCAATAAACGAGGCAATAACCAATGCTGGAGACAAATTGGAAAATAATAAGGCAGTGAAAATGATATCTACCCCCGAAAGATATCTCTACGAATCTAAAGAAATCGGATGCTATTCACATTAACATATAAATAGCAACGTAAGTGGACGTTATATTATATTTATACGTATTCTTATAGAACGGTCCGAACCACAAATTAAGTTCATTTATTTACTTCCTCGAGATTGGATATTTTATGAGTTGTATCGGTTTGCCATAAACGTTATACCTACTCTTTCGGTACCGACAGTCATAAATGGAGCTTTGCTTAAAGCAATGGGCATGCATAGAAAGTCATACGGACCGTATGCCAAGAAACCTCGCCACTATATCAAGGCGTTGTACATTCACAAATACAAATACAACTGCAGATAAAATTGCGTGCAAACTCTGCAGTGACCACAAATTTCTTGCCACGGAGGCTGTTTGTCAAAATAATGACCGCGAACTAATAGGAAAGGCCAGACTAGAAACGCATACTGGATAATAAATTCAAAATACTCTCGAGTCAATATAGCGGTATACGAATTCAAACTGTAAACTCACGAATTAGAGTTGTATTTCCAATGGAATATGGTAGTTAAATATGAGTTTTTGGAAGAAATAGGACATCCTATTTATTTCCGCAGTGCTCCGTTTTCGTTTCGTGAATTATAGCGCTTGTGTTTTTAATATTCGTTCATGATTACTGAACCTTACAATATTCAAGTTCATTTGGTTTTAGTAAACAAACCGTACCATAGTACATAAATCTTATACAGTCTTATAAGACTTCTAAAACATCCGCGATAGTAAAATAACAAATATTGATGTTACTTGAAAAACAACATTTATCTTGTAGGTGACTGATGATAAAAAACGATTACCAAAAAATAAAAACATATTATTAATTTTCGTAATTCGTATTTTGACGTGATAACGTCTTATAAATCGATGAACACCACCGGTAGCATGCATGAAAAAGCGGCCAAGTGCGAGTCGGACTCGCCCATGAAGGGTTCCGTATTTAGGCGATTTATGACGTATAAAAAAAAAAACTACTTACTAGATCTCGTTCAAACCAATTTTCGGTGGAAGTTTACATGGTAATGTACATCATATATTTTTTTTAGTTTTATCATTCTCTTATTTTAGAAGTTACAGGGGGGGGGGGACACATTTTACCACTTTGGAAGTGTCTCTCGCGCAAACTATTCTGTTTAAAAAAAAATGATATTAGAAACCTCAATATCATTTTTGAAGACCTATCCATAGATACCCCACACGTATGGGTTTGATGAAAAAAAAAATTTTGAGTTTCAGTTCGAAGTATGGGGAACCCCAAAAATTTATTGTTTTTTTTCTATTTTTGTGTGAAAATCTTAATGCGGTTCACAGAATACATCTACTTACCAAGTTTCAACAGTATAGTTCTTATAGTTTCGGAGAAAAGTGGCTGTGACATAAGGACGGACAGACAGACGGACAGACAGACAGACATGACGAATCTATAAGGGTTCCGTTTTTTGCCATTTGGCTACGGAACCCTAAAAAGTGTCACGTTGAGGACAGATCTCCGTGGTAACGTTGTGGACAGATCTCCATGGTAACGTTGTGGACAGATCTCCATGGTAACGTATAAAAGTATGCAATTTATCATCAATGTTTTATTATGACGTTATCACGCAAAATTATCGTCCGTAAATCGACTTTACGGACAACCATTTTTTTTATCTGTTCTTTTGATTATAAATAGCTCTATCCTATAAAAGCTAAAATCTAAGACTGCAGTAAAGGGTGGGTGCTGGCAGGCCTCCATGCCGGACGCGGTGCCTCTTTTATTACCCCGGAAAAGTGCCGATATTTCGCGCGAACCGTACCATGTACTGTTACGCGAAAGTTTTTAAAATACTAAAGGAAATTTGTAATATAAATTATATGGCCACAGGAAATAGATATTTTAAAATTTTCGTTTCCTTTAAAAATACGTTTCTACATAGGTACATACGTATGTATAATGTATATAATGTTCTAGACCAAAATTTAATTGAAAATGTATTAGGTAGGTTTTGATTTAGCCTAAACAAAATATCCCCATGCAACAAAAAATGCATGTAACAATGCAGATCTCGCAACGCACATGTTCTACTGAAAAATTTTTCGAGATATGGCCAATGTAAAACCAAGTCATTTAATAATTTGAACCGTCTTGTCTATCGGCCCATAGAACTCAGCTGCCTTAAATTGTACATACAAAATCATTAGGTACATACTTAACAATCATACTACATCAGATTAAAAACTCAACTATGCAGTAGGTATCTATTTTTCTCACAAAACATAAAAATATCAGAGCATACACATAGGTACCGTATACAATACACTCTTAATAGGTGTCTGGCAATAATTACTATCGGGCAGTTAAGGACAGAGGCGGAATTAAGATTTTTGCCGTAAATGCCCGGGATCTGCTGGATTAGGGGTTAAGTGTCCGCTTTAACGGTATTGCGCTAGGGAGGGGAGAAATGAATGTCGACGGATTTTATCACGACCTTAGTGTAATTACGATTTGTATAAAAGTGTCCCAAGTACCTATTCTATTTTGGAATTTGTTTACATGGTAATTAATTAAAAACTAGAAATTATATTTAATAGTAACTGATTGTTTTATGATGAACAGTTAAGTCATCACAATTTAATAATGAGATATAAAGCTCCATCATAGATATCCATATTTTTCTTTATTTCAGATATATTAGTATTATTTAGATGGACATTGAGCCATCGACCTGTTGTTTGACACGTATTAAATAAATAACTGATACCTAGTTACAAAATGATTAACGACTAAGGCTAAATTAAGTTTAGAATATTAGTTCCCTTCATTTGTGTAGGTAGTAGATACAAATATCTTATACTTATAGGAGTACCGACTCACATTTTCTATCGATAATTCGTTAAACTACCCGTTTCCCCTCACTAGGACGCCTCGTAGAGCTCAAGACAGTCCGGTGTGGCGTTTTTATTGACACTTGTACGGTGACAAATATCTCCAGAAAGAATACTCTCGCACAAGGGTTGCTATTTATAAGCACATTTTGTGTCTGCTTGCGTTCGACTTGTAGATTTTACTACCTCTTATTTAGGACTTCATTTGCTGAGGATGATTAAGGCTTTCTTAGCTGGATTTTAGGTTATAAGAATACAATAGATTTAATTTAACGAATTCGAATCCAAACCAGTTATATTTTTAAGCTTAGAATAAATTTAAAAGTAGAAAAATTACTGCTTACTAATTATTGGGTGAGACTTGAACTCACGGCCTCTGGATCGATACTCCAGTGAGCAGAGCGCTGAGCCTGAGGTCAGGTCTCACCCAAGGCAGTAGTTTTTCCAGTTTTAAATTAATTCTAAGCTTAATATAGCATCGTACGCAGACGTTTCTGCTTGTCAAAAATTAACTCAGTTATATTTTTATGAAATGTTTAGTATGGAATGCAACGGCATTGAATTACCACTGTCATATTTTTGAAATCGAAATACGTCTCTCAGTGTGGTTATTTTGCATCAGTGTCAATATGAGCTAATCATCAAGGGAATAGTTTCTCCATAAAACCGGACACCGTCCAAAATTAATAAATTTTCATCAAATTTTCACTTGACGTTTTTCTATTAAGGGGCCACCCCCCGCCGCATCACGTTACACGCTTAAAACGAAAAAAAAAAACCGTGAAAAAAATTGAAATCCCTCTAACGAAGGACAATACACTGGAGGGCCCTGTTTTCCTTCAGTTATCTGGAACATTCGAGCCGATATTAGATATCGGTAACAGGATTACTGACCCGCTCTAATGTAATCAGTGGCCGCTGTTTTTTCGTGTTTCCCTCAGGAGCTTGACAACCTTTGTGGTAGGTATTACGAATTTACGTGTTATGTAATATGTACATATATTGGCTTGGTAGCTTTTACCAAGGCCTCGTAAAATTGATAAAACATTCAAAAGATACCCATGGGTCTACATTTAAAAGATAAATTCTACAAGAAAATAAGAGTGGCTATCAAATATTGGGGTGCTATGTAAATATTGTAAATATAACATTGTATTTATTTTTGCTGTGTTTTAACTTTGGGAAAGGAGTTAATAAAACATTTTTTTTTCTTAAGGTAGATTTATTTAAATGTACGATGAATATTCTGAATAACACTCCGTAATATACTTACCGTACTTTTTTATGTCTGCGTATAACGCCATAAACCCATTAAATAAAAATAAAAAAGGTTGGCGTTTTAACACTCATTAGCTCAAATACTCCTAACGACGAGAAATTACCCTGTCAAAGGGCAAATTTAATAAGTTAAACACCTTGAAACAATTTGGCATCTGGCAGTGATCTCCTTTGCTCTCTGGGGTAAAAAATATGGATATAATCAACCGTTTTTGTCTCTTCGCATTACGTCGAGTAATTTGATTATCCACGGTGGGCGAGAATCGACCCCTTAAGTAATCCCATTTTATTTATAGGTATACTTTATTTAGTGGTATGTTAGATGTGATCTTGGTCTGATGTCAAGAATAATATCGCAGTTTTTTTTTGGTGTTTTACAATAATGCTGTGTATACAAGTGTTTAGTTATAGTCCCGTGATTGTTTAAATAATTAATTAATCTATCTATCTATCTATATATCTATAAATTATTTATAGCTAGTCAACCAAATCTTGTCAGTAAAAAAAGGCGCGAAATTCAAATTTTCTATGGGACGATATCCCGTCTCGCCTACATTTTTCAAATTTGCCACCTTTTTCTACTGTCAAGATCTGGTTGACCAAGTATATTAAGCATGGTACAAAACCTATTTATTCTGACTAACATAACGTAACAGGCAAATTAGGTTTTTTTTTAAATAAAAAGTTTACACACCCAAATAGTTTAACAATGAAAAGTAAAAGTAACGCCTGAGCTTCAGATTTCAGCGAGGCTTTCTTCACTGAAGTGTTTCTTGAAGGCAATGCTGAATAATTAAATAACTTTTGTCTCCATGATACCGTAGAAGGCCATTACGTAAGTTAGAAAAGCTTAGACAATTTTTTAACATAAAAGAAACAATTCTAAAAACAAAAGCCGGACTGCGTAATATAAAATATGGCTGCCCTTAGCCAATCAAAGGTGTACACTTTAGCCTGTACTTAGCCAAATCTTAAAGCGTACCCTTATATACTCGGCACATAACCTATTAGCTAAGTAATTATAAAAAGCAAAGGGTAGAAAGTGGCCATATTGAGTCGTGTGACGTCATTAGTTGGTGTTGACATAGCCCGCCTCCTATGAATGGCCAAGTCGAGGCCTTGATGGGCGTGGTATGCTGGCTATATACGGTTCTAGACTGGAAAAATTACATTTAAAAAAGAAAATTAGCGTCAAAAATGTACTAAAATTTGAGTGCCTACTTTATTAAGACCTCTTATTGAAATGTCAAAGTAGATTTTACGAGTAAATCGCCCGTATACCAGCTATTAAATACGCATATCATCAATTTAAAATGTTTTTAGTACAGTTAGTCTTCAATTCTATTGTTATTTTGCATTGGCTCCGTTACCATTTTATAAGTAGGTAAGTAACCTACAAAAAATTGTAAACAATTACCACTGTGCACACTAGACTTTTTAACGGAAATAAACTTATCAGACAAACTGAAATTTATCAAGACCTTAGGACCAATTCTATTAAAACCCTGCTTATTAAAACACAATACCGACAGTCTTTGTTCTTGTCCATTTCCGACCTCAGGCCAACTCAAGCACTGAATAAAGTCGTCAAAGACGCCGAAACCGCCATTCAAGATCTGATGCACAAAAGACAAAACGTAAACAGAACGAAGGACTTCGGAGTCACATGATGTCTGCAGAGTTTTAATTTAGGATAATATAGTTAGACATAATTAGGTATACATAGTTGTAGTACAAAATAGAAATAAAAACGGAATACATACATATATACAAGTGCGAGTCGGACTAGCGCACGAAGGTTTCCGTACCTACCATTACGCAAAAAACGGCAAAAAAATCGCGTTTGTTGTAGGGGAGTCCCCACTTAAATATTTATTTAATTTTGTCTTTAGTATTTGTTGTTATAGCGGCAACAGAAATACGACATCTGTGAAATTTTTAACTGTCTAGCTATCACGGTTCGTGAGATACAGCCTGGTGACAGGCAGACTGACGGTCGGATAGCGGAGTCTTTTAGTAATAGGATCCCGTTTTTGCCGTTTGGATACGGAACCCTTAAAATCAAGACCATTCGATAAGCCAATTAAAGTAACAAAAAATATTGCTTAATTTCTCTGAATGAAAAAAAAAAACTTTACGAAATACTCATCTAAATAAATATTATAATATATTATAATAAGTAATGTAAACTATCGTTATCGATAAAAAATAATATAAGTATCAAGACTTATTTCAATATCATATTTTCGCAGTCCAAAATCCAATTAGTAATAATGACTATTTTGGGAATGAAACTTTCGCTCCAGTTTCAATTGCTGCTACATATATAATTATTCCAAATTTCACTATTATTACCAAAAATCAACCCACAATCGGAATACAACACAATACACCCCCGCAACATTCGATAGCTATTCTTATTATTTTTATTCGACCTATTGTGGCTCAAGCTTCATGCACAATAGACTATCCCTTGCCAATTAATATTGGACACGGTGGTCACCGAAATGTCAGAGTTGGATGCATTTTTTGTTAGACATATTATGGATAGAACGGCTATCAATCATTTAATATAATAGAAATTATAGATTCCAAAGTTTCATCTATGACGCAAAAGGCAGTCAAAAGATATTCCAAAATAATTGATGAATTTTAGATAAGGTGAGTTCGACTAAGATCGGACACCGGGTAAGATCGTATGATTCAAATTTCTGCCTGTTGCGGGGCTTTTTTTTAATGCTGGCAAGGTGATGCAATGCCCGGGACAAAACAGCGCATTGCATCACCTTGCCAGCATTAAAAAAAAGCCCCGCAACAGGCAGAAAGGGTGTAGCAGGATAAGCCTTCAAAAATTGCCCCCAAAGCTTTGTGTTCAAAACTACTACCAGTTGATGCCCCGTCAAATGAAAATAATCCACACCAATTTTTAACCCTCTACTGCCGCCTGGAACCCCGTGACATTCATTTAACCCTAAAAAGTTTTTATTTTTTTTCTCAAAAAGTATAAAACGGACAATTATGAAATTTTTCATAAATGTTGATGTCATCTATACAAACTATCAAAAAAAAAACTAACTCTCTACTTACTTATTTTCCTAGAAAAAAACCTAAATAAAAAAATAAAACACCCTGTATATCAGTTCAAGCTCGTCGTACTATCACCATTTTTGTACTAATTATTAACCAACTACCTATCTACATAATATATAAGTTTCATGTAAATAACAAAGGTGGAACAGTGTGAAAATATAAGTATTGTTCAGTACGTACCATGTATGTAACACGCTTACCAAACGTTGACGACACTAGTAAAAGATATCGGCCCGCCAACCGGGAAGCCATCCGTAATCATTTTTTTTTTGTTAATTACGAAAAAAATATTTGAAAATCGAACACGGCCAGCATCACGGCCGAGGGCCATTTTTTTTAATTTATTTCGCTTGCAGGACTCAAGAACTTACATAAAATGCTAAGTAACTCAATTACGTAGTACCTTTTTACAAAACAATAAAGTAAAATAAACAGAAACACTTGTTCGAATAAGTATTAATGAGTTTCATTTGTCCTCCATTTCAAATTAACAAAAAAAAAAATGATTACGGATGGCTTCCCGGTTGGCGGGCCGATATCTTTTACTAGTGTCGTCAACGTTTGGTAAGCGTGTTACATACATGGTACGTACTGAACAATACTTATATTTTCACACTGTTCCACCTTTGTTATTTACATGAAACTTATATATTATGTAGATAGGTAGTTGGTTAATAATTAGTACAAAAATGGTGATAGTACGACGAGCTTGAACTGATATACAGGGTGTTTTATTTTTTTATTTAGGTTTTTTTCTAGGAAAATAAGTAAGTAGAGAGTTAGTTTTTTTTTTGATAGTTTGTATAGATGACATCAACATTTATGAAAAATTTCATAATTGTCCGTTTTATACTTTTTGAGAAAAAAAATAAAAACTTTTTAGGGTTAAATGAATGTCACGGGGTTCCAGGCGGCAGTAGAGGGTTAAAAATTGGTGTGGATTATTTTCATTTGACGGGGCATCAACTGGTAGTAGTTTTGAACTCAAAGCTTTGGGGGCAATTTTTGAAGGCTTATCCTGCTACACCCTTTGAATCATACGATCTTACCCGGTGTCCGATCTTAGTCGAACTCACCTTACAGATATTCTCTAAAAGATGCTTACAAAACAAATTGTAACACGTACAATTTCGACAAGCAAATTAACACGGGGGTATGAATCGCAGCACGTCGGGACAAAACTTAATTAATTATTAATGCGACGTCCAAGTCGAAAGTTACTTTTAACACACAAGTTACTCGACTGTGACCTTTTCTGTAGCGAAAAAACAAAACTCAGATAAAACTGGCGTGTTACGCCGTGTGTGGTAACGAGCTAATTTAAACTTTTCGGTCTCCAGCCCTTTTGGAGGGTGGCTCTCCCTACACCGTCACCTGAGGCGTTAGACTATCCTTGCGGCTAGACAGCGCCTTTCAATAAACCAGAGCTACACAATATCCAATACAAACTTACAAGTACCTACATTCAATTACAACTGTAGTCCATTGTTATAAAATACTAACAAACGGTACGCTAACATAAAGCGAAAAGTTTCCACTTAAATGTATTGTCATAAAAGGTTATATAGACTATTTATTAGGTACACAAAGTGGTCGTAAAGTGTAACTACCCGCCCACACAATTAAAGCTTAAAGCATTTAACACCCTCATTTCAATAGTTTCGATAAATCACCGGTCGGAAATGTGGAGTTAGTTCGGGTGTAAAGTTTTGTCCAGGGCGCATGTGTTTGACCACTGTCCAGTCGCGTGCGGTGGGTGTGGCTTGGGTGCCCAGTGGGCATTCGATCACGGATTTACGTGAACGTAAACGGTTTCATAGGTAATCTAATGTCGTAGATATTGGGTTCATATAGAGTTGATACCAAGAGTATATAGGTGTAGGTATTTGTATGTTATGGGACTTCAATAGGGTTATGATTAGAGCAGGTATTAGTGTAGGTATATGTTAATAGTATTTGAGGACTACAAATTAACAAACATAAGATACAGTTTTTATAATTGTTCATATCGGTTTAATTGACATCGTTTTTAGGGTTCCGTAGCCAAATGGCAAAAAACGGAACCCTTATAGATTCGTCATGTCTGTCTGTCTGTCCGTCTGTCCGTCTGTCCGTCTGTCCGTCTGTCCGTCTGTCTGTCCGTCCGTATGTCACAGCCACTTTTCTCCGAAACTATAAGAACTATACTGTTGAAACTTGGTAAGTAGATGTATTCTGTGAACCGCATTAAGATTTTCACACAAAAATAGAAAAAAAACAATAAATTTTTGGGGTTCCCCATACTTCGAACTGAAACTCAAAAATTTTTTTTTCATCAAACCCATACGTGTGGGGTATCTATGGATAGGTCTTCAAAAATGATATTGAGGTTTCTAATATCATTTTTTTCTAAACTGAATAGTTTGCGCGAGAGACACTTCCAAAGTGGTAAAATGTGTGTCCCCCCCCCTGTAACTTCTAAAATAAGAGAATGATAAAACTAAAAAAAATATATGATGTACATTACCATGTAAACTTCCACCGAAAATTGGTTTGAACGAGATCTAGTAAGTAGTTTTTTTTTTATACGTCTTAAATCGCCTAAATACGGAACCCTTCATGGGCGAGTCCGACTCGCACTTGGCCGCTTTTTTTGTCTTGAAATGTAGATTTATTTCCTGTTCTCAATTAAATCTAAAACGAAGCGTGCTTAAATGTAAATAAATCCAAAAGGTGGATTAAAAAACAAAACCCATTTGCCACGAGCCATACCGTTGAGCAAACGTGAAAAAATCCCATTAATAATGACACATTTACATAATAAACCCCCTGTACAAACCCAGGTACAACGGTAAACAAAACAGTCGAATCACGTTTTTTCCCTATATTAATTTAGTACTCAGGTTTCACCCCTGTACATTAAGGAACGGCCTACATTTCTTTTATGGCGAAGGAAATAATAATAAGGGAATGTTATAGACGGTACTTGTATGAAATTAGCCAAAGAGCGCCTTTGATCTGAACAACACGGACCAATCGTGTGTGAAACACCTTTGTAATTGTCAAACTCTTGTGCAATAAAATCAGGGACATATATTATGTATATATATTTTTGCGGTATTGTTTGACTATTTTGTGATTAACGTAAGAATACATTAATTATTTCGTATGTTCAAGCTATTTTGGTTGTCAATACTAACGGTATGAAATGCCCAATGTAAAGTAAACCCTAAATGGCACAACCATTGGCTTTACTTCACAGTTCATTACGCTATAAATGTACGACAAATCTTTTTTTTGCACTTTCCTGGTAATTTATAGCCAAGTTCATATTATTATTACTTCATTTCAAATGCATAATTGACTTTAAGTGTTGCTTTATAACGAAATTAGACAAAGTCAAATTCTGACAGTTTGCTCTTTGTTTGGTTTTTGTGTTTCTTTCGGATTAGTTACCAACGTAACTGTTTTTTTTAAATGTAAATACATCCCCCTAATCAGCTACCTACCTACCCAATTTAATAACATAAAAGACATCAAGTTGACCCCGTTAAGCAACATCTTATTAAAAATTCAAAAGACGTGAAAGCGATTGATACAAAGAGCCAAAAGACCCTTCCATGACCGCAAGCCGCTGTCATTATCCTTCGCTCAGAGATAAGTGGTCAAACCACCTGACACCTTAAAGAAACACCGTGACTTACAACTCATAATTAAATGTAATTTCACACTCAAAGGGATGAAAGTTTCATTGTCCATATGTCGCGGACCACTTTTTTGTGTTCTGACTACATGTTGTTTGGACCGCAATGTGTAAACAATACTGGCAATTATGCAATTGACGCTTTGTGTGGACATATATTCAGGTTATATTTCGACATTATTGACCAAAGAAATTGCATCTTTAAAAATATGACTAAACTGCAGTAATAAGCCTTACCATAAGGGTAACATTTCATTTCTGACCGCAGCTGCACTACTGGTACTGAACGCGTCGGTGCTACTGTCAATTTCCATAATAAAATGAACAGTAGTACAGCTGTCGTTAGAAATGGACTGTCACCTTAACAGGAAGCTATAAGAAGTAAATACTAATCTCAGTAATCTCACAATCCTGTTTAATCTTATTTCTCTTGTCATCAATCTCATCATTAACATTTCAGTAGGTATTTGCTAAATGTCTAAAATCTTTGAATTCTTTGATTGACATTTCGTATTCATTAAATACAAAGATAGTCTTAAGACTGTAATTAGTTGAAATACTAGCAATTTTACAAAGGTAGAGTAGGTGATGTTATAGTGTAAAGCAACTGTTTAAATATTGGACCAGTGAGTAATGATCGGACCATGTATCACACAGTGACATGATGGCATTGGCCAATTCAGAATAATTTAAAATTATTTTACATATCAAACACCGTTTTTATCTTTTTAAAAATGAGTAAGAATCCTATCCATCGCAAGCCAAAATAAATTTATAGAATCTCATGTGCACAAATTACTTAGAATTTGAAATATTGTAGTTATTTATACGTATTGTAAAAAAGTATTCATACATTACATATACATAATGTAAATACTCTTACATTTTCAATCAATAAACTCCTTTTTTGCTGTATTCACATGGTAACGCCTAACTTACATGTTTAAATTACGCCTGTCAGCTTTGTATGCCGGTAGTCGGTTTGTTGGTATACAAGCGACCCGCCCCGGCTTCGCAAGGGTTAACAAACTATACATAAACCTTCCTCTTGAATCACTCTATCTATAAAAAAAAACCGCATCAAAATCCGTTGCGTAGTTATAAAGATCTAAGCATACAGACAGACAGACAGCGGGAAGCGACTTTGTTTTATACTATGTAGTGATACATACTTTAATAACGACTACCCATAATGATTAAAGATATCGTCTATGTTTTTTTTAATTTTCTTTTCCTTTCAGCGGATGCGGACAGCGCGGCCGAAGGCGGCGGCTCGCCGACGCCGGGCATGTCCGACACGCTGACCTGCGGCGCGTGTCGGCGCGCCTTCGCGCTCGCCGACATCGTGCGGTTCATCCAGCACAAGATCTCGTCGTGCGACAAGGATCTCACGTCCTACCACTGTTACAGCGCGGGTAAGTTCACTTTGTCACACTGTAGTTGCAGTGATATTGACGACGTCGCATTTAACCTTTCGTATTTCGTATCTAATCATTTTGAAAGCAGTTTTAATTTAC
The DNA here is from genome assembly GCF_948474715.1 of Cydia amplana. NCBI lineage: Eukaryota > Metazoa > Arthropoda > Insecta > Lepidoptera > Tortricidae > Cydia > Cydia amplana. The sequence continues at coordinate 7,469,953 of NC_086081.1, forward strand.
TATCAGCAAGATTAATACCTCTAAGAATTTGATAATAATTATCTGATGATGTTTGAGGTTTATATATTATTTGCAGCCAAACTAATTGGATCTTAATAGTGATCTCTTCAATATCTTTTCAAATATCTGTCTTCATCGTAGGTCCTAATTCTGACCCTGAAGACGGGTCCCGACCCGGCCAGGTGTCAAGTGCGAACGCGAGCGGACGGCGGCCATCGCTGCTAACAGCGAGAAGACCGCCCAGCAGCAGAGTCCATACACCGCCGCTGGCTAGCCCTTCCATCGCCCCTCCTGATCTCATTGAAGACGGAGGTGCTTCTAGCACGCCAAAGCGATTATTAGACGGTAAGTCGTCTCCCATTCTTTGAGGTTGACTGCAGCCTCTTAGTAGGTCTCTCATACATCAATCTCCTTTTTTCCAAATTCTATTGGTATAGCTCAATCACTATTCCATCTTGACTTGTTTTTGACCATGTATCTTCTGTATTGTTTATAATTTTTTTTAAATATCATAAACAATATTATTACCAACAGAAGCTGACGCTGGTGTGTCAACACCAAAGCGGAGGGCATCAACATCGCCAATGCCATCAAGTTCCCCCGATGAAGACATCAAACCCAAGATCAAACAAGAGCACATGGATACTTCAGCCTCTCCAGATGATCAAAAGAAATCTAGAACTGAAGTAGCTGACGCTGAATCTAATACCATGCACAGTGGTAAGTACTAATAATTGTCCTTCAAGTCTTCCAACTATCTAAATATCAAGGATACCAGCCCAACCAAATTACTGTGTCATCTAGGAAATAATAATTTCGGTTTATAATTTTTCTTTCTTTTTTTTTAAAAGGTAAAGGTAGGTATTACGATTTCTTTGTTCCCAATATTTTTTCCGGAATCTTTTACATTAAATAGTACCCTATACGGAGATGACGCATATCTTCTAGCCAAATATATCTCCAAATAGACACGTGCGACTGACAAATTCCCTATTATTTAGAAGCTTCACGTCATCGCCGTTTGGTCATGTTTAGTTTATAAATGATTCTTAGGTAATCGCTTTGTGTCAAAGGATTCGGCCGCTGAAGACAATTTTATCGTGTCTTTTGTCGTCTGCGAGATGTTGCACAATAACAATGTTGGTCCGTGGAATGCTGATGTCATCGTTGGTCCATATATTTCTTTCCGTAGTATACTCGTCACTTTAGCTGCTCATTGATGCAAGGGGTGCTTTCATTTTGACCGAACGTGTACCTGAATTTCTTTTTTCACAGTTACCAATACGGCATGGCAATGAAATAGCAATTGCAAATTTGCGTTTTACGAGTAAATATAATTTTGTCTAATAGTTACATCGAAAGAACACATTCATAACATTAAAACAAAGAGACAACATAATATGTCTAATCATTTTAGCTCTGCCAAACCTTCTTCTAGAATGAATTTGCACTCCACTTTTTAGTCGATGAAACGAAACTGGTTCGAAAGTTTTACTACCTATCTATTATGTTCAAAATATGTCTAAAAAAATCAACGATCCTTTAAGCCATAATAGTTAATAGAAATAAACGTCTAAAATCATGAACATCTGTATAAGCGAGCAATCTTGCGGGGGTGGTTCGGAAAATAATCTAAAAGCCGAGCGTAACCCTTTGTGGGAGCAGATGTGCCGTCATTTGACACTTTTGTATTAAACCGTTGCACAACAAAAGCTTTCTTAAACCCGAATTTGTGCAACGTAAATGTTGTACAACATTCTCTACCCGCATTACCTCGCTTTGTAGATTTAGAAGTTTGACGCTAACTGAAACCAGACAATTCACATTTTGAGACCAGCAAACGTTATGAAAGAGTTATTAAAATTCCGTCATAAAAACTCGGGAAAAGTAGTGCTTCAACGTAATACGATTGCGCTTTCATCGAAATGTCAATTGCAGGTTTGACTCGACACCAGTTGTTTCGGCTTATTGCGTTTATCCTAAACCTTAATATTAACCCCTTCGAGTGAGCTGTCACACCAGCCGTGCTCAATAAAGCATGAGGGCTCCGTAATAATAAAATATCGCATTAAATTGATAACCAGAAACAAAAGACTTGAATCCATAAATCTACAGAACATTAAAACCGCATTCAAATGGAATCGTATTGTCAAAACAAGGACATAATTCTAATGGTGACAGTAAGTCGTGACCTCGCGCCAACTTAAAAAAGTGAATATAAATTTAATAGTATTATATTGTACATATTAATTAACCCCATCGCTGTATGAACAGATAAGGGGAAGGTTTCGGAAGAAAAAAATATTTGCATGAGCACACGATTGACGTGCGTTCATTGTTATCTTGTGCCTTTTGTGATGACCCTTATGTTAACCATGACGATGAGCTGAATACTCAAAACCAGTTCTGGCATTTTAAACTCCTGTTGTCATTTGTTTAGAGTTTAATATCGATTGACAACAAGACGGTCTTAATGACATTTTATAAATGGTCGACTGATATTATAATTGTCAAAGATGCTACTGAGGTCTATTGTTGGGCGGCCTTTTATAATTTTTTCAAAGATAAAAAATGTTTGGCGTGTTCCTGACACGCGGTAAGTACATGCTCATGCGCTGCCGTGACCTATGGAACTTCTTTGAGCGTGACACAATGGTCGGGGATATTTTTAGTTTTTGTACAGACGGGAAGGTGGCTAAGTGGCGGGTTTAAAATAAGTGGGTTTTAATTTTAGAAGTGACGTCGCCATTTAAAGGTGAGGGGAAGATTGTCTCGTGCCTATCGCGTGTCCTTTGAATAAGCTCCTAGTTAAATTTAGAACAAACCGATATTCGATTTCGTGTCAATGACTATTTCTTTAAGAATTTAATGTATAAAGATTTCCATATTTATATATCATTTGAATTTTTAACAATGAATACGACATATGGATACTGTGTCCACAAGGTCTGCCACAGTCATTACCATCACAAAACCGAGAACCGATGGCCGTCACTTATTTGTATCAAAACAAATATTGGCTCAAGTGTACGGCGGGTCCAGTATTTGGTATCCTTTGTTTGGCTTACAAATTAATGAAGGATTGTCGAGCTATAGGTGTTTCGTATTCAAATTACTTGTTTCGTCGTTTCAATTTGATCAAGGGTTTAAATTGTTAGTTCGAACGTCATGTTTTTACGCGTTTTTTTTTCCAACTGGTTGCATGTCGAGTCCATCGCCTGCGGGGTCATTCTTATTGCAGTGCAATGACAATTATGCGGTCTGGACAGTTGTAGCCGCATCGGTTCCGCGGCGCCCCTGCCACAGATGAAATTATCCTTTTAAACGTGAGCGTGCACGCTCTACCGCATCGCAATGCTCGGTCCGATATGACTTAACAATGATACGCTTTTTACTTCTCCACTCATGCAAAATAAACGTCGTCCCAAACCAGGGGGTTAAAAGTTTGACCAATTATCTACGCATTCATAGACTCTGATAATTTCTTCCGACAAGCGATCGCCCCCGTAAATGATTCCTCGATTACGTCCCGTTCAAGATATTTCCATATCAAGACATGTTTTCTTAAGGGTCGGCCACAAAAGGGCCATCTTTGCGCCCAATCTTTAATCCTATCTTGGGACTCGGGACCTTTGCGGGTGAATTTAAATTTCTTTAGAAATATCGTCCTTATTATGTACGTGCGGGCTCCATTCCTCGTGCGGCGTTCGTGGGCGAGATAACGTAAGTTAAGTCCGAGAGGAGATTGTTGTGAAAAAACTACCGCTAACTTTGGCGAGATCCGATCTACGGACCAGAGTACATTGAAATTTGATCTTTAAGATCTGCTTCTCTAAACGTAATTTGGCTTGAGATGGTTCGGATTAGTATTACCTTATTTTGTATATGAGGTGATAAGTCTTTATGAGGGGTCAACCTTTTCTACAGTGGAGCTCACCCTTTTAGTGAAAAGAGTCCGTTGATAGCTGATTTAGGAATGGTGATAATGCATTCAGTGTGTGTAAATATATCATAGATTTTCTGTGATAGATTGCCCCGGGTACGCAACGGGTAGAGATGGGCTATCTATATTTTCTGACAAGCTTTTTATAGAATAGTATGGCTTAATTTATCTGCGGTCCCCTAGGTCAGGAATCTAAAGGATTGTTGTGTCGGTTGCATTGGACGGGTCGCGGCGAATAGCTCCCATGGTTGCTTTGTGTACTGCAGAGTGACCGGTGGGGAATTTGTTAATTAAAAGCGAATTTGATTGGCAAAGTGATTGATGTTTTTTTAAACTTATAGGTATAATCTGTTGTAAATTTATACAATCATATTGTTGTATAATATCACGTTTAATAGTGCGTTTTTACCGTAGTAACATGTTGGTACGTAGCTGTTACATCACCAAATCGTAAATTTTGTACATGGCCCTTCAACTGCAAATTGAATATGTATTAATATTTCTTACTAAAGTGTCATTCAATAGAACTTGCTAACAATGTAAACAAAAGTTACTAGTAAATTGACATTTAGTGTCAATTTTAGTATGGCGGTTTGTTTACATAGTTAGCAAGTTCTATTGAATGACATTTTACGTATGTACGTGCTGATTTCAAAAATTCTCCACGTCCTCTTCTCTTATCAAAATCAATTTTACAACGTCCACTTTATCCCCCGATTTTATTGTTTCCCCCGCATTTTTTGTAATATGTGGTAATGGGTGTGTCACACGTGTGGCGTTATTACGAGTTTAAAATAGCCGCCACATGTGTTAAGTTAGGGCCAATTTTGGGCGATAACGTTTTGTACTGTGATGTCTACAGGATCAATGTTTTGTAAGTTTAGAGTTAAGTTAGTTCACATATTTGGACAAAAAACAGACGATTTAGCCCATAAACCATGATATTTCTTTTGTTGTTATAATTATTTTGTTTGAGATAGCCTTAAGAGTTTTACCAACCAGTTCAAATGTAGGTACTACTTACAGTATACGTTTTTACGTTTATCTAACATACCTACAACAGAACATAAAAGGTGACACATCTAAACATAATACATATATTATACACCACCAATGTCTTTTTTAGGGTTCCGTAGCCAAATGGCAACAAACGGAACCCTTATAGATTCGTCATGTCTGTCTGTCTGTCCGTCTGTCTGTCCGTCTGTCTGTCCGTCTGTCTGTCCGTCCGTATGTCACAGCCACTTTTCTCCGAAACCATAAGAACTATACTGTTGAAACTTGGTAAGTAGATGTATTCTGTGAACCGCATTAAGATTTTCACACAAAAATAGAAAAAAAAACAATAAATTTTTGGGGTTCCCCATACTTCGAACTGAAACTCAAAATTTTTTTTTTCATCAAACCCATACGTGTGGGGTATCTATGGATAGGTCTTCAAAAATTATATTGAGGTTTCTAATATCATTTTTTTCTAAACTGAATAGTTTGCGCGAGAGACACTTCCAAAGTGGTAAAATGTGTGTCCCCCCCCCCCTAACTTCTAAAATAAGAGAATGATAAAACTAAAAAAAATATATGATGTACATTACCATGTAAACTTCCATCGAAAATTGGTTTGAACGAGATCTAGCAAGTAGTTTTTTTTTAATACGTCATAAATCGCCTAAATACGGAACCCTTCATGGGCGAGTCGCACTTGTTGAGAGTCCGACTCGCACTTGGCCGCTTTTTTTTATTTGCCGTCTAAAGGTCAGTTTGACAACTGACACCTGACATATTGTTTTCAAATCTTACGTTTTCTAATGATCAAAGCTGCATATTAGCTGTTATTGTCTATATAGCCAGATACTTGATTGTCTTAAATACGGGAAAATAAGTTATTAAAAAAAAGATGGCGCCGCCCGCTTCGCCCATTTTGCCTTGATTTCTGTAAACTATCGAATTTCACAAATTGTACGCACCCTCCACGATTGGTTACGCCTGTGTGCCGAGTCGTGATATTGGTGTCAGTTTTAATAATTTTCCCCAACATTTTGTCTTGGTTTAAATTATGTATAATGGTTGTAAAGGAAGATTACAGGGCTACTCGTGGATATAAATACATTATATGGGTTTTTGTTTACGGTAGAGGACAATTTTGCAATTTCCTAAATGAATCCTAAGAACGATTTCTCAGATTTCGAATTTTTTAAACAGTATATTTGTGCGTCTTCATTTTAGAAGTGCCACGAGTTTATCTCATTGTGTTCTATCTATTCGAATAATAGAATTATATGTATGAATTTTAGGTAGGTATTGAAACAAACATGTAAATAAGTAAATCAATTCGTATCTTATTTCTTCACTGACACTTTTTGTACACTCTGAAAACAACTGAACCGTGTTTTCAAAGTCTAGGGGTCACTTTTTGTATCCACATCACAAAACACTTGTATTCATATACCTACTGGCGACGGTCAAATCGGTCATTCCTCGTAAATTCAATTACAGTTGCGTACTTACGACCCAGACGATTGTTAAATATTGGCGAGTTTTATTTTCATTTTATGAGTCAGAAAATATAATATGTTAGGTATCTTATTAATTTTACGAAATACGTTTTTGGGCAATATTGATGTGAAGGCATTTATATTTATTTTTGTTAAAACCATAAACATAATTAATAAAAAACTTACAATAAAAAGTAACCTAAAATTAAAACTACCTACAAAACTAAAACTAATACCTAAAAAATAAATAAAAATAAATGTGGGTGACCTAGCCTAATATGTAATATATGTATGTATTTATTGAAAATTTGGCGGAAAATTTGGCGAATAAATCTATTAATCTAGCTTACTTATATTTTGAATAACATAAAGCTATCCTAATTCCGGTAATCATCAAATTGAAAATGAGTTAAACATTATTACATACTTGAATACCTACCTACTAACAAGAAGAGTATCACACAGTTACAGGCGTATCGTACTGATGTGCCAACAGACATTTTTCAAACTTACAAAATGTCCCATATAACATTTTATAGAATTCTTGCTTGTATAATATTTAAAATTGAAAAAAAAAAAAAACTTATTTTCAAAATCATTGGTTAGTCTCCAATATTTTGTAAAATTCTCACACGGACGATGTCACGTGAGGAGTGTAGTATACAAATTAAGTATTTAAAATTTCTGGCAAATTGTCCTCTAAAATTAGATATCAGATCACTAACTAAACAAAGAATCGCTCAAAGACTGTCACTGTTATTTGATTAGTCTTTATAAAGACTGAGTGACAATAGTTTAACCTTTACATTGAATCACGTGGCATACAAGTACATCATACAAACAGGTTTTTATTGGCTATTCAATATTAGGTAGGTACTTATGTAATTTTATGTATTGTATTTAGAATAGAATAGAATAGAAATCATTTATTCAGACAACACATCAATACAAACAACACATATTGCAAATACAAGGCAGAGATAAACAAAGCAGTGGAAATAGAGATGTGAAGCCGAAATGGTCTCCACTCTGCAATGCAGCTGGCACGACTAGCGTGGCCAGCGGCGCTGGTTTTCTGTGGAGCCAGCGGAGTGTGCGGGACAGCATGCAGTGCAGGACACGTTGTGGATGACGGGAAAAAATAATATTGAATACTATTAGTCAATGAGGGCATTTCCGTCATACTTTTTCATAAGTTAACTTTGCCTGGTCATAACTACGATGATATTTATTTTTTAATAAACCTGATGACTGTAATAGATTAAGCATTTATTTAGCTATATACTTAAAGGTCGTATTAAATTGCTAGTACTGCTGGTTATTCAAATATGATTTTTTTAAGACATGTCAGTTGACGGATTTTCCCTAGGATTTGGGGCATTTCCGTCAACCAACGATTTTTCTTGGATCGTGACGTATTACAAACTTATACGTCAAGTGAACAAATACCACTATACTCTTAATCGAAACTAAACCTGAGCGAACTCAATTTAAAGTTCATTTTAGATTTTATTGCCAAATATATTTTTTGGGGCAATTCCGTTCTATTTTTAAATTTAGGGGTAATGAACATTTTTAAAAACTTTAAAAATAATATCTACTTTTTAATTTTAAATAATACAGCAAAGATATAGGTTGATCTACGGAAGCTACGACGAATTTATATGATAAATTTTACAATTCAGTAAGAATATCGCATCACCTCTCATGAATATGTTGTTGAATATGTATACAAATGTTGTTGGACGGATTTGTCCCACTGACGGATTTGGCCACCCTGACCTTATATAAATATACAAATGTATATGAATATCAAAATTATATTATATATAAATATACATAACCTTGAACAAATAATATTGAATACTATTATAAATAAATATATATTTCATAATTATATTATATATAAATATGTATATTTATTTAATGTATTTCTACGCTGTGTTTTATAAATACTCATATACCTCGTATTAGATTTTTTTTTCAGAAATGTAGATAATAGAGCTAGCAAGAGCTATTTGCAACCATTTTTCATAAATGAACAAGTTTTTTTTTACGAAACTACCGTAAATAACTACGCCCTATTGGATACATATAAAACTAAAACAAAAATTAAGCACAAGCTTCGATTTCAAATGGCAATCGCTGATTACAGCATTGTAAGGCTGAAGGCAGTGGGGGTGAAATTTTTAAACACCACCCGTCTGGACCCCCTGCCCCCTAAGGGGAGGGGGGGGGTCCACCGTATCCTCTATTTGCTTCGTGGACAGTAGGTTTTATAGACGTGGTCTAGGTAGAGTACCTACCTATAGATTCGGGTGTAGGCAGGCGTGTCTCACTCCGCGATTTCGTCGCTTTGCTACAGGTAGCTAAAAGTACATCCGTTCGGCCCCAATTTTGGGGAAAGACATAAGCCGCGCGTGGCGCTGTCGCCACCTAGCGGCCATATCTGTGCTGATCGTAACAGACGCGTTTTGTTAGAGAGTGAGTCTTCTGTACTTAGTACTATTATTTATTCTGTGGTGTAGGTATAATAACTTGAGAGACGCTGATTTGCGAAGTACGCTTGCGAGTGATAATCACAGCACTATGTGCAGTGTAGTTAAGATAAGTTACGTCAGTACATGTTCTTAGTGATTTTTTTTATAAAATGAACTATTTTCGGTCTCAAAATACACTTAAATCGATTTTAGTGCAAATAAATGGTATAAGTAACTTACTTAATTTAAAGTGTTCTAGTTCGATTTAAATTTTGTTCGTACACTATTGATTGTGAAAATTTTCTATCAGTACTTATAGTTGATTGATATTTTGATATCGTAGCGCTGTTCCGTTAAAGTTTTGTAAATTTTAACTAGTTTAAAATACGTGGCGGACTTAAATCCTTAACGCATTCGCACCCAGCATTTATGGTATTGAAAATAAATTCATAGAATCCTTACAAATATGACTCGTATTTACCGCTGAATGAGTAAATATACATTTAAAACTAAAGTTAACAAAAATCAAAAAGTCTCAGTCTCTTTTTAGCCCAATGGTTGACCGGTAGAGAATGCCTCGAGGCGTTAAGTCCGCCATTTGTACTCTTTTTGTGTAAATTTGTGCAATAAAGTTTAAATAAATAAATAAATAATAAAGTCACGTCTTCAACAGTTTCAGTTAGGAATGTGTAAAATTTGAAAAGTCGAGCCTAAAACGCTGTACCGGAGAACTACCCTCGGCCGGAAGCCGGCGCGCAGCATCCGGCGCCGCCGACAGTTGTTCGCACCCTACTCCTTCCATTCCGACAACAAGGAGACGCGAGCTGTCTAGTCAACTACTATAACGTGAACTCTGTACCCGTAACAACCGTGTAACGTCAGAGATTGCACTTATAATGGATCGTCTAAACGATGAGCTCAGCTAGCGATTGTAATAACACCCCGGCGCCTTGCGCGGACACCGCGAGGAACTACAAACTACTAAACTCTTGAAATAGTGATGTGGAAGCTAATGTGTCACTTTGTATTGAGTTTTGCTCGGAAAATCTCAGTTATTTGGGCTAATCAACTTTTTCTTGTCACACGTTGCTATGGTTACGGTCTCCTGAGTCACTCTTAAAATTCTAGGTTTTTCGTATTTAATTGAACCAAACTTGCATTTTATGGTAGTTATAACCTTTCCATAATGGGACATCTAATGAGCATGTTAGTAGAACATAGTACAGCAGTTCTTCTAACAATCTATGCTACTATTATCTCCTCGCTAATGGGACAGAATAACAACAAGAAATAGTTGATTGACCCATTTACGGATACAAAACGATAGGAAAAAGACGTAAGAAAAACTATTTTATTACAATACCTAGTCATTAAAATGAATTCAAAATGAAAATGTACCTGCTTAAAAGCAGACGAATTATTATAATACATAATACTATTATCCTATTCAATCGTTATACGGCTCAGTCAAAACCGCGGAAAAAACTTATGTGTAGCATTAAACCATTTTCATTTGAATACCTATAGGTAACTTTAGGTAATAAAATGAATTAATTGTTACAACTCCCGTAGTCATAACAATTTAATACAGGAACAACCACGCAGCATTAAAAACCGCAAATTCACATTTCGTATCTTTCGAAATAAGAACGCGACCATCGACTTGTTATGCGGCGGATGTCCGTCGCGCCGCTGCGCTGAATGACCGTCCCCCCTCCACCCACCCGCTTATAACCCGAATGGTGCAAATTGTGACCCATAACAGTTGCTGGCTGGTTGGGAAAATTTGAATTTCGAATTTCGAATGTCGCACGTCGCACTTTGTTTGACTTCGATTTAGATTTTTAATGTGATATTTTTAGAGTTGTTAATTTTGTATCTAGGTTTGGGTTCATTTTTATCACTTTAAAATTACGTGGATCTTGATAGATATCAGAGATATTGTCGTTACGAATTGTATAAGTAAATAAAAGAAGTAGTTCTCACAGAAATGCATAAAGAGCAGAGAATTTTAATTCGTAACTTTCGAGGTGATGGCCTAAATAAATAAAAAAACAACGGGTTGCACTCCGGGAGTGCCGACAGAAGTGAAAACTCAATGACTAGTCCAAAATGTCTACAGCACTATGTATAATTGACCCATCCTACTTTCTATTGAAAAACTTTAGTTCCGAAATTGCTGGTCAGTGAGCTTGTTTAAAATTCGAAATTAAAAATTTGTAGCGTTAATTGTTTAAAATTCGAATAGAAATTGTAAAGTTACCTTGCAGACCTCGCATCTAAATATATTTGGTCATGATATTTCGAGTTTTATTCACCATCACCAGTACTAGCTTTCACTTTTATTAGCAATTTCATCAAGATGTAGCTTTATTGAATTATGTCATTGAGTTTTTCTTTATTGATTTAAATGCCATCTAAATGAGTGGCCATCTAAACCTTACGGTCACGTGATCGCCTTACGCTGTTTCGAGTTTATCATTTTTTCCCCACCTCAAAAAGTGCCCAGCGCCGCTAAACAAGTTTTCACTTCAAAAATGTGTGGTAGAGACGGACAAAGCTAACTCTGCATGGCATTGGCAATGTTAAAAGTGGCAATGTCATCATTCATCTCATTTTTTGATAATATAAGGTTTATAATGACACTCTCTTACTTTGTGTCAAAGTGAGGTAGTGTGATGACACTACCACTACCACAGTGGATGCACTGTCCACAGCCAAGTCACTGTCAAGTCGATGCACAGTTAACTTAGACGGACTCTAAATCTTCACTTACTGTTGGAGCAATTAGCCTAAATATTTATACTACATAGCTTTAGATATAGATACACACGTAAAGTAGCCAATCTAATTCTTTATCAGTCCATGACATGCGAATATCTATGATAAATTAATAATATTGATAGGTACATACTCTACCAGAACGCTTTAAGCCGTAATCAGTAGAATCTATTCACATTCAATCTAAATTAAATAATATGACAGCTAATGCCCGTGATTGACCACCCACACTAGTCCATAATATTATCAAGAATCAATCGTATCAATTATCTATACCTATCACTGTTAAAGCGTTTTATACAGGCCGTGCTCAAATTTTATTTTAATATTGTGATATATTTTCAGCATCTGTTTATTTTTGTCCGTACGTAACTAATAATCATAACAATATTTCTAGAACATTATTCTGCATGGCAATTGCAATGACAAAGTGTGGCGATGTCATTACTATTGTCAAATTTGTATGAAAATATGACGTTTATAATGACACGCACTCACTTTGTTCTATTCAAATCGGCGCAAAATTAGCTTAAATCTATTCTCTAATTTATTCAAACTGAATTATGAATGTTAAGTTGCTAAAATATACAATAATATGCAATAATAATAATAATAATAATAATAATATATTCTTTATTGTGCACCACATGATGAAAAAGAATACAGAGAAAGAACAGACATTACATTAGGTAACAACAGGCGGTCTTATCGCTCAAAAGCGATCTCTTCCAGACAACCTTTGGGTAGCAGGAAACCAATAACTTACAACAATGAACGGGTAGTGCTGATACGAGATTACGTAGAGTACTAATAGAATAGCCTCACATATCAAGAATAAATATAAAAAGATATATTGAAGAATTATTTTAAGTAAATACAATAAATATATAAAATACATATATATATATATATATACACATACATAAATAAATAAAAGCAAATTAAGGCAGTGACAGGTAATGGGATTTTAAAAGATTTTTAAATATGGAAAGGGATTTGGCGCATCTTATATCCGACGGCAAAGCATTCCACAATCGAACAGCCCGAAAAGTGAAGGAGGTATTATAAAATTTAGAAGAAGAAGAAGGAGGAGCAAGGAGATGCTTCTCCGCACACCGCGCAGAAGAGAGATATTTAAAACGTTCTTTAAGGTAAGGGGGGGTAGTGGGGTTGAAGAGAATGTTATAAAGAAGGGTGAGAATGTGAGAGTTGCGACGCAGACGAATTGGCAACCACCTGAGCTTGGTTCGAAATTCCGAGACGTGGTCAAATTTGCGCAGGCCATATATGAATCTAATACAAGCATTTTGTAATCGTTCTAGTTTGTTTAGCTGGTCCTCCGTAATATCCAGGTAACAAATATCGGCGTAATCTAGTATGGGAAGAAGAAGAGATTGTGCAAGCGCAATTTTGGTGGCAAGCGGCAAAAAGTTACGAACTCTACGAAGTGACCCCAAGGAAGCAAACAATTTCCTACTGGTCTCACTGATCTGTGGTATCCACGAAAGTGTACGATCTATTAGAATACCGAGATTCTTTACTTGACTCGAATAAGGAACCTGGACGCCATCAAACACTATGGCTGGTAAGCTGTGCAAGTCAATCCGAGAGGTGAGTTGAGGACTACCTAAAATTATGGCCTGCGTTTTAACCGGATTCACTTTCAGTCCATAGCGTTTACTCCAACTGGAGATGGATTCCAAGTCCCGGTTCGTGGAGCTAATAGTTTGAGAGAGATCACTAATTGCACACTGCGAGTAAATTTGGAGGTCGTCGGCATAGAGGTGGTATGAAGAGGAAATATCACTAGTAATTTTATTAATAAATATTGAAAATAGGAGAGGAGACAACACGCCGCCTTGCGGTACACCGGCCAACGTGCTGCACCACGAAGAACAAGAGGAATCTACTTTCACGCGTTGCCGACGGCCTTCAAGATAGCTATGAAACCAATCAATGACTGAAGGAGAAATGTTAAGAGAACGCATTACGCCAAGTAAAACATCAAAATCAACTGTGTTAAATGCATTGCTGAAATCTAACAGCGATAGTACAGTGAGTCTACGGTTGTCCATTCCGGCCCGAATATCATCAGTAATCTTGACAAGGGCTGTGACTGTACTGTGACCGGAACGAAAACCAGACTGGTAAGGATTCATGAGCTCATACCTGTTTAAGAAGGACGTAAGCTGCTGATGTACCAGCCGCTCAAGAACCTTAGAGAGAAAAGGAAGAATAGATATGGGTCTATAGTCTGAGAAAGAAGATGGATTGGACTTTTTGGGAAGGGGGATGATATCAGCATCTTTCCAAGCAGAAGGAAAAATGCCAGAGGAAATAGAGCTATTAAGGATATGAGTAATGATAGGGACCAATAAATCAAGAAGAGGAAGAATCATTTTCCGGCTAATACTATCAACTCCTACGGCATTGGACGAAATGGCTAATACGTTTTTCTTAACATCTCCCTCAGTCAATTGAGTAAGTGCAAAAGGAGGATAGTCAGGAGCAGAGAAACTTGAAAGATGGTCGAGAGTTTTAGTTTTAACTGGCCCGGAGAAGGTAGCAGAAGTTGAGAAGTGTTGGTTAAGCTGAAGTAAGTCTAGATGTTTGCTAACGGAAGTTTGAGAAGACTTCCCAACTCCTACTGACCTTAGGAACTTCCAGACTTTAGCTGGCTCCCCATTCTCTACTGCACTGTGAAAGTGACGCCTTTGGGCATCACGACGCACACGACAATAATCCTATTCAAAACAAATCAGAAGCAAATTACTAGCCAACTTTAAAAAACTAAACCGCCCTCTAAAAGTACGGTCAGGCGAAAAGATCTTATCGAACAATCGATTTAAATTACGGCTCGAGCTGTAATCGGTGTAATCCGGCATCGATCGCTGTAAGCCGGGGCCGCTACTAAGTTCGTTGTTGACCGGACTTACGACACACGTCTAAAGTGACAAGTACTGGTAGAAGACACACTGCCGTATTTGAACTTCAAGATATTCACAAGAGACGACACGTACTAGATCCATTCTAGATACGTTATAGTTTAGATTTCAACTAGTTCTCTTTTGCAGCGCAATTTGGGCAACCAATGTCACTTTTACGATAGATCGTGTTAGATATATATTAGATATGAATTAGATCTCTAAGTAATATCTTGTGGAAATCGTTCAAGAGTATCTCCAGAATCGCGGAAATGTCAAATTTTACAGGTTAGATCTTAAACATATCGTTATCGTATCTTGGCGATGTCTAACAGATATCTATTACAAAATCCGAATCGGGCCCACACATTGACGTTTAATAATGAAAATCTGTAACTGTATTATGCCTACTTATTTTTACTAGCTTGTCTATAACATTAAGTGTATAAATAAATACATATAATATTCTTATACATATAAATTAAAATTAATCTTCCATAAAAACCTTTATTGCTAACGTGCAATATTGTCAGCATAGTTAAAAACTTCATCATCTTTTACACGAAGTATAAATAATGGAATAAAACAATGTAAAGCCTGAACAGTAATATATGATCATTGTGAAAAGTGCGCTGTTATTCTCATGTATAGGGTGACAGATCAGTATAGTATGAAAAAACTAGTTTCAGGAAAATTCCGCAACATGGCACGTGATTATATATTCCTGAGGCTTTAAAGTGTTCTAAAACAAAATAAACTGAGGTACCTATGCTAACGCTGTGGGTAGAAGTAAGAAAATTGATTTATACATTATTCAAAAGAAAAATGCAATCGAATTGACGGGAAATGGAAAGTCACGGAAATGAGAATTTATTCTACTTTTTCTGCCGTCGCTACCTTGATGACCAGACACAATGTACAATGCTATTAAAGGTCATAATATTTATGAGTTGGATTTCTATGAACGGTAAAATTTTAATAAATAAATACCTAGAATTTTCTACGTGAATTTTCAGCTCTCGGAATATGCTACATACTTCATTGTTATAAATAATTAATAAAACTGAATCAATAAAATAGGTAATGTATCACTACATAGTATAAAAAAGTCGCTTCCCGTGGTCTGTCCCTATATGTATGCTTATATCTTTAAAAGTACACAACGGATTTAGATGCGGTTTCTTTTAATAGATACAGTGATTCAAGAGGAAGGTTTATGTATAATTTGTTAACCCGTGCGAAGGCGGGGAGGGTCGCTAGTGTGGTGATAATACATACAGGTACTACTGATACCTACCGATATTCACTTTTTTCATGCAGATTGATAAATAAACACCGATTATTTCACATAAATAAACATAATAATATTGGGCATTAAGGCTGCCTTAAGGTGACAGTCCATTTCCAACCGCAGCTGCACTACTGTTCATTTTTCTATGGAAATTGACAGTAACAGCGACGCGTTCAGTACCAGTAGTGCAGCTGCGGTCAGAAATGGAATGTTACCCTTAAGAACAATATTTTTTCTCCAGTGCTCTAAATCGAAACAAATAAGTAGAGTTATCAAATTGATAGGTACATAAAATGTACCTATTTACCAAAAATACATTCGGAGCATTAACTCAATGGTACAAGAAAATCTGGCCGGCAACAATTTGACCGTTACAATTCAATAAGCATCTTAACAGCCCGATGTTATCGCCGCGCCCACTAGTGCTGTTATCAATGGGAACTGGCACATCGATACAAAATTACGTTTATAAGGTATCACGTATTAGTCATTTTAGCGCATTTGATAAAGATTAAAGATAAAACTGTTAAGATGACAACGGTTTTACTCGCTTAGATTTTTAGTCGCTATTGGCGACATTGTCGGGCCCCTCGGGGGTCCTTCCTCAGGCTCGCGGCGGCTACCCTTCGTGCACGAACTATATACTAAAACTACTACTACTAAAAATCTAACTAAAAACTACTAAAAACGAAAACTGCACTGGCGACTAAAAATCTAAGTAAGTGAAACCGTTGTCGCCTAAACAATTTAAAATAAGTACATATGTCTCACGAAAGTTTTCTTTAGATTAAAGATTGTATTAATATAATTATTCTGCAAAGGAACAATAATTTGACTTTGTAGTTTAGTTCAACTTGGGGTCGGGGTGCATTTACTAATCCATATTAGCGAAAACAAAAAAAAACAGGTAACAACAACAGCTTAAAATGCGTATTAAAATACCTACGACTCATTATCCTTTTTCGGTTAGGTACTTACTACTCACATTCGTCCTAACTGTAGGTATCTAGATGGGTCATACACATTTTATTGTATGTCAACTCGTTTGCGTCTTTCCTGTAGACATCGCAAAGTTATGACAATCTAAAGTTAATTTTACACTTAACATTTACATGTGTGATTATATATTTTCAGTACTTGAGACTCAAATAAGAAAACCCCGATATATGTTTCCGGGTCGTTAGCTTTTATATTGTCCACAGAAGAGTGAAAGAGTGTTTTTTTTTTCTCTTACATACTTATTTAAAAGAAGCCTTTAACATTGAGACGTGTCGGCTCCGTTGGGCCTCTATATTATAGAATTTCAATAAGTGTTACTAAACTACTAGAAATCAAAAAAACTGTACACGAATTTCGCCGTTTTAGTCAGGGGTTCCGCCAATATTGATTGAAAAACCCCAATATCCGTTACTGCATAACCCCTATCTTGAAATAGTTGCGCCCTCTTGTCACGAGTCTACGATTTTTTTCTAAAATGTGTTAGACTCGGATTTCTTTTAAAAAAAAAACAAGCAACAACGCTTGCACTCCGGGAGTGCCGATAGAAGTGAAAACTCACTTCACTATGTTACCGACGCCCGGTAACACGATACATACGTTTAGCGGAGGTATTCTATTTATTTAATATAATATTATTACTATTCTCAAATAAGATCACACTTTTTCATTGACATGTTTATTTACATACTGCCATGACAACGTCAAATTATTTGAACATAGGTAAAGAGTCTTGAAAAGGAGTCCGCAACATAAATGTCAAATAACATTGAGTTTTTCTTTATTGATTTAAATGCCATCTAAATTATGAGTGGCCATCTAAACCTTACGCCCCTTACGGTCACGTGATCGCCTTACGCTGTCTCGAGTTTATCATTTTTTTCCCACCTCAAAAACTGCCCAGCGCCGCTAAAGAACTTTTCACTTCAAAAAAATTCCTATAAAAATAGATAACATTTCGTCCCATCACTAGTTGAGAACGTTATTGTCTCCACAATAAAATGTGGCCCGCGCTCACAATGAGCAATCAAATTACTGTCAAAACTCCGCCTGGCACCGCCGGTGCTTGACCAAGCGTCCACTGCGTAACTTCTGAGCTTGAACATTATGTTCGTTTTTTAGCATTAGAAATAAGGTAAACAATCTTGATATGTCTTTTAATATAAAAACACATTTTAAAAATAACTTACGGCAAATATGTAACAATTATGAATCTAATACGATCATTTATATTCTTCTGCTTTCATAAGTAATAGTTACTGATTTTTAAAAAGCGTTTTTCAATTAAAAGATATGTCAAGATCGCTTACCTTCCTTCAAGTTCTTTCTAATGCTAAAAAAACGAACTAAGGAAACAATACATTATTTTTGTTATTGTTTTGACTACTCGGTACTAGCCGAATGAAATTAATCAATTATATTATATGTTTAACCCGTAACTATATTAATCATTAAATTATATTAAATGTCTCGTAGTCTTACTTGTTCCGTATCAAAAGTATTTTGTTGTCTGTAGGTGTACCTTTTGTTTTAATCAGAATCTATGTACCTATCAGTTACAATACAACTGATGATTTGACTACTTATATTTCTCTCGTACTTACCTAAATAAAATAAAAGTAGTTAGTTTTATCTTAAACTTATCACGGGTCATCCAAACTGCATAATATGTTACAATCTGGTGACACATATGAAATATGAAAATTAAACACTCACGCGTTTTATTTTTCCCATCCGGGATAATGTTACATAGATTTCAATATCAACACTGGGCCGGTACGTGATCCCGGCCCCGTATATTTCATAAGATTTTAGAGGTGCATGAATCTTGCGGGACACGGAGCAGCGATCATTCACGGCCGCCGACGTACCCGGCCCTCGGACCTTCTCATTAGCATGCGCGCCACGCACACTCCCTAGGCCCAACACTACGATATGTGAGAGCTATTACTAGACACTTTACCCGTGTTAATATTGCTGTAAATCTTCTATTGGAAACCTTTTCCCTAAGAGATTAGTTTTCATATTTTTAAAGTTTGTTTTCTTTGCCCACAGAGCCGAGCAACTACGTGTGCTCCACTTGCAAGGCGCGCGTGCATTCGGCGTGGAGGCTGCTGCAGCACGTGCAGCATGTCCATGGAGTCAAGATATACGTGGATAATGCTCCACAGCAGCAGCTCAATAAGCAGAACCATTCCTCGTCGAGCACGTCTTCTTCGAGCTCAGGGTGCTCGTCAACTGGCGCGCCGCTCCCGCCACCGTCACTTCGCCATCACCCGTTACTACCTCCTCCGGATATGCATTCGCCTTTCGGAGTCGGTGGTCTCTTAAGAATGCCACTCCCAGGAAGCTTACCACCGCTGGCTCATCCTTCAGTTCCTCCGGCGCCACTTTTCGCGCGACCAAACCATCACGACCATAGGTTTAGGATGGAGCAACTTGTATCAGAGCAATTTCGCCACCATGGGATCAATTTGGCTGCGGCCGCGGCAGCAGTAGCGGCCAACTCCCTCCCACCTCACCAACCGTTCCCATCACCGGCAGACCGGCCACCCGTCATACCGACGTCGGTCTCCTCTCGGGACAGAGTACCTCCAGTATCACAACCACTATCACTTGAACCCCAGCTGGATTTTTACTCGCAGCGCTTGCGGCAACTGGCCGGTACGACCAGTCCAGGGGCGGCCACAGGCAATTCGAGCTCTCCTAGCCCCAGGAAGCATTCGCCGCCGTTCGCTTCCCCGTCGCCCTCCCGAGTCGGTCAGACTCCACCGGTGGGCGCCGGACCCGGGACGGTGGACGCGCCCCGCGACGCTTCGAGGCCCCATAGCTCGACGTCGCCGGAGCGCCGCGCGGAGCCGCCGATCGCGGACGCGCCTCCAGATCGCCCGTCTTCGACTCCGTCTGCAAAACGCAATAATGACGAGGCTGTACATTCCTGTGAGTTCTGCGGAAAGAAGTTCCGCTTCGAGAATAATTTAATGGTGCATCGCCGCACACATACCGGCGAAAAACCGTACAAATGTAGTGAATGCGACGAAGCGTTCGAGAAAGTTTCCAAATTAAAAAGGCACATGAAAGTGCATAGAGGTACTGATGCCAATACGGAAGATGGAGAATCTGGCGGTGACACCGGTGAGGATGACTCAGATGAAGATCTCGAAGACGAGGAGTTAGATGGTGAGGATGAAGAAGATAATGAGGATGGCGAAGACGTTGAGGAAGCTGAGGACTTAACTGTATCAAATAGCAGTGCTCCTTCCGCACCACCCCGAAAACAATCTCTTCCTCTTCCCGCTCATCCCCCTTCCGCTTCCGTTGTTGGTGAACTAATGGATAAATTCGGTTTATCAAACATTGCTCAATACAGCGAAGCTTTCAAACAGGCATTACAGGAATCGGGAAACTCGCTTAAATGGCAACTGGCAAAGGACCGTGACAATAACAATGGTCCTTCCAGCGATAAGCCAAACGGCATGCCCCCCACTGCTGCATTACGGCTAAAGGAAGAATTCGCAAAGATGCCGCCGCAACCACACCCTTTGTTTAATCCTTTTGAAAATCCGTTTGAAGCTTCCAAGCGGATGAAGTTAGATATGGACCGAGGTGAGGGTTGGTGGCTGCCAACGTTACACGCGCAACGACCACCAGAAAATATTTTCGATGGCCTCAAAAACACCAGCAACGGTCTCTTACAAAACCCTCTCTTGAAGTCGAAAGAAGGACGACGAAATGACACTTGCGAATACTGCGGGAAGGTATTTAAGAACTGCTCAAATCTGACAGTCCACAGGCGATCTCATACTGGTGAAAAACCCTATAAGTGTGAATTATGTTCGTATGCGTGCGCTCAGAGCTCCAAGTTGACCAGGCACATGAAGACGCACGGTCGTTTGGGAAAGGACGTGTATCGCTGCCGGTTTTGTGAGATGCCCTTCTCAGTACCGTCAACACTCGAGAAGCACATGCGTAAGTGCGTCGTGAATCAGAGTAACGGTGCAGCGTTAGCTTTGTCCGACGACTCGAACGCGTGTCGAGAAGAGGCCTCGTGACTCTACCCGTGGGGCGGTCTCCGCCTACCGCCGCCTGCGCCGCCCAGCCAGATATTTTAGGCCTAAAATCGTTGCGTTTCTCATCGCTTGAATCACACTAACGTTCTAGTCTTAAGAATTGAATTGGTTGGCGAATGATTGCAATATTAGCCCGAGAGCTTCCGCACCGAAGGGCATTAACTTTATTTATATCTTAAGTGACATATCGTATAGGCCTGAGCTGAACCAGTGTTGAGCAGTTCCCGTTGCATTGTTAATGTTAGTTTGCGAATTATGTTTTTATTTTGAGGCTGTACTGTTCATTTTCAATGATCTTTAAATGTTACATTCGATTGATCTTTGTTTGACATGTTTTAATTTATAGAAAATGTGGAAACCAATGCCAAAGTTAAGCTATGTTGATTTAATGTATGGTTTAGTTGTAAGCTGTATAGTGTCAATTATGAATAGATTTTTCCAGTATTTTCTTAGGATCTTCATAGTTCGGTAGCATGTACGTGTTTGGGAGTAAGTTGTTTGGTATTTTTCGGGTTTACTGTACAATAATAAGCAAATGTTTCCTATCTTAGTTAAGACCTTGTAAATAGTAGCTATAAGTATGATATGTAAATCGAGTACCTATTGATGTTCATATTTATAGAAGACAAGATGTTTCGGAAATTATAGAAAATAAATAAACGAAATTTGGAAAATACGGTGAGTTTCCTGTAATCGATATTTTAAGTATTGTAGAAAGCAAAATTGGAATCGATTTTAAGTGTACGTGTTATAGTAATTGCGTAAATCTAAATTTAATTAGTGTTTAAATTAATCAAAATGAATCTATGGGAGAAGCATTAGACCTTAGTTTCGTGTTCGAGTCGAGCCGACGAGAGCTAGTTTCTTTGTTAAGACTGACAAAATAATTCCAGTTTTGTTTTTAAAGACGTTTCGTGATTTATGGAACCTTTCACTCGTACCTAAATTAGTCCAAGTGTGAAATCTTTCAGTATACGTACTTAATGTAAATTATGATAGAATTTATATTAGATAAATATGTAAGGAAATTATAGCAGGGTTTTGTCTCCAGTCGTAATGTCTATGGTATTCAAATTGCTTAAGGCCTCTTCAGTCTACTTGGTTGATGTTTATGATCTTATTTGTTAAGATTTGAATCAAACCTTGTCTGGACAGGTCTTAGGCATGTAATTATTTTCTGTTTCCCCATACATTCAGTCAAATTGTCATTTCTGTCACTTAGGTACACTGTTAGAATCTGTTTGCATTTCCTTTTAGTCTTCATAAAAAATATTTTTAAAAGTCAGTCAATAAACCTTTTCTGTAGCGAATTCAATAATGTTTTCTAATAAAGCTTTATTTACTGACTGTATCACATAGGTATATGGAGCTTGTATTATTTCGTTTTTTGAAACCGGCAATTTTTCAAACCTCAAATTAACAACACACATCAAGCTCATACGATAAAATCCTGAAAAATTTACGGTTTTAAAATACAATACAAAATCGATTGCATGGATTTTATGAAAACACCACTGTATTGAATTTCCTTGATATGAATGACATACGGAGACAAAATAGTAAAACAAAAAACACTAAGACAAATTTTATTGTGTAACGACGTGAAATATGAACTGTTTTTATTATATTTCATTTTTATTATTTTTATTTCAATAAATATCCACGATTTGTTAATCAACTTCTCTGTTTTCTTTCAGACCCCTTAATTTTAACTATAGGTACCAATCACAATGAGCCTCATTCGATCTAAAAACCGAGATCTATCCAACCCAGATCCAACCACGCTTTGTATCGTTTCATTCAAATATGAGTAAGTACTTAGGCAAGATCTCTCAAATGTGACTTTCTACTATCTCGGTTTCTTACGGTGTCAAAGTGATTTTTATTTCATCGGGTTTGAATCCTGGTAAGGGCATTTATTGTACATATTAATCACGAATGTTCGTGAGTTATGTATCTAACTAAGTATGTCACCTAGAACCAGGGATCGGAACCGGCTTTTTGCAAAAACTTCGAAATAACCATATATTTCGAATTATTTTATACTCCAAATGTAGGACTCAGTTGTGTTTTTAGGCAACGACTTCGTATTATTAGATTGCCCAATTAGAAATGAAATAATTAACAAGGAACGAAAAAATACCGGGTTCGTTCCCGTACAAAAAATACCGGTATCTGATCCCTGCCTATTAGAACCCATTTGGTTTGCTAACTTTGGGACTATTACGGCCGATCTCCCCTTGTAAGATTACAATATTATTTTATACAATACGAGCAAAGACCAGAAAGTTGAATTTTCCAGACAAAGTAAAAATAATTATAATATATGATCCTGTTCCTTTAAATATCCTAAAACAGTTGTAGAATAAACATATTGTGAACAGATTTTCCCTTCGAATAAAAAACGGACCCTGGAACTAACAAAAGTGTAGGTGGGGCCATTTTATATAGTTTTACACTGCGCTTTTTAATAGGGAATCTTAATGTTAATTATACTCAGAATCCCGAGCTCTTTCGATCCAAATTGGAGCAAAAAAGTGTACCAACATATCCATACATTTTTCTATCTTCCCATTCCGTTAACGTCATACAAAGTCTAGATGAAAAATGGTAACAGAATTAAATAATAATTAAGGGACACTTTTTTTCCAACTAGGATCGAAAGAGCACGTAAGAAATATCATAAAAAAGTCCAAATTAAAAAAAAGCTTAATATACAACTTGAAATAAAAAACCCGTAGCCGAGCAATCTCAGCCGCAAGGCGTGCGGTACGATTTTGAAGCATAGATTATCAACAGAAGGCGACTATTTTTTACAAACTTTTATTTAGGTCAAAATTGCTGACAGTACTATGATAGGGTCAAAATTTGCAATATATTTCAATTATTCCTGGCCGTCTATCGGACTAAGGTATACTCAGAAAAGACCGGTGATGATGCAGTAGGTATTATGATGACATCGAGCTGATTCTGATGATGGATACCGAAGGTACAGCGGGGGAAGGGGCAGGTATAAAACAACAACAACGCAACGTCGTTTTGTGTTTTCTTTTATATTATGTATTGTTTGTGCTTACGAATAAATTATATTCTATTCTATTCTATTAAGGGCCGATACAGTCTGACTGCAACCGGGTGACTGCAAATTGTATGGAAACTGCACGCCAACTGCAACGTCAGCGTGCAGGTCTTACAAGTTCTAAGAGGAAAGTGAAAGAAGTCACGTGACCAAATCTCCAAACAAACGTAGTCCTTATTACCCTCTAGCATTAAAGAAAATATTTTACGCAATTTGTATATACCAGATGTGCCTTTTAGTTTGATTTTTATTTTCGATTTTTTTTTAAATTTGTACGAAATTAGTTCCGGCTCCTAATAATAATAAAAAAAGAAACAAAGGGGCTTATCTACGGTTAAAACACAAATAAAAAAAAACCATTTATTTCGTTAAATAGTACAACATAACACTCTCATGGTTAGGACTTCCTAGTAAGTATGTATAATAGGTGTGCCTGGCCTGAGGAACATTCTTTCAGGAGCTTGTTCTTTCAATAAAACTATATTTTTTTGGAAAATTTATTTAGGTTATGTTGAATAATACTCGTACGTGTTTATTAGCCAAAATTCTATGAAGTGGAACTTGAGTAACACAATAACTTAAATAATAGGTAGATAGGTACATACCTACACAAATATAGGTACATTGAATTTTTTTTACTTTAGTCGATTGAAAAGATTATTTTACTGTAAAACTATCAAAAAACACGAATAGCCTCATTCAGCAATTTGAAAAGTCTAAGACAAGACATTCAACGGAGCTTGAAACTTGGGGTTACTTGCGCCATCTACCGTCGAGTAGCGGAAACTAGCGGAGGGTTGAAACTTGTTGGAAAAGTTTTAGCGCGTGGTCCAAAGTAAAACGCGACTTGCCAGATAATAATTATAATAATTTATTCATTCATTTGGTATAAGTATACATAGTTTGCGTTTTTAATTTATTCAATAAACTTTTCTCTTTACATCAATTGTATGTATCTCTGTTGCGCCCTGCCAAGAATGCCGTTTGGCATTAAGTCTGTTATTTGCTCATTGTTACAATAGTAATGTAGTATACATAAATAAATAAATATAATATATAGAACACCTATTAGGAAAGGTTAAAGAGTTTTAATTCATAATAATTTATTAACATATCGTTATATTTCTATATTTTCATTTAAAATGCAGTTTTATTTATTATGTAGGTATGTGAGATATTTACATTCATAATGTAATTGTATTAATTTAAAAATTTAAAGTTACATTATCTAGGTAATTATTACTTGTGTTTTTTATTTCCTTTTTCTTTGTTCAGTTAAATAACAATGAAAGCTTTACCTACCCTTTTGTTTCAAATTATTTCAATGGAATTCATAATAAAACAAGGATCAAAGTTTTAGGAAATGTTCCTAGGTCGATAGTTTTAGTGGTAGATATTTTCTCAAACTTCTTCTAATTTGTTTTAATAGAATTAAATCTTATAAGATTTCAAGGTTCAAACTTTAAAGCACATCGATTGGTGACCAATTAGTACAATCAGATTCCTGTAGATGGCAGAATTAATACATTGTCTATTGCATACTAGATGTCGCTAGTATGGAAGTTGAAGTTGTCTTAGAAGAACAAGATTGCAATAAAACAGCAATAAGTATATTTTAAGGAATTTGGTAAAAATAATAGATAAAATAAATAATTGATATAGCTGGTCAACCAGATTTTGACAGTAGAAAAAGGCGGCAAATTTGAAAAATGTAGGCGCGAAAGGATATCGTCCCATAGAAAATTTGAATTTCGTGCCTTTTTTTACTGACAAGATTTGGTTGACCAGCTATATTCTTTATGATAATAATGATCTGCACTATTGCCAACAAAACCAAAAGGATGGGTATTAATATGATCTTAGCAAGTGTTTGTGTAGGTACGTATTCTTAATACCTATTATGTTAAAGAAATGTATTATAACACCCCTGGAGTTGCAGGTGTTCATAGGCTACGATGACCGCTTACGATGAGATGGGCTATATGCTTGATATAGTATGTTCTATAATATTTAATATTGCAGGCATTTTAGGTCAAACAGAAGTTCTTGTATCTCTATTTATTTTTAATGCAAATTTTATTCAAAACTAGAACTAGTTTTATTCCCTTCCTCAATCCCCGTAGACTGTGATGTTAAGTACTTCATAAGTTCATAGTGCTCCACAATTCCCCATCCATTTCAGACTCATCAGTATAAGAGTGATATACAATCAATACAATCATCCATAATTATAAGAGACTTGCTTCTGCCCGCGACTTCGTCTGCTAGATGATGATGATTGATAAAAACTATCCTATGTCCTTCCCCGGGCCTCAAATTATCTCCATACCAAAGTCCAACTAAATCGGTTCAGCGGTTTAAGAGGTAACATACAAAGCAGACCGTATTAGAGTGTGGGTTTCGAGTTCGAGGTCTTATTTAAACTGGTTTGTTTCGAATGCTATAGTTCGTTTTTTTTAGCATAAGTAATAAGGTAAACAATCTTGATGTGTCTTTTAATTGAAAAACACATTAAACACTTTACACAAGTAAGTTACGGCAAATATGTAACAATTATGAATCTAATACGATCATTTATATTCTCCTGCTTTCATAAGTAATAGTTACTGATTTTTAAAAAGCGTTTTTCAATTAAAAGACATGTCAAGATCGCTTACCTTCTTTCAAGTTCATTCTAATGCTAAAAAAAAACGAACTATAGGTAAGCATGAGAAATATCAACCCTGACCACCGACGGGCTTTTTCTACGTTCATAATGGCGTATCAGTCCTGTTTTGTTAGTGAATTTAACTACTTTTTTGTTACAAAGCGGCACTGAGCAACTCAGTAAGCATGCCTTTTGGTTTTATTATCGCGGTGCATTGCAGTTTGAATAACTTGAAGTAACTCTGGAACAGTCTAGTAGTCGACACGAAGTATTTCTATGAACAATTAGGGTACATTCGGGTAATTCTTAGTACTTAAAAATGTCGTCTAATTTCGAAAAACACCTATAATTCCATCATATTAGAGTTCATATTTATATTACCCGATTCCGACGTCTTTACTTAGATGTCTCTACATCGGAGTGGTTCACACACATTTTATTGTATGCTTAACTCGTTCGTGTCTTTCCTATAAACATCGCAAAAAGCTATTTTTTACGCTGCACCCGGGGCGGGATACCTAATTTTTTTCGGTACTTTAGACTCAAATAAGGAAAACTTCATATAGGTACTTAAGTAGGTATATACCCGAAGTACTTACCCGAATCGTTAACTTTTATTGTATTGTCCACAGAAGTGACCTTTTTCTGTAAAGAAGTAATTGACTGTCATAAATCGTAATTTACATACTTGTTTTAACTTACCTTTTATTTTTTTACCGCTCAGTGATCTTTAAATTACAACGTATAGAAATTAAAACCTAAAATTTTTAGTAGGTAGGTAAGTATGTGCTACTTGAGTGTGTGAGGAACGAGCTAATACGACAGATAATAATGTATTTCCTAACATCAAAGTAAACATAATCTCATTATAAACACCACGCCGCCCTTTAATTCCTCATACGGCAAAAATCCAACAAGAATATTAACCCCTCAAAAGCCCGAGGGAAATTCCAGTTGGACATAAACACCCTATCGTCCGATAAGACCCGATAACCCATGTGCGGGTGACCAATGGGCATTGGGCATTGGACAGTAAGAGCCACGCCCCGCTGGACAACGGGCAGTGGGGGCCATTTGGGGTTGAATTAGTTTTTAATATTTGAAGTGTATTAGTGAAAGCGCTATTGATTTTTGTGTTTAGTTCGGAAAGTTTTAATCGATAGGTAAGGGTTAGGTAAGTGCATCAATAGGTGTTTAATAAAACACTATTAAATGTGTGTTTTAATAATTTATTACATTTTTAGATTGTTACCAAATAGAAATACATAGTAGATAATGAAAAAAAAAAATTAAAAAAGTACTATATTATTTAAAAGGTACCCTTTTTCGCGTTATATATATATGAGACGTATATAGATTTTAGGAAAGAGTTGTTCATAGGTAATAATTATAGGTAACTAAGTATTACAATATCGTCGAGTGACAATACGTTTGTGCCATACGCCACTTACATTGGTTTACAAGAGAGCGAAAGGAAGCTATAATTTTTTTTTTACGAATAGTTTTACATTTAAGAAATATTGAACTTATTTATCATTTAGGCACATATGTGTACTATTTATAGTACCATACAAATATTGTGAATATAGTGGTAATAACGAAATAAAAGGATTTTTATTATTTCCATATCCGTTTTTGATCAGTAAATGTTAATCGTACAATGTATGATATGACACACTTTTGTGGTAATTTTCTGTTAACATAGTGTATTATCCTATAGTAAAATATGGATATGGCACAAACGTATTCTCAGCCGGCGATATGTATTATGTAACTATAAAATTCTCTTGATCAAATTCGCGATATTAAAATAATATCTTGCTGGAAACATTTATTGAACAATATATCTACAGATTCCTACCCGAAACTTTGTTAACAAGCTTTAAAAACGTTGCAAAATTATTATTATTATTTTATGGTAAAATCTATTGCATCGATGCATTATAATAAATTTTGACCATCTGCTATTTTAACAATGCAGCTTTTGCGAATGGTTTTTGCAACATTACAAGGGTTGTTACAAAAAAACCTGTTTTATATTTGCATTCATAACTTTCACATGGGCACCGGTTTTCAAATAAATCCAAGTAGACTATTCAAAAATTATATATTGGTTTATTACGTACCTACTGACTCTCATTTTTCACCAACTGAACAAACATTGTCTGTAGGTGTGCAAAACTAAACGGTTATATATGAATGCTTATTATTAAATTAAAGTGCATACTCCAAAAATACTATAAGCATAGTTATTAAGTTTTGCCGTAATCATTTAAGTACATAAATACGATAGGTATACCTAAATAAGGAAATAAGACAATTTACATTGAGCATAATATTTTTTTCCAATACTTATCAGTTTAATCATAATAATCATAATCATAATAAATTGGTATCAAACTGTACACGAGCACGTACCTACTAAATAAATATGATCTTAAAATAAATTATTAGACCTACTTTAGGTAGGTGCTTACCTAGGTACTGTTATGGTAACTTCTTAATAAAATTATTCCTCAAACGACGGTCAGTATACTCAGTATCAAATACAAAAAATAAAACTAATATACTCGTAAGCATTAATTTTGAGAATAATAAAATTATGTATTTGTCTAACAAATCAGTAACCCGTACAAAATGCTCAACATTTAAGTATGACACATAATTCCAAACAAATAACTTATCGACACATCAACACTAACCATAAAAATAACACGAGACACATGTTTCACAAATACAGTATTATTATGAGAAAATAGCGTTTTAGGGCACGCGTTTACAGAAAACGGGAATGGGTCGCTGGGGTCAGCAGGGGCGCAGGGAAAGGGTTGAGCCCCAACTGGCCATGTGGCAGCGCGTGGGTTGAGCGGGTACCTATCTACTTTGGTAGATACTTTTATTTAATAATTATGCTTTTTTGTAAAATCGTATAGGCATTTGTGAGAGTGTTGTATAACGATGCGGTGTTCTTCTTGCCTTATATTACTTTATACATTTTTGTACCTGAATTTTTTATATTTTTTTAAGAGATAGGTGACAGTTTACAAATGGTTGTTGAATAAGTACTTAAGCTTTTAAAGATACAAATTATGTTACTATAAACTTTAGATAACGATTAAAAAAGACGGTTTTTAATTCGTAGCCACTGGTTAGAGCGAAGAAGCAACAATGGCAAGCGCTTATTTTGTCTTTTTACATTCGTTGAGTTACAGACCATTCTAGCCTGAAAGAAATATCACTATTGTGAATATTTATTGCATTTTCTTACTTTGTAAGTACTAGGGTCAGACAGTATTTGAGCTTAGTTTGAGCGTTAGTTCAGACATTCGCTCCACGCCGCAGTAATTGCCGGTGCAAATGAGACGCGTCACGCAGCCACCGCGCCTGGACCGCCGCACCTTACACTGAAAAGCGTCGTTTACGTTACAAAACGAGGCCAAACTGTAAACTGTTGGCCTATCTGTCAGCTACGATCGCATATATTATATCGCATCCCGCTGAAAAAAATGCTGTTAAAATAATAACCTCTTTGTGAATTTGACAATTTACGTCCAAGGCGGACGGATAAACTAAAGGGAAGTGTCCATGTGTCGGCGACCTGACTTGATCGATGTTTTTCTAGCTTAAGACATCTAATATAAAATGTGATTTTTACACTTAGAAACGAGACGAGTTGTAAGCTTTAGCATAGATCATCGTAAACAGTAAAAAATATATAATTATGAAACCATTCTAGACAAACTATAAAGTCAAACAACCGTCTTCCATAAATATAATTTTTTGCTATTGAGTTTGTATTGAGTTCAGTATTAGGTACCTAAACCAGCTCCATCTTAATGATAATGAGTAGATATCCCTACCACGTCAACTGTGCGCCGCACTTTACAACAAAATGTCTCCCTTTCACCTTCTGCTTTCGCTTGGGTAATCTTATTTCCGCGCTATTCAAAGGATCATCATCTCATTAGCCATAGAGCTAAGGTCCAAACTCCTGAGGCAGATTTGGGGGACTTAAAATGTATTACCTTTTATTGTGATCCTCAACACGGATTAAGAGAGAGCGTGGTTTTGAATTTTGATTCGGATTGTAGCACTCATCTTGACCAGTTGAGAATGAGCTCTCACGTCTTATTGGTCACCTTGTTTCTAAATGCTTGTCAAAGTTTCGGCGGGAATAGAGAGATCAAATTACGCAGGTTATTCTGTAACTATGCGCACCTATTTTGCCTATTGCTTTGATTACATTCTACAGAATGGTTTTTAATGAAGATTTTGAATGTTTGAGGCGTGGTTAAGAACACTTTGGAACCTTTGTGGCGAATCTCTTGAATAACATTGAGTCCAGTTTTGTGAAGCAATTTAGTAATATAAGAACTGTAGGTACCGTAAAACGGGGTGAGTAGGCTTCGCGGGGAGAGGTGGGTTATGAATGGGGAGAGAAGGTTTGAGAGGGGGGTGAGAAGGGATTTTAAGGCTACTGCTACAAAAATAATGTATTCCAATTTAAAATGGAGCTATAGTAATACGCATAATAAAAAAAAAACGATCCAACAATCTTCCAAAATCACCTTTGTATGAAAACCCCTCTCACCCCAAATACGAGGCACTACGGGGTGAGGTGGGTTTTCCTCTTTATCGTCAAAGTTATGAAATGGAACTACCCAAAATAAAATAAAAAGTAAAACATAAACGTCCGGACTCCGGAACACTTATTATATACACCATTCAGTTTTCATATGTAAAAATAAAATGTTATCGAGGTTTGAATTTCAGTTTTGACCCTACTCACCCCATTTTAGCGTATTAAATGTCACAATGTTTAGGTTTTTTTTGTTTTTTAATAAGCACGTACACTACAAGCTACTAAAAGTGTCGTTACTGATAAGAACTGAATTAGAGATGCAAAAATACGCAGGTGTCTGTAATTTCCTTACACCTTCCACTTTTTTTCTGTTACTAGACTAATCTAGAATACCTAATCAATACCTAAGTATGACGCTGACTTTAATACTATACTACTAATCTGTACGTCGGAATCAAAAAGCATATTATGTAGTAAACAACATCGGTGACGCACAAAAAAATCTGAATTAAAATGAATTCTTACTTTCCGTCAACATGCAGTTAATCTTAACTTTCTAAACCGCTACCTACCTCGGTCCTACACATTAGTATTTCATCCACCCATACAAAGGTAGACACCCCCGGGGTAAATAACAAAGAAATATATAGCACAAAAGGTTCCGGGAGGGAATGTGGACAATTTTACACGAGTATTTAGAACCCCACTGTCCAACGGTCTCGGAAAATGGCTGAGTTAGAGCTGCCCTCATTTTATCGATGGACTTCCTTTGTATTTTTTTATTTAAACTTGCATATATTTTGTAACTGTTCAAATTCAGTTACAATTTTAAATAGTTTTTTTTAACATAAAACTTATTTTATAAACGACGACACAGAAACATGACTATTAAACATCCCATTTAACATAAAACTTATTTTATAAACGATGACACAGAAACAAGTCTATAAAAATCCCACTGACCGGCAGCTCAGCGACAGTTTGGTTTGACTGATCTGAATTTTACTTTATTTTACATTTGACTTTGTTTTTATTTTAATACTTACCTGTATTTATCTGGATTTTCCATCATGCGTGATACTTACTTGCGACATAGAGAAAAAAATACATAGAGTTCTCACTCCATACATCAGTTTTAGTACCAAAAAGACTATTAGCATCTAGCATCGAGTAGCAGTACTGATAGTTCCGCTACTCGATGCTAGATGTAGACACTGAAATTAATAGTCTAACTTATGTATGGAGTGAGCAGTCTATGTATTTTTTTCTCTATGCTTGCGATTACTACTTCATACTTTTAAATAATATTTACTTAAGTCAAAGAAAACTTTCAAATATATTTTGTGGATGTTTCCGTGTCAATAAACAAATACCCTAATACTATCTCACGGTCACGGAAAATTGTCGACATAGTGCAACCTGCCTGCCATATCGATGTAGAAATTGGTTTCTTAATAGAGTACCTTAAACAACTTTCTTGAGTTACCTATACAATCTTTATCATTTGCTAAGCAAAATTATTTAAGAGCCAGTAAGCTACCCTCACCCGAATATTGAATAGCGAATAAGTTTTATCGACACCACAACTATCGATAAACTTCCAACTCGAGACACCATCATCAACACCGCATTCGGAAAATCTACACTTAACCGAAGAGCCAGCCCACCCATTTATCCTTACACTCGTCCTGGGGGGAGGGGGGCTGACTAATTCGGGGGGGGGGGGGCAAAGGGCAACGCAAGCTAAGCGATGTAGCTCTTATTGCCCCTTTGTGAGATTTTTGTACGATTTACACATTTGTTTTGAACTTTGATTAAGGAAGTGTTATAATTAAAAAAAGAGTTTGTTTTCGTAGTAATAGGTATATATCATAATAAGGTATCGTAACAAATCTTTTTACCTACCTACTTTGCTATTGCTAAAATAATTATAACGATAGATAAGTGCATAAATAAATACACAAATAATCACTTTATATAAAATAAAATAAATCAAACCTGGGTAAGGCTAGATAATAATAGAAAACACAATTTCCAACAGAAAAACTGACTTCAAAATAATAAAGACTAGTTTTTTTTTACAAATGGCCACGGACATTCAAGATTATAATTTTCTGCAGGCTACCAATTTTCACAACGTTAGTGACCTAATACCTTCCTTATAAATATGTATAATCATTTAAGTAGACGAACCAAAGTTAACCCAACACCCTCTGTTTTTAACCGCCAAAGGTCCACGGCTCTCTCAAAGTAAGGTTCGAAATAAATTACAATCAGCCTTCATACATACCCCCCTCCCCCCAGTAGGAGGGGGTTCCGGGCCATCAGTTTGG
Source organism: Cydia amplana (assembly GCF_948474715.1). Lineage (NCBI taxonomy): Eukaryota > Metazoa > Arthropoda > Insecta > Lepidoptera > Tortricidae > Cydia > Cydia amplana. Next base: position 7,503,571 of record NC_086081.1, read on the forward strand.
CCACGGCAATTCAGATGATGAATTAATCCACCAAATGTGACGGTATCACTTAGCCCTAATGTACGGGTATAATGTTACCCGAAAATTTCGCCCAACCGGCCCTTTAAAATCCCGGTTTAATGTTGTCTTTTGTTTTCTTTATGTGGCACGTTGTGCATTGTTTTGGTTTAGTTTGAGCCGGATTTTTCGGGGCAATTAAGATACTTGGGGTATCTACCGACCAATGTACAACAATACCTTGCAAATAATTTCTAAAATACATACATAATTTCAAATTGAATTTAGATGAAAAGTCTGTTTCTAGGTATAATATAAAAAAAATTAAAATGTATTATTTTATAGGTACAGTATACAAATCCAAGATTTACGTTAATAAAAACATTTTTTAACTTTCCTTGATTCACTTATGGACAAATACATACCTATAAAAATTCACACAAAATAACAGAAAATAATATTTTATTCGTTTTTGAAATTCTGATACAGTAATAGGTAACTAGGTTTAACCAAATGATGCGTGCTAATAACATTAACTTTAAGTAACTTATACAGATAACATGTCTAATTATGCTCAAATTATATGTTTCCCTAACAAACAGCAAAAATCGCTAAAACAGAGCATCTCAATCGCGGCACAGTAACAGTGAAGTGTTCAGAATAAAGGTGTTGTTTTAATTACATTATCAGCGCGGCACACGCGTGGGGGTGGACCCTACTCACGGCCTGAAAGACATTCAAATAATAGTCTTTGGAGAAAAGTGGGATGTGAGGGCGGTAGCGATAGGAACTGGTATTTTGGGAAGTTGTTAGTTGGGTAAGTAAATTTAAAAGTTTCATCATTTTAGACAAGTAATTAACAAAATATAAAACTATATTTGCGTAGTTAAAATTACTGTTTAATTATTAACAAAACAACAAATTTGCAACTAAAATGATCAATAACTTTTACTACGCTGTGCCGTTCGTAGCGTGCCGTGGTTCGTAGCAAGTAGTAGCTACGAGAGCTACGGACAAAATACTGTAAAAGACTTGACATTTTGATACTTTCTTAAAATTAAATAATTTATTATGTACCTATTATATTTATATTAATTTCTATGTTGTTAATTTATTTATTAGACAATAAAATATAGGTACCTACCTACAAATCTGCCACTTCAATTTAAATATAATATTTTATTACTCAACAAAACTTTCAAGTAAAACAAGTATTTTATTACATCAAAATACTTGTCCTTACCAGTATTTCGCACCAGAACACCGCCCAACAAGTATTTCGTACGCTCAACCCTTTCACACAAATGTCGGGGACGCAAAGGAAGTTTTGATTGCGCCGACTGTCACGGTCGACGTGCCCGATGAATTGGTACCTTCGCGAGTTCTGGACACTTTTAATAATGTACCCGACTGTACGTACCCACTTAGTGTCGGGGTATTGATGGGCGCACATTGTTTTGCTAATGATACCTATCTATCAATTATAAATATTATTATCTAACTGAGTGATATTCTGTGTTTTAAAAATCATAACTTAAGCAAAAGGATGAATTTTTAAAACACTTTCCAAGCTACTTTTCATTCGAAACTTCGCAAAAAAAAATGCGGTAACAGATTACCTATACGAAAATTATTTTAAGAAAAGTTTTTATTTTAAACAGAGCAATGTGTTATTGAACACAGTCATATAATAGGTACTTAATATTTAGGTCGTCTATTCACAATACAGCACGCAAAAAGTATTCCAACATCATGATGCGGTCAAACTTAGCAATAATTAACAGAATAAGGAAATTTAAAATTTATAATATTCCACAGAATCACCTTACAAAAGCACTTCATCAACGTTCACGCACACAAGTTCACTCACACACCCACAAAAGTAGGGGTCGCGTTGACCAATCGCATGCATTTAACCCTTTTATGAGGATTAGGCGAGCATTGTTTCAAATCTCCGAGTTTCCCAACGTCTGAATTCGGAGCGGCCGCCATTTTGTTCATTTAAAATGGACGCTGTAACAATGAGTCGCCATTGTGCCCGGATTGAACGAATGTAGCCATTGTTTTAGTTTTCTAATGCTTGCATTTTTTATTTCGCAGTATCTTTCATTCGTGTTTGCATTAATCTGTAAATTTTTGACGCAGTATTTAACGGTAAGTGAAGGTGTTCTTTTTTTCCTTTAACGAGTTGACTACATAAAAACGCTGTTGCTTTAAGCGTATTTAGAGCATATATTTTTAATTTATCGGCTGAGAATATGAAAATAGCCGTAGAAGGTGCATATGATTTTATATTTTCATTTCAAATTGTAGTAAATTCTGTACAATCATACTTATTGCTTTAATTTATTGTCTATTATATTTATAAATGTTTAATGGTATGTATTTTTCATGTCCCTAAAATTAATATTATAAGCTTTGAGGAACAGTAAAAGATGATACTCGTACTTTTTTGTATATTTAATCTAAAACTTTCTAAAAAAATCTACGTTCACTACATTGTACCCAAATTACTTACCTTTCACCATTTAATTTCATTATATTACATTATTATAAAACCCTAAATACAAACCAGAAATTCTAGTTCTCATTGTCACCTTTCAAAGCGGCCTGGGGTCACATAACTAGATCATTCCATTGAAGCGAACGACCAACTGCGCGGTGGGCCAACAAAAAAAATATTACCCGATTTGGGCCAATATTGTCTAATTTTCGGTAATAAAGTTTTGTCAACACGAGGCGCGATGGGTCGCGAGCAGTGTAGGGTTAAATTTGACAAATTATTACTGACCAGCGTTGATGTTTGGGTTCTTGAATCATCGATCATTATTTTGTTTATGGTATCAGTTAATTTTGTGTCATGGAAGTATTTAATGTGTTATTTTGAAATTACATTATATTTTATTGATTCTGACCAATGCGGTCAGCAATTTTATTTGATAGTTTGCTTCTGCAATACGGTTTTGGATCAATTTTTTTTTAAATTTTATAGGTATTTTGTGTTTTTAAATATTTCTTAATTTATTTTTAACATTTGTAAATTAATTTAATGACAATAAATGAGCAACTTTCACCTTATTTATTTTGCAGTAAGTAAATTAAAAAATTATCTTAGCCCAATCAAAAATAAAACTACTCGATATTATGTTTAAATAGTTTTGAAATTCGTGTCTTTTTATTTATATTTATTCATCGCAAATTGCGGAAGTTAAAGCAGGCTAAATCGGCCAACAGCTATATAAAACATAAACGTAGCTCGTAGCACTTAAAAGAAAATCACTACATAGTATAAAACAAAGTCGCTTCCCGCTGTCTGTCTACTGAGGCTGAGGACTACTTGACAGACAAACATGCATGGTCCAAACCAGAAACTAATAAAAACTAGTAGCAGTTAAAAACATTGTATTATATATAGAGTTATTAGGTGACACAGCTCAGTTAAGAAAGCACATCAAATATTTTATGTTGGTAATTCATAACAATCAATCAGATTTATATAAGTTTTCCCATTTATTTTTAATAACTTTATTTTCTTTTCCTTTTGTAAGAATTTGATATGTTTTCTGAAAGAGCTACGTATTTGTATGATTCCATGTACATATGTATATTTTTTTTAAATCAAATTTCTATTACACCTTATGTGTATAATTGCATGAATTATACAGGGTGGATTTTCTTTTTGGGTCAGTGAGGGCAGCTACCAGATCCCGTGCTGCTACGAGAAAACGGTCTTAGAAGACCTTCCCTCGATTTCAAATTAATAAAGATTGGCTTTTACAGATTTTGAAAAAAACATACAGGATGCGAGAAAAAGGTCATTTTTGACAAACTTTTTTTTTTGATGCCAATCGATCCCATTCCTATTGAGGATCAAAAGCTTGTATGAAACCAAAAAAAAATTTCCGGCTAGAAAAGCCACAAATCGAGGAAAACTTTTCCCATACAATTTGTATGAAAATGAAAACTTTTATTTTTCATATGCTATTTTTGTATGCAAATCGATTCCATTCCTATCCAGTATCAATAGTTTCCTAGGGGTCAACTTTCGATAATGTACTAAAAAGTCACAAATTAAAAACAAACTTTTTCCATACATTTACTATGGAGAAAACGTGAAATTTAATTCACATTTTTCTATCTGCCCAATCAGTCCTGTTACATTTAAGGATCATAATACTGTATGAAGACATTGCTGTAAGACTGAAGGGCGAGATAGAAAATTGTGAATAAAATGTATTTTTTTTAAAGATGTGTCCCGCCGAGTTTGTTGCCAGTCTTATATTGGGATACCCTCCTCCAATTGATGGGGGATTTAAATCTTCTCGGGGCAGAGGTGTAGGGTTGGAGCCGGTCTACCTAGCTTTATTTGACGTTCATAAGCGCATTGTAATTATGCCTACTTGAATAAACTATCTTTTATCTTATGTGTCTGTTTGTATGATTAGATCTTTAAAACTACGCAACGGATTTAGACACGGTTTTTTTTAATAGATAGAGTGATTCAAGAGGAAGGTTTATGTATAATATGTTAACCCGTGCGAAGCCGGGACGGGTCGCTAGTAAGATTATAAATAACAAAATTACCCATCTTTACTGAAGCGATGACCCATCCCCAAAGACATCTGTGGCCAAAGCATTCGTGTAATGGTCATATTAGTATGGAGATTGGGCTCAGGTGCGGCAAGCTCGGCTCAAAGCAACTATGTATATGACTAGAAAATTACGTCATGCGGGTAGATACTCACTTAGACAAACACCTCATTTATAGGTACATATAAAATCCCACGTAAATAAATATATTTTAGGTAGAAATATTTTATAATGACTTACAATACTTATAAATCAAACTTTCACACTTCAAACACTTTCTTACTTGTGCATAATTTTTTTTTAAATATTATTTTAAATTAATGAATTCGTGATTGGTAGGGGAAGGTAGTCCGTCACTGCAACGCCAGTATTAAAATATTATATTATTTTCTTCTATCGTCATAATTTGTAATTAATATGTATACTGCATGATAACTGTATAAATATCACGACGTACAGTTAACAGAGCCATTAGGTAGACAATCCCAGCATACTGCTAATAGGTTTGCTGACTGTACATAAGTTATAGGTATAACAGAACTTATGTACAGTCAGCCAACCTATTACAGTTATAGGTACACGATAATCAGCATACACAAAATATATACGAAAATGTATTGCTATGATTCTTATGTTTTTCAACGTTTAAGCTAAAACGACATTATATTAGTCGAACTAAGCTAACACAGAGTTATTAAAGTGTCATAATAAACGTCATATTTTTATAGCCATTTTGACGTTTACACATTTGATACTGACACTTTCACACATGCTTGAAGCATTTTCTATCACATTCAACTATGTAGGTAGGACTTTCGCTATAAACAATTGTTACATATGTACACTACATTGTAATTGAGTACATTTACCTACAAGCTCCAGGCTCGGAAGCTGCATTGAAGCCTCCCTTTGAATTTTTATCCCGCTTGCCTTTCATCTCACGTGATGAGAGATGATGTTGATTAGAAATGCGCTCTCGTGCGTACCGATAGCTGTTGTGCATGGATAAAGTAATGTACAAATAATTACAAGTATACTTAGGTTTTCAGTTTAGCTAATATTTTTGGTTTGTTTCTCTTAATACCCGTCTCGCTTAATCGTTTCCAGACGGTTCGATGTAATCATGAGATTACTAGAGTAGGACCAATCGAATTCTGCAAAGATTTGAGCGCAACCAGGCGTGGCTCACTCCGCGATTTCGTCGCTTTGCTACAGGTAGCTAAAAGTACATCCGTTCCACGCCAATTTTGGTGGCTAGCGATAAGCCGCGCGTGGCGCTGTCGCCACCTAGCGGCCATATCTGTGCTGATCGTAACAGACGCGTTTTGTTAGAGAGTGAGTCTTCTGTACCTAGTACTATTATTTATTCTGTGGTGCAACTAACGTGACCGCTGCTGGGCGCTGTTAGTGATTGAAAATAGAGACCTAGGATATCCAAAACATGTCACACGAATTGACTAAAAATACTTCTTCGGTTTGCTGTCTTAAAATATTGTACTAAAATGTAACGATTACGATAATAAAATAATACTTACTTATGTTGCGCCAACGGGTACATTCAGCCCAAAATAAAAGTAGGTAGGTATGTGACAATTATCGCAGCGAAAGGATTTCATAGAACCAAATAGGACTGACTAATTTACTTCAAATTTTATGACGCTTAAACATTTTATTTTTTATTTCAAAATTCCTTAAATTCACATTATAATTAAAAAAAGAATTTTGACACCACATACCTAATAGTTTCAGCGGAACCCCAAACAACTATCATTAGCTAGACCCACTAGTTGTAAGGGCTTAATTAGCGCCAAGAGCAGCCCTAGATTGCCACTTCGCGTCACGTGTTGCCGATGCCAATTACGATCGCTATTGTAGCCTTTTGAAAAAGTGACGCGAGTGACGCCGTGACGCAAATGACGATGTGACGCGACGCAGCACTTGGTGCTGTAGCGTAGCTGAAATGCTTTTGAGTGGGCGTTTCTAGTATTCATCGGGGTTTGTATACTTGTATATTTTAATTGCAGGCCAATACTTAAGTACATGCGATTTTAATAAATTGTATAATATGTATGTTATAAAACATATTTGCAAATGATTGTCCATAAAAATAATAAGCCTTCATGCTCATGGTCCCAAGAAGACCTTGGAGGGTTCTTATAGACCTATAAATTGATGTTGCCATAGTACTTAAAACTTAGCAACATTTAAAAAACTATAATTATTACTAGTATTAACCTAACGATAAACCCCGTAAAGAATTATTGTTATTGCAAAAAATACTTTTGATAAATATATATTTAATTTAATTTAGTCTCAAAATACAAAGTCTATAAATAATGTGTCGAATAATTTGCCACGAAACATTAATAATTACAAATTACAACTAGTATCTTAGGTACCTAATTTACTTTTTTTAGGAATGTGTTTTCATCCCCTTGTAACTATAAAAACAAACCAATGTGACAAAAACATCACCTTGTCATATTTTCAGAAAGCATTATAAAAACAATAAGTACTAAAAAGTCCACAAGGTATTCTTAAAAGAACGGAGATTTGCTTGGCATTTGATTTGCAGAAAGCGTCTGAATATAACATGAGAGCAATCATCGGGAACATTGATCGAAGTATTGTTCCGGCGGTTGTCGATAAAACCACCTATGGTTTTAAGAAGCGAAGCACTTACTGGGACGGTGTTATGCGAGAGTTGACTTTGTGAAAAATGTTGACTAACATTCTTATTATGTAGGTAGAGTTAGACCAAGCGATTTGATAGCCCGGACTTGTTATTTTAAACGTCAAACTTCTATCAAATTACGACGCATGGCAGAGTAATCTTGGTCTAACTCTTACCAAATTCATATTAAGTTACGCGAAATTATATATATACATTTTACGATTTTAAGTTAAAATGTTTTATTTACTATATGAATATTATTTCCAAAATACTGTTGGTTCTGTCATTCTGTGTACCTGTTGAAGTATCTCGAGTTTTAAATAGTTTAAATACATATAACCCTTTTATGATAAACCATACAACATCTAAGTAGTATAATTTATGAATTTAGGTACTTAATATCAAACTTCATTTTAAAAAATGGTGACTTTCCGGCGGGAGGATATTTCGCTCAGCGGCTAAGTCTGGCAATACAGCGGGGAAACGCTGCAAGCGTCCTGTGGACGATGCCCCAGGCAACATTAGGTTTTATTTTGTAATTTATCTTAGAATACTTACTTATATTAATAAAAAAAATGGAAACCATTTCGCTGTATAGCCTGACCAGTAATATATGATAATTGTCAAGAGGGCGCTGTTATTCTCATGTATAGGGTGACATTACAGTGTAGTATGAAAAAATTAGTTCCAGTGAAATTCCGCAACATGGCGCACCCTCAATAGATCCTGGTTCACCTATAGATAGATACCGTTTCAAGATGAAAAACGTCTTCATTATTCTAATTAGCAAAAAAAGGCAAAAAAATACAATTTCGGAGAATTAAATTACATTTTTATCTTTAAGTTTCATCCTTTTAAAAGTTTGCAATCATTCGCAACTTTATTTATTAAAAGTAAAACTAGTATTGTTGAATCCGTATTGCAGACAGCCGTCACCGCCGGAGGCAGGCGGTCGTCATTAAAAGGCTTTTAATTTTTGATGCAGCCCCAACCCATCTGGAATCTGGAACAAATACAAAATATTACAATCTCTATAATACATCAATACATACTTATAAATACAATAGCTAGTCGAACATGTCGAATTAGACATTTTTTAACATCATATAAAATGACAGAGCTTTCTGACAGAATTTCTTGTAAATTATTGATTTGTGTAATCGAACATCATTATAATATATACAGAGTATACTGCAGTATATCGTGTAGATATCTAATACCTTTAAACGAGCAATTCTTGTTTATTTATTTATATATATATTTCGGGGATCTCGGAAACGGCTCTAACGATTTCGATGAAATTTGGTATATAGGGGTTTTCGGGGGCGAAAAATCGATCTAGCTAGGTCTTATCTCTGGGAAAACGCGCATTTCCGAGTTATTATATGTTTTCCGAGCGAAGCTCGGTCACCCGGTCAAGATATTTTTTTTTAAATTGATAATTTTAAGTTCGGAGGAATTTCACCATTTTTTTCCGTGTGCTTTAAACATGGATGGTTTAAAAAAAAGCGGCCAAGTGCGAGTCGGACTCGCCCATGAAGGGTTCCGTATTTAGGCAATTTATGACGTATAAAAAAAAACTACTTACTAGATCTCGTTCAAACCAATTTTCGGTGGAAGTTTACATGGTAATGTACATCATATATTTTTTTTAGTTTTATCATTCTGTTATTTTAGAAGTTACGGGGGGGGGGACACCCATTTTACCACTTTGGAAGTGTCTCTCGCGCAAACTATTCAGTTTAGAAAAAAATGATATTAGAAACCTCAATATCATTTTTGAAGACCTATCCATAGATACCCCACACGTATGGGTTTGATGAAAAAATTTTTTTTGAGTTTCAGTTCGAAGTATGGGGAACCCCAAAAATTTATTGTTTTTTTTTCTATTTTTGTGTGAAAATCTTAATGCGGTTCACAGAATACATCTACTTACCAAGTTTCAACAGTATAGTTCTTATAGTTTCGGAGAAAAGTGGCTGTGACATACGGACGGACAGACAGACGGACAGACGGACAGACGGACAGACAGACAGACATGACGAATCTATAAGGGTTCCGTTTTTTGCCATTTGGCTACGGAACCCTAAAAACAATCGCCATGCCCAAAAAGCATTATATAGACCTTACCGCACGGCATTTTCCTTAATAATATTTAACATCAACAAAACCAAAAAAACGTGTAGGTACCTACACCGTGTATAAAATGCCCCCCGCTTCACGTCCAATTAAATATTTTAAGTCCAAAAATGTTAATACATTGTATCTATGTATTTTTCATACAGTGCTGACAAAATACAGACAACATATAATAATCATATTTTAAAAAGCCTTATACTTGATAAAAGCCTAGTCTTTTCAAATCCAATGAGACGCTTATCACATTAGAGATGCGAGTATATTTTCTCTTTGAAAACCAAGTACGTAAAGGCTTTTGTTGGCTTGCAACAGTGACATGCATTCACTCAGGAATCAGCTCATTACGCTAGGGGCTTCCTTTGGACCATATTTCAATCCTTGATCTAGCGTTTTGTTAAGAAATGCCTCGTTATGTTGTTGAATAAACTAAAAGGGAATGGTTGAGATTATTCTTGTAGCTGGTTATATTTTTTGTAAGAATGAACTAACATTGAGGACACAATGTAGGTATATAAAACATGTACCATAGGTGAAGTTTGTATGTAAGTGTTTTTTAGTAAAATACCTATGTTTTTAATTACAATATTAATACTTATACTTAAAGCAACATTTACCTAATACCTAATACTACATTCACGATCGAGATGAAGGAACAGACAGACAGATTAAAATCAATATATTTGAGATAATACCTACTTCCTTCACGAGTTCTTAAGTTTAATATTTATATATCTTTAACAAATAGATTCCAGTAACTCGTGTCGGGTATGTTCCTTATAACATAATATTTCTAGCTTCGGTTACTTCACATACGGGTAGTTATAGTACCAAATATACCAAACTTCCTTAACCACGTAAGTTAAGTAGGTAACTGAATATTTTTTTACATAAACCCGGTTATGAAATTTATTTATTTTATTACAGTGCATTTTCAACTAATTTAATGCCCGTCGTTTAAAAAACTGCAGCTACGAATCATATCCTTTTATTTTCCAAACAGCTTCAAACTCGAAAGTTAAACTCCAACATAACCTCAAAAGTAAAAAGCGCGGGAAAGCAACCCTAACCACAGATACGACAACAAACAGCCGCTCCCGTTCCGTTAGACGACACTTTGTACCTCGCTTTTTAATTAGCACATTTTTCTTTGTGCGGCCTCGCGCAAATTAGCCTGTGATGTGAGCTCCAAAGACACGCGAGGCGTGCGGTATTGTGCCAGGTTTTTGTACCTGCTTTTTCGTGCATTTGCCGATTACGGTTTTTTAGGGAAAAAGCCAATTGGCGTTCGTGCGTGTAACGACTGTAGGTGTGTTTTAGAAAATATTAAATATGTATAGCTGATCAACCAAATCTTGTCAGTAAAAAAAGGCGCGAAATTCAAATTTTCTATGGGACGCAATCTCTTCGCGCCTACATTTTTCAAATTTGCCGCCTTTTTCTACTGTCAAGATCTGGTTGACCAAGTATACATTCTTAGTTTATTGTTTTTTTTTTCTGTTTACTTAGGATCAATTTCGAAACAAAAGTGTTTAGACTGGCCGGTCATATTAATGTTTACATTTAGATTTTTTTACATAAATACGTTTTTATAAATGACGCATATTACTTAATATTTGTGGATCATTTCATAATGTTTCATTTGGCAAACATAACTACAATTCATCGAAGGAGAAAAAACAGTGGTCATAAACTGTAATTATATATTACATAATATGTATATTTTACTAAATAATGTAAAAATGTCGACACTATAAATGCAAATACGTATATTTAAGGAAACACAAATTCAAAAAATGACATGCTCCCACGTAATGATTTTAAACCAGATTTTTTTACTATTTGTCACACTGTCAATATAAGGAATAAGTAGGTACCTACTTGGTAAATACTGTCCAGTAGTTCCATTTCCTTCTCTTAAATTGTTTAATTTCCCGCAGACGCTTACTTGAATTTCAAAGAAACTCCTCCGTGGTCATCCGTATTAATTTACATAATTTATTAATTTTCACGTAATATCATAATTTTCCCATAATTTATGAAAGTCAAAATTCGTGCCAAAGTGGCACAACAACTGTAACTAACACAAATTAACGAACACTACCCAAAGGAATTCCACATACACAATTTTAAGTTTCATGCGAAGATTAACAAAATCCTAATCACGGGAGATTTGCATTCTCATACCAAAGTTTGCCACCCCTGGCGAGCAGGACAAAAGATTAACGCACCTATATGTTAGAGTGGGATGGGTGTGAAGTGTGAGGGTTGGCAGTACATGGGTCTGACATAATGATGTATTAATTTCTGTCGCGTACTTCCATTGTTTTGGTAGGTATTTTGCTTGACGTATGGTCATTAGGTTTTCATAGTTGTATAAAGGCTGAGTTTGTATGGTGCTGCTGATGGCAAGGTTTGCGTTTAATGGCGGAATAACATCATCTTGATAAATTGAGCTGTGGGAGGGAAGTCATTCTGAGATGGATTGTTTCGGTCACCATTGTAGGCTATATCTGGATACGGATAGGCGGATACGCATATAATTGTACATATTTATGAACAATATATTGTACTTTTATGTCTTTTATAGGTACCCTAACACTTACTGGTTTTTACAAACATGGATCACTCATTGTGCACAAAAGAATAACTAATACTAGTACTAGTGGCTCTGTGAGCTGTAGACCTCGCGAGCACGGCTTAAAACTGAATAAATGTATGGCAAAAATATTTATTAAAATATAGGTATAGTACATGTAATATAAACAAAAAATTAAAAACTACATAAAGCTACAAACAAAAATTAAACGAATACGCTTAACCCGCGTTTGATAAATAAAAAATACGAAATTTTTATTTTATTTCAAAATAAAAAAATAAAATAAAACAACTATACGAAATTTAAGTATAAAAAAAATACAAAAAGTTATGTAGCAGTATACAATTACTGGGGATGGAACCAGGGACCTGCCGATGCAAACAAAAACACTTTGGAAGTGTCTCTCGCGCAAACTATTCAGTTTAGAAAAAAATGATATTAGAAACCTCAATATCCTTTTTGAAGACCTATCCATAGATACCCCACACGTATGGGTTTGATGAAAAAAAAATTTTTGAGTTTCAGTTCGAAGTATGGGGAACCCCAAAAATTTATTGTTTTTTTCTATTTTTGTGTGAAAATCTTAATGCGGTTCACAGAATCCATCTACTTACCAAGTTTCAACAGTATAGTTCTTATAGTTTCGGAGAAAAGTGGCTGTGACATACGGACGGACAGACAGACAGACATGACGAATCTATAAGGGTTCCGTTTTTTGCCATTTGGCTACGGAACCCTAAAAACGAACGTTTGCAAAATACGCCATTATAGTTCTTAAAGCTGACGAAATTTAGCTACTCATTCTCAAGTAAAAACTAAATATCTAAATACCGCCTAAACCAGCGATACAAATTTTCTGAATTTTTGGCCATTTAATCTATAAACATATCTTAAAAAGAAAAAACTCTTATGATACCGATACGACTATTTGTTTAGGCGGGAGCTATCACGACTCCGCCATTTTGAAAAATCTCTGTAATCGGGTCTCTAATACTAGTGTCTAACTATCTAATAAAGAAAATGATAAAGCTATCATTCAAATGTTAAATTGAAATTTTGAAAACTTTTTGACACGCCTGTAGGGCTAAGATGGCCGGCTCTTTATCATTTATCACCATGGCTGTCACGTTCTAACAAATATGTAAGTGCGAAAGTGACGCATAGCATGGCAGCCCTAGTAGCACGGTCGCATTTTTATCATTTGTCACCATGCCTGTCACGTTCTAACAAGTATGTAAGTGCGAAAGTGACGGGCATAGTGATAGTCGATAAAAATGGAACCATGCTGAGACCGCAGGTGATAAAAGCGGCCAAGTGCGAGTCGGACTCGCCCATGAAGGGTTCCGTATTTAGGGGATTTATGACGTATTAAAAAAAAACTACTTACTAGATCTTGTTCAAACTAATTTTCGGTGGAAGTTTGCATGGTAATGTACATCATATATTTTTTTTAGTTTTATCATTCTCTTATTTTTGAAGTTACAGGGGGGGGGACACACATTTTACCACTTTGGAAGTGTCTCTCGCGCAAACTATTAAGTTTAGAAAAAAAGCGGCCAAGTGCGAGTCGGACTCGCCCATGAAGGGTTCCGTATTTAGGCGATTTATGACGTATAAAAAAAAAACTACTTACTAGATCTCGTTCAAACCAATTTTCGGTGGAAGTTTACATGGTAATGTACATCATATATTTTTTTTAGTTTTATCATTCTCTTATTTTAGAAGTTACGGGGGGGGGGGGGGACACACATTTTACCACTTTGGAAGTCTCTCTCGCGCAAACTATTCAGTTTAGAAAAAAATGATATTAGAAACCTCAATATCATTTTTGAAGACCTATCCATAGATACCCCACACGTATGGGTTTGATGAAAAAAAAATTTTTGAGTTTCAGTTCGACGTATGGGGAACCCCAAAAATTTATTGTTTTTTTTTCTATTTTTGTGTGAAAATCTTAATGCGGTTCACAGAATACATCTACTTACCAAGTTTCAACAGTATAGTTCTTATAGTTTCGGAGAAAAGTGGCTGTGACATACGGACGGACAGACAGACGGACAGACAGACAGACATGACGAATCTATAAGGGTTCCGTTTTTTGCCATTTGGCTACGGAGCCCTAAAAATGCGACCTCATGGTATCATAGCTGGTCTGAATAAAGCACTTGAATTAAATAGGTATGGGGATGTGGTACCTGGACAATTTCTTCAAACATTTCCGTTGGTGTTCAATATTATTTTGTAGTTAACATAAATACAATTTACCCGTCATAAATTATTGTTATTTTATAGTACGAATTATAAAGTTCGAGCAGCTAATTTTTATATATTTGCATAGAAAAATAAAAAATATGCTTGTATAAAAATGTTGACAATTCTCTATGGGATTAATCAGATCATTGATTGCGTGTGGTGTAACTCTTAGTAGGTACCTATACCTACCTACATAATTATATAATTGTTTAAAGTGTCCAAATGTAACCTAAAAGCTTCTCCTACCATGCGGACACTTAAAAAAATCTGTCTGTACCTAACGGGTATTTATGGTCATCTTTTTTCTTACATTTATGGAGCTTTCCTATTGCATAAAAATAATAATTCCCCGATGGAAAGTGTGCCATTACGGCTAGATAATATATATATGCTCCATCATTAATTATACAACGTTGAATAATTAAGGACAGCAGTATCGCTATCAAAGCCGATGCCTCGTTAGCGCAACACATTAGCACATTATGTACCTATAGGTATACATATTATACTAAAATATTATATATTAGGTATGCTTTTATCCTACTATAGGTACAGGTTTTTTGTTTTTACTCTTAAAAATCCCAGGTACCTATTTCTGAAAATTGTGTAGTTTAGGAAATACCCAATACTAGAATCCGACAATAACCACTCACATGATTCCGATTTTAACAAAAGGTGCCCTGAACTGCTCTGCCATTTCGCAGATACGACGGCACAGTGTCATGATATTTTCAAAAATCGATAACTTTACTTCTGCTAAAGCATTTGCAACGATTCTTTTGGTTTTTTAATGATAAAGAAATAAAGAATTTATTTTACTACTATAGCATTGTGCTGTTATAATAAAAATAATTATTAAAAATTCACAAAGTTGACCCAATGAAATAATGTCCGCGTTATAGTAGAAAACTATTTTTAATTAAAAATCTAAATCGATAACGTATCTTTTTTTTGTATTCAATTTAAAGAAGACTTAATAAGCTTTTAATTGGTACTAAACATCTTGATAGCTCACCTATGAAATTGCCGAGTAAAACTAATTCAAATTCCGATAAGAAACTTTCGAATTGCTCAATCTGCTGTGAAACTATATATTATGTTCATGATTTTTTTGTGGCTAATTTAGACACTGAAGTACTAAAATATAGTAAAAAACAGTTTAAGACACTAATAATCTTGAAATAAAATGCATAACTTATGCAATTATAACGATGATAGTAGCTATATAACTTAAAATAACAAAAGAGTATCTACGTACCTACTAAATTTTGGTGTTTTTATAATTGCCGATCACCAACAACCGAACTAACTTATAACTACACTAACACGTTTAATACATCCACCATAACACACACTTCACAACATATTAAGCACAATAAACCAATAATAACTATTAACACATAAAATTATACTGATTACAAACGTAAATAAGCCGGTAAACTGACTTCTTCCATCTCAAAAATAAAGATGGCTACCCATTTAGGGTGGAGACACAACAGCGCGCGGTGCAGATGTTCAACAGAAATAGGAACTTTAAAATTGTAATACCTAATTAATTATTTATTTAATCGTATAATTATTTAGTTTATTCAATGTAAATAGCAAAGAAATATTAGTAAATACAAATTATAAGTAAGTAGTAAAAAAAATCCCAAAACGCGTATGCAACGCGTCTAGTACACCACATGCCTTACGATATGCAGAAATGCTTTAAGCAACCACAGTTGCCGGGTTTGTACTTACAATTTACCGTCACATGTTTTGATCGCTAATCCTGTGTAATACACAGTGATTTAATACATTCTATGGTTTATTAATGTAACTTAATAATCGAACTATTTAATGTCTATTGGTTGCTCAAGATATATTTAGTAATCTTAGAAATGTAGGACATTCAAATAAGAAACACGTCAAGAATCTACAGAACTATTGTTTTGAAGTGATATTATTTGGTCATCAATATTAAGTAGGTCTAAAATATAGTTTTAAACTAATAGACCAATAAACGCGGAGTAGTTTAATATACATTACTAATAGAAATATCTAAATTTGAATACTTGAGGCATTTTAAAACACGCAGCAACTTTTTACACATCGCACTTCCTGAACAACTTGCAAAGTAAAATAGATAAGAAATACTGTGGTTGTGTCTATATGGTTGAAACATTTTTTAAATATTGTCACGTTGGTAGGTATGCTTTTATCCTACTATAGGTACAGGTTTTTTGTTTTTACTCTTAAAAATCCCAGGTACCTATTTCTGAAAATTGTGTAGTTTAGGAAATACCCAATACTAGAATCCGACAATAACCACTCACATGATTCCGATTTTAACAAAAGGTGCCCTGAACTGCTCTGCCATTTCGCAGATACGACGGCACAGTGTCATGATATTTTCAAAAATCGATAACTTTACTTCTGCTAAAGCATTTGCAACGATTCTTTTGGTTTTTTAATGATAAAGAAATAAAGAATTTATTTTACTACTATAGCATTGTGCTGTTATAATAAAAATAATTATTAAAAATTCACAAAGTTGACCCAATGAAATAATGTCCGCGTTATAGTAGAAAACTATTTTTAATTAAAAATCTAAATCGATAACGTATCTTTTTTTTGTATTCAATTTAAAGAAGACTTAATAAGCTTTTAATTGGTACTAAACATCTTGATAGCTCACCTATGAAATTGCCGAGTAAAACTACCCATTTAGGGTGGAGACACAACAGCGCGCGGTGCAGATGTTCAACAGAAATAGGAACTTTAAAATTGTAATACCTAATTAATTATTTATTTAATCGTATAATTATTTAGTTTATTCAATGTAAATAGCAAAGAAATATTAGTAAATACAAATTATAAGTAAGTAGTAAAAAAAATCCCAAAACGCGTATGCAACGCGTCTAGTACACCACATGCCTTACGATATGCAGAAATGCTTTAAGCAACCACAGTTGCCGGGTTTGTACTTACAATTTACCGTCACATGTTTTGATCGCTAATCCTGTGTAATACACAGTGATTTAATACATTCTATGGTTTATTAATGTAACTTAATAATCGAACTATTTAATTTCTATTGGTTGCTCAAGATATATTTAGTAATCTTAGAAATGTAGGACATTCAAATAAGAAACACGTCAAGAATCTACAGAACTATTGTTTTGAAGTGATATTATTTGGTCATCAATATTAAGTAGGTCTAAAATATAGTTTTAAACTAATAGACCAATAAACGCGGAGTAGTTTAATATACATTACTAATAGAAATATCTAAATTTGAATACTTGAGGCATTTTAAAACACGCAGCAACTTTTTACACATCGCACTTCCTGAACAACTTGCAAAGTAAAATAGATAAGAAATACTGTGGTTGTGTCTATATGGTTGAAACATTTTTTAAATATTGTCACGTTGGTAGTCTGTGTTTTAAAAATTGTTTATACCGTATCTGTGCAGCCCTTCACAGATAATAAATAAAAAACCGCATACACTCCTTTTGCAACTCGAGTTGCGACGATCATTTTAGAGGTGCGCAATCTTGAAACTCTAGTTGCTGGAATCATGTGAGTGGCTATCAGAAAAAGGTGTGAAGTTTATTCAGATTTTAATATAAAATGAGATTTATAATGTCAGTTGGTGAGAACGTAGAGGCTTTTGCTGCTAATCAACCGGACAAAAATATACGCATGTATTGCGGTGCAGTAGAAAATATATAGCTATGTATCTACGCAAAAACCTATATGTTCCTTAGTAAAGTTCCATTACTAAGGAACAGTACGACATACCTAGTAGAACTATCCATAAAACTGTTTTCCGACCCATCCCAACCCTTTTAACAACAGTTTCAAATTTCCAACCAATCAAGGGAACCCGTTAGTAAAACTCATCAGGACTCTCATTCCAATCGATTCCACCAAAAGTATATATCACCCAGTCTAAATATGACCCCTCATTACTTGTAGTAACTATGGATCTTAAGGTTAGTGTTACATTGGTTTTCCAGAAGTGCGATGGGATTAGGGACATAGGGACTGTAGGCCCGAACTATGATGATTAGCGAGTCTAATCCATCCCTTGCCATATGGCGGTCTTACATCAAAAATAATGATCGTTTTTGGCATGTTGAGGCTTTGAGGAATCGGGTTAAGTAATTAATTTTAATGATTATTGTACCTACGCTTTTTTATAGCTACTATGGCGATTGATATTTGACCAAAATAATAGATTGAGGTTGTATTGTAATATTTTGTGTTTCACTGTTAAAACTGCATCCTTATTCATTATGATACGGTTTGTGTCTCATTTGCGACTTAGGAGGGTGACCATGTTTTATTAGTTAGGTAGGTTAGGAAATTTTCAGTGAAAATAACCAACAGTGTTTGTCCGACCACGGATGAAGGTTGATTCTGTACTTTCAAATAAAAAAAAACAGACTTAAAACCATTTTAAGACGCATCAAATCATGTACAATATCTATCAAATTATGTGATTGCTTACCGAAAATAATATTTTCCACTTTTAGTTATAAGTAATTAAGTATAGGTACCTACTCGTACATGTACCTATGTATGAGTCGAACTACTAATCGAAGCTAAGTAGCGGTACACAAAAAACAACTAGGTATATCACATTTTTTAATTACTTATTATTGTTATTGGTTGTGTCTTCTAGTTATATACATATACCTACCTATATTATATTTTCAATTGTTCCAAAATTCTGGTCCCATCTTATGCTACATAAAGATCACTGCGAAATTGCGGACCTCCGCATACCTCGGCCCTAATGACTCCAGACACGCGCTTGGACCTCGAGGGGTGACCAGCAAGGGACGAAATTTTCCTAAAGGGTTGCCCTAAAACTGGGGGCTGAAAGCGTAATTAATGCTCTAAAACGACTGTGTAACAACCTTAAACAACAAGCTAATCTAAGCTTTATTTTAAGTAGTTAGAGCTGGTTTTAGATGGGTGAGGAAGGATGGGTTTGGTCCAATTTTATAGTGCAGGGTGGCAAATAATAAGAGGTCCCGTACATACAAAGTTGGAGCGAGTTCTTGATGAATGACACTCCAAGGGCCCATTGCCCTTCGGTTGTTTAAAGTGGATGGGATAAGAAATGTCGAATATCCAGTGAGTAATTCCGCCATATTGTTTACTTATTGTAATTAATATGTTAAGTTTGTGTTTGTGTTGATGGGAGACTGGAGATCGTTTTTGAATAATCAGGCTTAATTGAAGTTCTGAAGTAGGTAGGTTGGCGTTACGGGTACTTAATCTTTTAATAGAAATATATTGGGTACTTGATAATTGCTCGTTAACAAACTAACTTTCACATGCCTAATATATTTGTGTGCATTACATGATAATGTAGTGACAGGATGTTGTCCTAGCAAAAGTATGAATGCTATTTTTTACATAGCTACAAACCTACAGCCTAGACTGTTTACGACTGATTTTATTGAATTCGTCTTCTTAGTGTCATTAATTTTTTCTTAGTTGAAGATTGGAATTAGTAAAAATAGGTAAAACAGGCGCGAAAATGTAAAACTTTTTTTGAATTTTATTAAATTCTACTTACTTATTCAATATCTAACTATTTTCTTGATTGCGGCGGCTTAATGCAGTAAAATCTGGTTAGAATAATTATATTAATTTCATTTTATAATAATTATGTCACAGTCAAATGCTGATAGAGCAAACACGCGGTCGCGTATCCATCCATATTGTTTTTATGCAATTTTGATACCTTAAAATACATAATAATGTCCGAATAAGCTTATAAATATGGTGACTGCTATATAGTTATTGGCCAGTTAATAGTAATTGGCCACTCCTAACAAGCCATATTAGTAAGAGTGTCCAATTACTATGTAGTGTCCAATATAACAATAGCAGTCACCCTATGTTCCGATTTCTAGCTAAATATATGTATAAGAAAATTTAATTTAGTAATCAAAATGAGGACAATAGCTTTAATCGCATTTATGTAAGCATGTCTATCGGCATCGGCGCAATTCATAACAACAATTGGCAACATTACCTCCATACATCGCACCTCGCTTCCTGCCTGAAATGAATCATCACATCCTCACAGACAGACACATAATATGTAGATACGTATTAATAAACATTAGGCCGTTACACACGAGTGTATTTATGCAAAATTAGTTTTCCGATACGAGTCCCCTCGGCGGGGATTGGCTTATCTTTACACTTGGCACGCTGTAAATTGGTCAGATCTTGTTGGCTCCTCACGTATACTTAAGTTGTAGTATGGCCATAAACTGGGGCTGTTGAGGATAGAGTCCAATAAATGTCAATATAACTGTTATGTGTAATGATCGGACACCGGTAGCATTTTATGTTATTTTGACGTTCAACGCAATGACTATAGTCATTACGTTGGACGTCAAAATGACATAAAATGCTACCGGTGTTCGATCATTACTTATGTGAAATTTGCTCTGTGTATTAGAGCAATTCTCCAATTTTTTGCTTGAAAGTTTTTATCACTCGATACATAGGTATTTAATTGTTTGGTTAATAATCAGAGAAATCTACTCGTACTTAAACTTGGAATTTTATTTATCGTCTCAGAATAATAGAAAACAAAATGCTTAATGCTTTTTAGCATACTCGTACCGGAGGGTTTTCCAAAAAAAATTTACATTTCATTCATGTCTTCAAAATATTGACTTCTTGGGCTCATTTTACTCAGAATCATTTATACAGTCACGCCTCATATATGAAAAAATGTGTCCCAAGATTTCCTTTCCAGATCGTCACATTTTTGTATGAATATTTTTTTTATTTGTATGAACGTGACGCACTGGAAAAATATTTTTTCATACAAAATTTTGGGACACACTTTTTCAACGGTTTTCCGACCGGTTTCTTACAATTTATGTTGTAAGAAATGTCCCCATCGCATTGGTAACATGGCCACCCCACCACCAAAGCTAAGAGTGGTATCAGCATTTGCCTACGCCCGGCTAGAAAGATACCATCTCGGGAGCAGAACTAACAATATGCTCCATTATCGGCTCCGCTTAGATTAGTTATGTGCTTCACTGTACATTATTTATCGTCGAGTGTACTTGGGGTTAGACATACGAGTATGGGGTGTTGAATCAGTTTATTGGGTACAAGCATAAGGTACTGATTTAACTTTCATGAACAGCATTTTCTCTAAGAAAGACTCTTTCAGTGCCGTCCTAGAAATGTTTGAGATTTTAAAACGGGATACGTGATAATGCCCCATTTTGTAAATAATAATGTAAGATGTGAATACCTTCTGCTACCTTTTGATACCGTTGCCATCTCATCTAAAATATGGCTTATGATATTATGTTCGACGTGTTACCTCCCTGTCACACTTACGTACGAATTTACAAGTGCGACAGAGAGGCAACACGTCGAACGTGGTTCGCGGTAGGCGCTCAGCACGTGTGCACCGGAGCTTCAAAAAATTGTGCCATTTTTTCGAAACGCACCAAAAGTATATGCCACCCTCGAATACTTTTCGACAATTCACGTTCAAAAATGTCTGCAATAGTTTAATGTTCCATTTAATTATATAGTAGTAAATACATAGTTCTTTTTGTTAAGCCATCAGAGAATGGTACCTACATACTTTTGACGCACAGGCTGTATGCTACTTTTAATACTGATTGTACAACGTGTCAAAAAGTAAACCTCGTGTTTCAAAAATCATCAAATTTCAATCACATCCAAAACCCATCTGACCTCACACGCTAATGAGTTTTAAATTTATTACAAGCAAGAACTAAGACAAAACTTTAAGATAAGACCACCTCCCTCCATACAAAGTAATCTTTACTCGCGCTGAGCCCCTAACCTAAACTCTGGAGTGATATTCTGATTGTGGCTAAATTATAATGGGGTCAGCGTTACTACGGTAAATTTGACACCTTCGGTGTGAATCGGGCGAGTATTAAGACCAGTATATATCAGTTTTTTTTATGTATTAAGGGTTAAGAGCCAAAAACAAAGTCCATAGATTTTTGAAGTTTGCAACTCTTGTAATAATTGAAAAACCGAAATAAACGCGAAAAAAAAAACAAATGTGCATTTATTAGCTGCGGTTAAATTAAGTTGCGTAAAAAGATTTTTTATACCTAATGTTACTATCCTGAGAGGTAAATGGGAACTACATACGTTTGTATGATGATAGGTACTGAACTATACTAGTTAACTTCTCAAAACGACAATCGCAAATGTAAACATATTTTTGTAGATTCACACCGCCAAATCTCCAGAATAGGCCCTCCCAAGTTGGAATAACTTTAGAAGACCAAAGGCTGTTTAGAAAGGACCCCAACTTGTACCCGGGCCCTGAAATATTAATGTAGTTTCACAGAATCATATATGACTGGTGTATATGCTTTTGCGATATTTGCCCACAGTTTTGGTCGATGGGTATGTCTAGAATTAGTAATCAGTTGGCGATTTCTAGCTAGTTATACGTGATTATACAGTCTAGAAACTTGATCGTATCATACCTTTGATTTCAACATGAGAACAGTACTCAATATTAGGTATAGGTATTTCACCATAACATATGAAAGAATGTAAAGGCAGATATTAAAATGTCAGGGTCCTTTTCAATTTAGAATTTTATTCTCTATATGTATACCTAACTGTGTTTATTTGTATTTATAATTCCACATATTTTATTAACAAAAAAAATTACCTATATACTGCCCTCCTAGTGTAAAAAGCAGTTTTTCGACATTTTGCCAAAATTGACTTTTTGTGATATTCGTAATGTACAGGTCAAGCTGCATCGACCACTATGGCCCGTTTTCCGATAATTGGCTTCGTTTTCGAGAAAAATATCGTAAAAAGGCCGTATTTGCACTAATTATCTAACCATTCCTAGTCTAAAAAGCGACTATTTGACAAAGCCAGGCTAAATCAACGTATTAGAAGCTATACGTTTTTTTACCCTCTAGTTTGCGTGAAATCTTATCCGCCATGTCTAGTCTAAAAATACGTATAAGACCAAAACTAAGCAAAAAATACGAATAAGACGCTATACGTATTTTAAGATTAGGATTGTGAGCAAAATTTTAGATCTGATACTAGTCTAAAAGACCGTATACTATTTTTTTCTGTTTAAATGTCTTTCTTATACGTCATTTAAGCCTAGTATCACTTAACTTTTTTACGTCATCATACTAGTCTTTAGAAACGTATAACTGTTATACGTTCTTCTTATTTTGTATGGACGTCGTAAAAATGGCAACCAAACTTTTAAAAAGGATGAAAGTGCGCCTAACTAGTCTATAACGCAGTATGTGCTCCAACCGTCGTCCTTCCCCCCGCGCGTCAAATGACACCTTAAGCTAAGTAAAAGCCCTCAGTAGTGAGCGGCGAGCGCCCGCGCAGGTTTTTGGCTGCCGGAACGAGAGCGGAGATGGTTTTTTGCGCGCGAAAGATCGATCGAATGCCAAGGTAAGAAAAATTACTTTATTATTGCATTACCATCATGTGTTATCAATAATATGTAGTGTATACAATTAATACCTTTGAATATTATCATTTTTATCAAGGTAGGTATATACTTTTAAAATGCCTCGCAAATACTTTCGCTCGACAGTAAATACGTCTTTCTAGAGTAGTTTGTGATTGTGAAATTGTTCGTACGTACTTTTCTACAGCAAACATTTTTTAAGTTTTATTTTTTCATTTAACGGTTTAACTGTTTCTATCTAAAAAAAAACAAATTGATATTGGAGCTAATCGTCTTGGGTTTAATTCCTAGTAAGCCAAGTAGGTAATTGCCATTATGAAGAGTTTCTATCACTACCTACATAGTATAAAACAAAGTCGCTTCCCTGTCTGTCTGTCTGTCTGTCTGTATGCTTAGATCTTTAAACTACGCAACGGATTTTGATGCGGTTTTTTTAATAGGTAGAGTGATTCAAGAGGAAGTTATATATATATATATATATATATATAATTTGTTGTTAGTGTGTTAAGGTATATATATAACTTCTAATATGCTACAGCTAGGCGTTGTGTTGCAGTCAGCATTGTAATGCATGAGATTACCGAATGTGCAAGCTAGTGGGCTGACAGCGCCGCCATTCAGCCAATGTGCATGGACAAACCATGATGAAACAATGAATGTGTTTACTTGCACCTGAGTCATCGCATCGGATCGCTTAAAGACATAACGAGCGACGAGCGACGCTGTTTCGTTATTGTTTCTACAAGCTTTGATGGAAATCCTCGTGATAGTCCGACACGTAAACTTTACCCAACCGAAAGAAAGTATACAATTTCGCATGCATGTAGGTTATGTAGGTACGAAAAAAATAGAAGTAGAAGCAACTTATCAAGTGGTTGTTGCTCCCATTTCCCTCATTTTTGTGTCCCATTTTGCAGTTTTTCATTACTATTAGAAAAAGGGTCGAAGTTACTGCCAATATCGTAAAATGGGGTGAGTAGGGTTCGCGGGGAGAGTTGGGTTATGAATGGGGAGAGAAGGCATGAAAGGGGGGTGAGATGGGATTTTAAGGCTACTGCTACAAAAATAATGTATTCCAATTTAAAATGGGGCTATACATAGTAATACTCATAATAAAAAAAATCGATCCAAAAATCTTCCAAAATCAACTTTGTATGAAATCCCATCTCACCCCAATTACAAGGGACTACGGGGTGAGGTGGGATTTTCTGTTTATCGTCAAAGTTATGAAATGGAACTACCCAAAATAAAATAAAAACTAAAATACAAACGTCCGGAACATTTATTATATACACCATTCAGTTTGCATATGTAAAAATAAAATGTTATCGAGGTTTGAATGTCAGTTTTAACCCTACTCACCCCATTTTACGGTAGTTACCACTGGTAACAACTTGGTGGTAGCTAGTAGGAATAACCCAATATATGTGTTAATTTTGCAAGTTAATTAAGATTATAATCCAAAAAATAATCGATGGATCTCGTTTTTATTTAATAATACCTAGTAGGATGGCGTTTTTGTTCGTATAATAAATAAATATTTAAACCACGTCACTGTTTTTATTCCCATTTCTTCCATAAATACTAATCTATAAATCCGTATATGTGTTTTTGGTGGTATACGTACTTTTACACTAGCAAATTTGCGCAAAATCATAATTTTTCCCCGCATAACGCATGTTTACCGCCTTCTTGACAAGTACGACCTACATATTTTTAAGCTTAATACTAGTCTAAAGTGGTTTTTATTAAATAAAAAAAACTATGCAGTTTAGAAACATACTATAAATGCTTAAAATAAGTACAGATCTATACCTACCACATACAAAAAGAAAAAATGGAAAAAGTGTTTCCGTTTCTTAGAAATTCAAAAAAGAAGGTTTTTTGCGATTATCTCGAAACTATATAGCTTTTGTCGAAAAACTGCTTTTTACACTAGGAGGGCAGTATAGTACACCTCTTTTTAAAATACGACAGCGACAGGTACCTGCGATTAATGTTTTGTGTACAGTCATGCCTTTATATTAGGCTATTAAATTAAAAAGCTTTTATTTTGGACTATAAGTATATCCATAGTAGACTCAATACTACATGATAACAATGAAATCCTATAACAAACATTTATCTTACCAACAAACTTACACCTTTTTTTTTAAATAAAGTAGTAACAAATCAGACACCCAAATAAATTACCCAAAAAAGCACTTCGCAATTTCCATATCCACATCGCAGACGTTAACAAAATGGACGCTCACCGACACACGGACGCACTCACACAAACACAGTCGTCGGGCAAATTTTCAGCATGGCAAAGTTAGGGTTGGACTACACTCGTGTCCTTCTCTTTTGATTGCAATTAATTCGGGACTAAGGGGAGGGTTCGACCAATGCGCAGGACCAAACTTAGAAATGAAATGTTGGCAAAGTTGTACAAGTGTTCGATTTGGTTAGCCGTTAGTGTTGTGGCTTTGTTTGTTGTTTAGGATTAAATATTACGGACAATTTACGTTATTCTTATATTTCTATTGTTCTATTCATGAAATACCTACCTACAGATGTAATTATGAATGTATTTATGCATAGTTAAAACTGTAAATCACTACATAGTATAAAACAAAGTCGCTTCCCTCTGTCTGTCTGTACCTCTGCTTAGATATTTAAAACTACGCAACGGATTTTGGTGCGGTTTTTTTAAATAGATAGAGTAATTCAAGAGGAAGGTTTGTGTTAATTTGTTAACCCGTGCAAAGCCGGGGCGGGTCGCTAGTACTGTATAAAAATAATTTTGCTGTCTTACCGTCTTATAATTTCATAAGAGTAAATTGAAATATACTTGATATACTGGATAGTGGGTGGGAGTGGGTATTTATATGTACATGTGTATGTACTTACGTGTATTAATTTCTCGTATGAATTGTTGACAAAATCTATTTGAAACTACCGGTTGTAATAGGTAAGAACGCCAGTCCGTCTCTGCACCGACTCTATAAAATGCCCAGACATTTTAGTGCCACGACCTGTAGATTGCAATTCTCTTTTTAGGGTTCCGTAGCCAAATGGCAAAAAACGGAACCCTTATAGATTCGTCATGTCTGTCTGTCTGTCCGTCTGTCCGTCTGTCCGTCTGTCTGTCCGTCCGTATGTCACAGCCACTTTTCTCCGAAACTATAAGAACTATACTGTTGAAACTTGGTAAGTAGATGTATTCTGTGAACCGCATTAAGATTTTCACACAAAAATAGAAAAAAAACAATAAATTTTTGGGGTTCCCCATACTTCGAACTGAAACTCAAAAATTTTTTTTTCATCAAACCCATACGTGTGGGGTATCTATGGATAGGTCTTCAAAAATGATATTGAGGTTTCTAATATCAATTTTTTCTAAACTGAATAGTTTGCGCGAGAGACACTTCCAAAGTGGTAAAATGTGTGTCCCCCCCCCTGTAACTTCTAAAATAAGAGAATGATAAAACTAAAAAAAATATATGATGTACATTACCATGTAAACTTCCACCGAAAATTGGTTTGAACGAGATCTAGTAAGTAGTTTTTTTTTTATACGTCTTAAATCGCCTAAATACGGAACCCTTCATGGGCGAGTCCGACTCGCACTTGGCCGCTTTTTTTGTAATTAGTGCCTGGTCTGCTTAGCGTGCTGAATTGGATGACCTGATGATAAAAGTCCGGTCGTTTAGAACTAGCAAGTAAAGCTAAAATAGACAGCTTTTGTCAAATACCTACCATCATCATCATCTTCCTCGCGTTGTCCCGGCATTTTGCCACGGCTCATGGGAGCCTGGGATCCGCTTGGCAACTAATCCCACTAATTGGCGTGGGCACTAGATTTTACGAAAGCGACTGCCATCTGACCTTCCAACCCAGAGGGTAAACTAGGCCCGTATTGGAATTAGTCCGGTTTCCTCACGATGTTTTCCTTCACCGAAAAGCGACTGGTAAAAATCAAATGATATTTCGTACATAAGTTCCGGAAAATTCATTGGTACGAGCCGGGGTTCAAACCCGCGACCTCCGGATTGCAAGTCGCACGCTCTTACCGCTAGGCCACCAGCGCT